>NC_088810.1:2626279-2926279 GCF_011386835.1 Chrysemys picta bellii | reverse complement strand
CCTTACAGACACTCCCAAAAGAATGGCTTCAAAGAAATCAAGAATTTTTTATAATCATAGAATCATAGAATATCAGAGTTGGAAGGGGCCTCAGGAGGTCATCTAGTCCAACCCCCTGCTCAAAGCAGGACCAATCCCCAACTAAATCATCCCAGCCAAGGCTTTGTGAAGCTGGGCCTTAAAAACCTCCAAGGAAGGAGATTCCACCACCTCCCTAGGTAACGCATTCCAGTGCTTCACCACCCTCCTAGTGAAAAAGTTTTTCCTAATATCCAACCTAAACCTCCCACACTGCAACTTCAGACCATTGCTCCTTGTTCTGTCATCTACCACCACTGAGAACAGCCGAGCTCCATCCTCTTTGGAACCCCCCTTCAGGTAGTTGAAGGCTGCTATCAAATCCCCCCCTCATTCTTCTCTTCTGGAGACTAAACAATCCCAGTTCCCTCAGCCTCTCCTCATAAGTCATGTGCTCCAGACCCCTAATCATTTTTGTTGCCCTCCGCTGGACTCTTTCCAATTTTTCCACATCCTTCTTGTAGTGTGGGGCCCAAAACTGGACACAGTACTCCAGATGAGGCCTCACCAATGTCGAATAAAGGGGAGCGATCACATTCCTCGATCTGCTGGCAATGCCCCTACTTATACAGCCCAAAATGCCGTTAGCCTTCTTGGCAACAAGAGCACACTGTTGACTCATATCCAGCTTCTCGTCCACTGTGACCCCTAGGTCCTTTTCTGCAGAACAGCTACCTAGCCATTCGGTCCCTAGTCTGTAGCAGTGCATGGGATTCTTCCGTCCTAAGTGCAGGACTCTGCACTTGTCCTTGTTGAACCTCATCAGGTTTTTTTTGGCCCAATCCTCTAATTTGTCTTGGTCCCTCTGTATCTGATCCCTACCCTCTAGTGTATCTACCACGCCTCCTAGTTTAGTGTCATCTGCAAACTTGCTGAGAGGGCAGTCCACACCATCCTCCAGATCATTAATAAAGATATTAAACAAAACCGGCCCCAGAACCGACCCTTGGGGCACTCCGCTTGAAACCGGCTGCCAACTAGACATGTAGCCGTTGATCACTACCCATTTCGCCCGACAATCTAGCCAGCTTTCTATCCACCTTACAGTCCACTCATCCAGCCCATACTTCTTTTAACATTTACGTAGTGTTACTGCTTAATTTTTTTCAGTAACTACAGAATTAACTTTTTTACTTTCTTTCTTTTAACTTCCTTAAACTGCGGCTGCCTGCTTGTCTGGGCCCGATCCTTTTTTCTTGCTGGTTCACTTTTTTTTCCCATGGGCACAGGCATTATTTTACTACCGATTCAACAAGGAGGGTGGGCTTTTTGGCTAACCCCCCTTTTATTTATTTATACTTTTTAGCTAAATTAAGAAGGTGATTAATTTCTGCCTAGATCTATTTTGCTTGATATATATATATGACGACACCTACTACTCCTACCAAACAATTACTTAAAACATTACTGCAATAAGCTCAGGCCTCTCTCTTCGGCGAGACCTCCTATCCTAGACCTCCTTTTCAGGTGTGGTCAACACCTCAACAGTCACACCAATAGGAAGGGCTTTACAAAGGTGGTCCTCGCACACACCGCTTTCGGCAAAAGGGCACCGGCCCGTCTTCACGAGAACGGGATAGGAGACCCCATTGTCTCCGGTACGGCGGGCGATTTCCTGGGACTCCCCCTCTCTCTGAGCAAGGGGAGGGAGCCCATGGCTCCAAGAGGAAGATCTGGGTAAGGTTTCGTCCATAGGTCAGTCACACAGAAGGTTAGGAAAGGCACGGTCCCCACACACCCCTCCTCTGGCAGAGAGCACTGGCTCGTCTTCAAGAGAACAGGATGGGATACTCTACTGCCTGGGAGTTCGTGGGTGGTTTCCCAGGGCCTCCTCACTCTCCGAGCCAGGAGGGGCTTCTTGGCACTTCAAGGGAAACAGAGGTAGGGTCACCTCATGGCCCACAATCACACAGCACACCTAATTCGGGATCTCTGTTACGGCATCTCTCACCACTACCAGCCTATTGCTGGTGGGAGCCCTGCCACCCCCCTCGGCTGCTCCGGGACTCCCTGGATGTCTGGCCTACTCACGGTAGGATCCAGGGATTCCTTGGATTTCTGCCCTACCCATGGTAGGATCCACTTTTTCCCGGGGTCACCCAGCAGCCGGTCAATCGTCCTCCGGGGGGACCAGTCCCCGAAGGCCGAGCCACACGAAGCTAACTAACACAAAACACACAAAACCCAACAAAACGGACACACACAAAACGAACAGGGATCAGGCAAATGAGTCTAGCCTCAAAAGGTTCAGATCACAGTGCACCCTTACCTGAACCTAGAGCCTATGGGCAGCTCCCCACTGAAGCCCAAATAGAGAGAAGGGTCTCTTACCTGGCACCTGGGATCGGTGTGGAAGCAGCCCACGGTCCTCCAGTCCGGTGGGAAAAGTCGTGGAAAAAGTCACCCACACATTGATTTTAGTTTACAGATTCAAGCCTGAGGCCAGTTTATTGCAATACATATCAACGCATTGGGGTAGCAGTCCGAAAACTACCACACCTAGCACAGCACACAGGCTGCTCTTATTCCGTCAAACCGCAAGCATAGTACAAATAATACGTCATTTATGCGAAAATAAGAGTAGGGGTCTGTCCCTCTTTCCCGGTAGCTTCCTCATTATTTACGAGAATTGGGCGCCTATTGGGTGGGGGTTTTCTTGGTGGTTTTCTGACCTGGGTGGTACTTGGCACCAGTTGGAGTGTTGTTCTTGTCAAGGAACATATTGTTTTTTTCCGGGGTTTTACGGTTAAGGGCATAGGGGTTTATTACAGGACGCCCAAAGATGATATATGATTGGCTGGTTGGCAGATAGCTGGAACTATAGGAGAAGTTGGCCTTTACTAGAAGCAATTTCTTCATATAAGCTGTTATTATGTTTCTTCAACAAGCAGTTATCATGTATTTCATAAAAAAGCAGTTATTCTGTTGCTAAGGCCTTTTGCATTGCTTCCTTCCCCTTCCTCCTCTGGCCATAGCCCATGACCGTATTTGGCAGGGAATTGTACATCTTAGTTTTGTTCAGGTTCTGGCCTGTGCTGTTCTATGTAAAGGCCGTCTGTATAGTCAGCTTCTGTCAGAGGGCCTGAATTGGGCCTTTGGTGTTATTTTGGCTGTCATAAAGAAGGCCACCTAGTTCTTTTTTCCCACAAGACTAAAACACATTTTTATAGAATTATTGTTTTTTTCCCCAGTAGTTACTGTTTAATACTGGGGTTGCGAAGAAGCATTGTCAGTGTCGCTTTTCACGGCAGACTTAGCGCTCCATTGCCACCCTTACTTCTGCGCTGCTGCTGGCGACAGCGCTGCCTTCAGAGCTGGGCAGCTTGTGACCCCCCACGTTATAATCTACGACACCCCCTGACAGGTCACAACCTCCCCCCCCCAATTTGAGAAGCTGTAATCTAGACCATCCCTAACAGGTGTTTGTCTAATCTGCTCTTGAAAACCTCCAATGACCGAGATTCCACAACTCCCTAGGGAATTTGTTCCAGTGTTTAACCTAACAGTTAGGAAGTTTTTCCTAATGTCTAAATGTTCCTTGTTTCAATTTAAGCCATTGCTTCTTGTCCTGTCCTCGGTGGCTCAGTAGAGCAATTTATAACCCTGCTATTTATAACAGCCTTTTATGTACTTGAAGACTTATCGGGTCCCCCCTCAATCTTCGCTTCTCCAGACTAAACAAACCCAGTTTTTTCAGTCTTTCCTCAAAGGGCATTAATATTTTTTGTTGCTCTCCTCTAGATTTTCTCCAATTTGTCCACATCTTTCCCAAAGTGTGGTGCCAAAAACTGGATACAGTCCTCCAGCTGAAGCCTTATCTGTGCTGAGTAGAGTGGAAACCACTCCTGCTAATGCATCTCAGAATGATGTTCCCTTTTTGTTTTGCAAGAGTATGACATTGTTGACCCGTATTTAGCTTGTGATCTGCTATAACCCCAGACCCTCTTCTGCAGTTCTTCTTCCAAGGTAGTCATTTCCTATTTTGTATGTGCACAATTGATTATTCTTTGCTAGGGTATGTCTACACTACCCACCGGATCAGCGGGTAGTGATCGATCTATTGGGGATCGATTTATCACCTAGACCCACGAGAGGCGCAAGCAGAGTCGACGGGGGAGCGGCAGCGCTCGACTCAGCGCCGTGCACATCCTGCGGTAAGTAGACCTAAATACGTCGACTTCAGCTACGCTATTCTCATAGCCGAAGTTGCGTATCTTAGGTCGATCCCCCCCACCTAGTGTAGACCAGGACTAAGAGTGGTACTTTGCATTTGTCCTTATTGAATTCCATCCCGTTTATTTCCGACCATTTCTCCAGTTTGTCCAGATCATTTTGAATTTTAATCCTATCCTCCAAAGTACTTGCAACCCCTCCCAGCTTCGTATTGTTCACAAACTTTATAAGTATGGTCTCTATGCCATTATCTAAATCATTGATGAAGATATTGAATAGTCCCAGATCCAAAACAGATCCCTATGGGATCCCACTCGATATGATCTTCCAGCTTGACGGTGAACAATTGATAACTAATCTCTGAGTACGGTATTCCAGCCAGTTGTACATCCACCTTATAATAGGTTCCTCTGGGCTGTATTTCCCTAATTTGCTTTTGAGGAAGTCATGTGAGATGGTATCAAAAGCCTGTATATTCGAAGAAATGTTTAAAAATCAATGTTGATTTAATTATACTTTAACAGGGCAAGTCAAACATGCAGCCCTCACACATTTAAATTGTGGCCCTCGGCTGGCAGTGCGGTGTTAGCAGTTAACGCTCGGAACATGAGACCTGATGAATGTCTGTAATGTTACAGATCCCTGCCTGTGGAGAGAGAGCTTCAAACTGGTTTGTCATCACCAGTAAAACAGAAACGGTTCAGTGGTGCAGATTATCAGCTTTGCGTATTATGCCAAAAGAGAAAGTGCTTGAGATGTCAGCATCCAGCCAGAAATAACCGGCCAGATGCTGGAAATTACTGGACTCCATCCACAAATGATATAGACACAGTTACATAACATACATATAACATAAGACTGCCTGGCCGATTTCTGAGCTAGGAAACTGCCCGCTGTTGTTTATTTATACTGTGTCCAGAGAAACTGGCTTTTGTACACACCTGCAAATTATCCCCCTTCACTCCTACCTTCACAATCTCCTTTGCCATGTGCCTACAGACAGCCTGACAATGGTTAGGGAGCAGGGGCGCACCCTCCCACCCCCCCGTCTCTCATGCTGACTGGCGTTGTGTGAATAATTGATTGCTCAGTTTGCTGATGGCTCAGAAAAAGATCTAAAGGAAACATTGAAACTTCTTTGGCATTTGTAGGGGTTTGGGGTGTGACTGAAACAATTCTCTGAAATCCACGTGTGTTCATTAATTGTTTCAGTCAAACTCATTTGTCGACAAAGAACATTTTGGCCAAAACATTACACCCAGCGCTAATGCTGACCGATATCGTCTTATCGTTTCCTTGGGCTCTTCTGTCTGTCTCCATCCGTCATCGCTTATCTTATACTCAGATTGTCACGGCTCTTCGAGGCAGGGACCAAATTTTTATCCTGTGTTTGTGCAGCAAAATCCAAGAAGGGGTGGAGTGGGGGCAGGGCCTGGGGCAGAGCCGAGGGTTGAGCACCCCCCAGCATATTAGAATTTCGGCGCCTCTGGTGGGGAGGGGGGAAGGGGGGTTCTGGGAATTGGGTCCCCTGGGTTACTTCTGTAGTGAGGGCAGTGGGGTCAGTGGACTAGAGCGTTGGGGACCAGGGGTCAGGATTTCTAGGTTCCAGCTCTGAGAGGCCAGTTGGGTCTAGCAGTTACAGCAGGAGGTTAGCTGGGAATCAGGACTCCTGGGTTCCACAGAGAGGAGACTATCGTCTAGTGGTTATAGCGGGGGGAGGGGAAAGATGGACCCTTGATCTGATCCAGCCTGGCTGCTCTCATGTTCTTCTGAAGCCAGAATGTGATCCTCTAGTCTGAGCTCTTGTATAGCATGGGACATAGAACTGTCCGAATTAATTCCTGTTTGAACTGGAGCAGATCTTTTAGGAAGAAGACACTTCCCCCCACTGAGCCCTGGGATCCCCCCAGCTGCTTCCCCTGGACCCCTCTCACATAGGCGCCAACTTTCTCCGGCGCCGGTGGGTGCCCGTGCCCCCCACCCCTTTCCCCACCCCGACTCCACCCTTTCCCCGCCCCTGGCCCCGCCCCCATTCCAACCCCATCCCCAAAGTCCCCGCCCTAACTCCGCCCCTCCCTGTCCCTATTGGATCCCTTCCCCAAATCCCCGCCCTGGCCCCGCCTCTTCCCCAGCGTGCCGTGTTCTCCCTCCTCCCCCGTCCCTCCCCGCCCCACGAATCAGCTGTTTCACAGTGCAAGCGCTGGGAGGGAGGGGGGAGAAAGTCTCAGGACCTGCAGGGGGAGATGCAATCCAGCCCAGCCTGGGGTGAAGAGCTCAGTGAGGATGTTGCAGGGGAGACACTGGCCCCCTGAGTCTCTTTCGTGCACTAAACATCTCTGCTTGGGCTCTGGGGGAGCCTGGTTCTGGGGTTTCACGGGAAGCTGCTCTCGTTGTTTCCATCCTGGTGGACGTGACTCCATTCGAACCAGCCGCCTCTCTGCATGTTCCTGTGGATGTTGTCTCTAGGCTGTTCCCTCCTGCCCAGCCGCGGCATTGCAGGGGACATTGCCATTTCCTCGGCCGCGACGGTCAGTCTCAGCTGGTCCCTTCTCTGGGCTGCCTCGTTGGGTCTTCTGTGGCCAAGTCACACAACAGCCCAACCCCTCTTCCGGAGTCCAGCTGTAAACAAAAACAAGGTCCTTTGCCCTGCCTGGGCTCAGTTCTGAACAAAAAGCTTCTTTCACCCCTCCAGGGGCTTGAATCTAGAGTTCAGCCCCTCCCCCTTGTCAGGGTATTGACACCCCACCCCCAGCATTTCCCAGACCAAGTACCACCTAAACCAGCCTTCTGCCCATCCTGGGCTTCTACCTCCTTCCCTGGTCTTCACAGGCCCTTGTCCTCTCCTCTCTAAGGCCCTGCCCCAGGAGCTGCACCTGTTCCTGTAGCTCTGTTTTCTCACCTCAGCCAACCCCAGCGACCGGCCCTTCCTCCAGGCCTTTTCCAGGGAGCAGGGTCTCCCCTCCAGCCCAGCGCTCTCTGGTCCTTACACAGCTTAGTTCTGCCTCCTCTGGTCGAGGCCATCGGTGAATCACCTCCCGGGTGCAGAGCATAACTACTTAGGTAGGTTATAAAAGGTGATAGAGGATAGGTCCATCCATGGCTATTAGCAGGGTGGTCAGGGACACAACCCCATGCTCCAGGTGTCCCTACACCTACAACTGCCAGAAGCTAGGAGTGGATGACAGGGGATGGATCACTGGATAATTGCCCTGTTCTGCTCACTCCCTCTGAAACACCTGGCATTGGCCACTGTCAGACACAGGACACTGGACTAGATGGATCATTGGTTTGACTCACTGTGAAGGGTTCTCAGGGTGCCACCTGAACTGTGGGACCACTGAGCCCCCTGTCCCACCAGCACTCTGACATGGTGATGCTGTGACAAGCTACAGACCTCTGACAGATGCTGCACTTACACAGCCATCCCCAGGAATATCCAACTGAGTTACATGAATGATCTCCCAGCCACTCATGAACCAACAATCGGGAGGCTCCAGCCAATTCCCCCCAGCTCTGCACCCCAGAGCTGTGCCCTCCTGCCCTGGTCAGAAGCCTGGCCAGCATCAGTTCATTACCCAGGCCGCTCCTCTCTCGATGTGGAGAGGACACATACCAGCCTTTGTAACCTTAGCTGAGACACCGCACGCACTTCAATCAAACATACTGTTTAGGTAGGATATAAAACAGGTTTATTAATAGAGAGATGTTAGCTGATTATAAGTAGCGAGCGTAGAGATCACAGTTGGTTACCCAAGAAATCAAATAAATCCACAATCTGAGTTCTATAAACTAAACAGGCTTTGAATCAAGCACCCCGACAGATGGTACTAACAGGTCCCAGAACTTCTAAATGCAGGCTGGGACTCTCCTCCAGCCCAAGACCTCCCTCCCCAGTTCAGAGTCTTTGTCCTCCAGACGTGTTTCCAGGTATTGAGTTGTGGGAGGAGTGAAGCCAAGTCATGATGTCACTTCCCCTCTTTTATACTTTCTTCCAGCTGGCTGAAAAGTTCTATGCTTGTGACATGACGGTCTGCCCCCATTAGTCAAGCAGTCTCCATTGCCTACCTGCGTGTCCATTGTATCCAGTTCCTGGGATAGTGGATTCTCTTTAACGGGCCAGTGACAGTGGTGAATATGGGGGTGCCAGGGTGCTACTCAGGGTGGCCATTCTTATGTTCTCTCCCTTGCCTTACACTTCCCCTCCTGCTCTGCCCCTCTTTTTCATGGGAAAATGTCAATTCAGATGCATTTTTTCCTCTTGTCATCAGGAAATTTCAAAATTAAAAATGTATTTTAGATATTCAATGAACATTTCTGAATTTTTGGTGTTTGGAAACTCACAAGAGTTTGGTTTTCTATTTCTGATATTTGCCTGTTCATTTTTTCTTATATTTTAATATTCCCTTCTCTTTTCCCAATGGAAAGGTTAAAAAAATGTGAGGAAGGAGACAGAAACCTACTTTTAGAACAAGACAAAGTTGGGCAAAAGGAAGAGCTTGTCTACAAAAACTAGACAATGGGCTCTTCAATCTAGAAGACAAAGGTCTAACAAGATCCAATGGCTGATCATTGAAGCTACGAGACAAATTCAGACTGGAAATAAGGGGCACATTTTTAACAGTGAGTAATTAACAATTGGAACAATTTACGAAGGGTCATGGTGGAGTTCCCATCACTGGCAATTTTTAAATCAAGAGGGGATGTTTTGCTAAAAGATCTGCCCTGGTTCAAACAGGAATTAATTCAGGGAAGTCCCATGGTCTGGGTTATCCAGGAGGTCAGACTGGATGGGGGGCTATGTTTGGGCTCGGGCTGGAGCTCGTGTGGCTCGGACTGGGGGGCTATGTTTGGGCTCGGGCTGGAGCTCGTGTGGCTCGGACTGGGGGGCTATGTTTGGGCTCGGGCTGGAGCTTGTGTGGCTCGGACTGGGGGGCTATGTTTGGGCTCGGGCTGGAGCTCGTGTGGCTCGGACTGGGGGGCTATGTTTGGGCTCGGGCTGGAGCTCGTGTGGCTCGGACTGGGGGGCTATGTTTGGGCTCGGGCTGGAGCTCTGGGACCCTTGGGATTCAGCCAGAGCCTGAACATCTACAGTGAAAATTGATAACTGCGCAGCCCAAGACAGTTGACACGGGTCAGCCACGGGTGTTTTATTGCAGTACAGGCATTGTGACATTCCCCAGGGTATAACCTGGACTGCTGTGTCCCCTCAATTCTCTAACCTGGAATGCCTTTTACACTGCTTTGCTGTGAGAACAGCCATTTCTGGTCTGCTCACACATGACCTCCAGCAGGTAAATTACTCCCAGCTATACTGTCTGAATGCTAAAGCCAGCCACTCACAGAGAAGAGAAGTGAGGTTTTTACTCACGAAAGCTTATGCCCAAATAAATCTGTTAGTCTTTAAGGTGCCACCAGACTCCTTGTTGTTTTTGTAGATACAGACTAACACGGCTACCCCCGATACTAGCCACTCACAGCGTACACTGCAGGGCGACACCAGCAAGCTCCCACCCCGGTTTTATCCCAGTAATGTGCATCTTACATTGCCCAGCATCTTCCTGGACAACACAAATGTCTGTCATTTCAATAATCTGAAATTATATTCACACATCTTGTTATCTCAAGTGAAGGTTCCCAAACACTTCAGTCCAAACACACTGGTGTAGATAAAACAGCACAACAAGTTTATTAACTACAGAAAGAAAGATTTTAAGTGACTACAAGTAATGGGGGGTATAAAAGTCAGAATTGGTTACAAAGACATAAAAGGTAAAACATAGACTAATACCAAACTTAATGAGCTAAGTGAATTTAAAGCAAAAAGGTCTCTCTCAGCATGTGCATACAGCAGGCTGGCGGAGTTCCCTCAGGCAGGACCTCTCCCCCATTCAAGGATGTTTCCTTTGTCTTTCATACATTGTTGATGCCGTGAGTAGAGGTGAGGGGAGAGAGGTAACTTGGGCCCATTGCTTTGTCCCTTCATAGCCCTCTCTCTTGTGCAAGAGTCATTTCCAGCTGGGGTCTGGGACCCCAAATGTCTGAGTCCTTTCTCACATGTAGATTTCTATCACTCTCGCCTTCCTTCCAAAGAATGGCGGCTTAGCCAGGTGATAGTTTATTTGCTTTAGTTGACACCTGGTTGAGGCATCAATTTGTCTTTATCTCTGAAGAACTGCTTTGTGCCTCCTTTTCTAAACTTGAAATAAGTATTGTCATATAGTAGAATCTTATAATTTCACATACAATGTTGCCACACGTATTTCACCAGGACAATAATAATCAGCAAATTATGGGTTTTCAAGTGTTCCCTTACAAGGCAGACTTCGTACTACATGTATCGTAGTTTTGCAAAAATGGAGAAGATAAGGATACAGACTGTCACAGGCATACCCTAACAGTCCTGATTTCAATGATGAGAACATGAGCTGGCATTAAACCTGAGCTAGAAAACAGGAAGTTGCCATCAGCGTCCTCTGTGCACCAAGCAAACATCTCAAACACTGGGCTCTGTTGTGTTCATAGCATGCACAGAGAGACGTTAGATAAAGAGAACCCTTGTAACTTTGTTTCTTCAATTTCAGAACACACAGGAACCCGGAAACAGAGAGAAAACCAGGCTGCTGTCTGCAAACCGACTGTGTTCTCACACTTTAATACAGAGCCCCTTAGCTGCAAGCAGGACAGCGGTACCCTCCACCCGCTCTTAAAGTGATAGCTTTCAATTCCAATGGAGTCCTTAATACACCACAGGCTCTACAGATGATCACTCCAGGTTATTGATCTGTCCATCTTACCCCCAGATGCCAGTTCACCTCCCCCATCATCCCCTATCTCTTGCCACACACCCTCTGTCCAGTTCGGCATTTCATACGCCACCACTCCCGGGGAACTGGCCTAGATTAGTAACATTCCCCAGGTTCAGAATCCCACCCACATTTGGGAGCACCTGCCACTCCCCTTGTTAATCAAGAGGAGAAGCCACAAAGAAGGAAATAGAAAACAGAACACAGTGTAAGAAAGCAGAAGCCCCCCTCCTGGTATGTTTGTGTTTTAGCAACACTCAATTTGCATCCCTGCTTATATGGGATACAGGAGCCGATGGACCCAGTGGTCCTGTATGACTGACAATCGGGTCCTATATGTATTCCTATGTTCCGGCTGCTTGAACAGAAAGCATGAATGCTTTAATCAGAGAATGCACACACATTGCATGTGCCTCGTATCCAATACTTTTTCCATAGCGGTATCCGGTTTGAGATGCTGCCTTCTCTCCAGTGTATTGGGGCCTTTGGCATCTGATCTCTTTGCTTGGGCAGTACTGAAATTTTGATGCTGTTACATTTAATTTTTCTCTTCTGCCTCCAAAGCTTTGGTCAGGACCCTTTGGGCATCTTCAGCAACATCATTTAGAATGCACTTCAGTGTGGCGTATGTGACTGGAAAAGAGCTTAATTTTTCATGGATACCGAATTGAAATATCCCACGGAAGATGCACTCAGTTAACGTCATGTAATGATTTTCAGCCTTGCCCAGAAGATATTCAATAAAATGGGTTGACATTTCTTCTTCTAGCGGAGACTTTATCACTGCCTTCAAGTCTGCAATGGGCTTCCCAACCATCTTGGAAAGGTTAACCAGGGAGTCATCATCCAAGCCGAAGTTCTTGCGGTAACTTGCCATGCAGCACCTCAGTAGACAAATATTATAAGCAAAAGAAAGATCTGGAATAGGAAGTAGAGAAAGGATGCAGGACACCAGGCCTTGTTTCCAGATCTGACTCAGCAGGGCTTCCTTCTTCCTTTCCAGGATGGGTCTGGAAATACTGGGCAGGGAAAGAAGGAAAACGTGCCTCTTGTGAGAGTCTAGCTCATCTGCCAGAGTTTCCTGCAGTCGAGGAGAATCATACTTGCCAAATTCGCATCTGGAGACAAGGAAAACCTGCGGTGAGGTCACCCCTGCTCCCTGCAACTTCGTCATGCAATCGTCTCTGATTTTCTTCAGGGTGGTCTCCTCACTGAAATTTTTCCTTCTTTTTTCATTATACAAGTCTATATCCACCTTGGAGCGCACAAAGTAAAATTTCTTTCCCATCCTTTGGATCTCCTGGGCCAGGTCAGCGTGTGTGGATTTGAACCGCTCGGAAGCAATGATAATGAAGAAATCATAGTAGGCAAAATTGACCTGCTGGAGGTAGCTGCCAGGCCGGAAACTCGGCGTCCCAATTCCCGGAAGGTCCCACAGGGTAACATTTTGGTGTTTGGGATGAGGATAAGGAGTTGGTTCCATTGTTGTTTCTGTCACATCAACCTTGGCTGCGTATTCGTCATCATCATCCAGACCCCGCATGGCATTGATGAAGGACGATTTCCCACATCCCGACTCCCCCGTGATGGCGATGTTGAGTTTCACGTTTTCCAACTGCTCTAGGGATTCCTGCACTTTAGAAACCATTTCTGAAAGATTCCCTCTTTCAACAGCGGCCATTAGCTCTTCGAGATCCTCTTTGGGAACAGTGGAGAGATTAAAATCCGTATCCTGAAATCTATCATCCAAAGCATCTCTTGCTAACGCCATCTTTCTGGGGGAAAAAAAAGAAGGATGTCAGTCAGTGTAGAAAGAAAAGGGGAAGGCAAGCTGGAAAACAGAAATTGCCATTACCAAGAACTTCATGAGTCGAGAATTGTTCCTGCTTCTTCATAATGCTATTATAATGTCAGTAGAGAGAAAATGGTTCAAGAGTAATGTTTGATTATCAGTGTCACACTGTCTGAAGTGACTCACCACTGAGAGTGCCAATCTCAGGTCAGACTGTCAGAAAACAGGGCAGACACCCCAAACTGGTCCTATATTCTATCATTAGATTTCATCAAGCCCGTAATAAATGTGAACTCCTGGATCACTATAGCAGTTGTACCATGGAGCCACAGACAGTCCCCTGAGACTCTCTGAGACTCTCCAGCCAATCTTACCAGTCAAACTGGACTTTGTGATAATGGTCCTTTATCCCAAATATCACATCACATTAGGTTACTCCCAACCCCAAAGGATACTCTCGATCTCACACCAAACACAACATTGGCAGCCAATTTCTCTAGTAAACTAAAAGTTTATTAGCTAAGAAAAGAAATGAACATTATTGAGAGGTTGAAGCAGGTAAATTACATTAACAGGTGAGTCTAAGATTGTAAATCCAAAATGACAGCAGAGATGTAGTAATCTGCTAGTTTTGCATAAGTCTCTCAGGGTACCCAAAATGATTTTGGTGATCTCTGTCCTGCATCTGGAGTGCTTCCCTGTGAGTGTTCGAACAGTCCAGAGATGCAGGATCATTCCCTCCAACCAATATTTATAGATCCTGCTCCCAGAAGAGAATCTGAACAATGTCTTCACCCACATGAGTTTTGATGAGTAGCAGCTGCAGAATGGGTTGTGAACTTCCATTGTTGAACTCAATGACTGTGGCTTTGAAGTTAACATTCTACTTCCTTTGCATACACAGGTAATTCAGTTACAGTGATATATGGGTTTAATTTTTTTACAGGTTTAAAAATTTGTATACAATTACCTGCCATTACATTTTAATAGGGATAGATAAGTGAAAACAATGCAAGTATCATTCATTAGTATTCATGAAGTTCTAACACCTGAATATACACACACTTTGATCTGGGGTTATTTAATTACAGGGTCATACATAATGTAATGTGATAGCAATCAATAGGTTTCTAGATAAGTTTGAAGACAATGCCATTAACATTCCCTTTGAACTAAACTAACACAAGTGAATTGTTGTGCACACATACTTAAACATTTCACACTTTGTTGATATTCACACACAACTCAATTGGTCGATTGTTCTGACCTAAGCTGGTCTGTCAGTGTTACAATCAGCACTCAAGATGGGGGGGCAGAGGGGGGAAAGAGAAGTGAGAACCAGGCCTAGTCTTCACTTACCGGCTGGTCCGGCGGCACGCCATCAATGTTCTGGGATCGGTTTATCGCGTCTGGTTAAGACGCGATAAATCGATCCCGGATCGATCCCGGAAGTGCTCACAGTCGGCGCCAGTACTCCAGCTCGCCGAGAGGAGTACGCGGCGTCGACGGGGGGAGACTTCCGGCCGCGTCTGGACCGCGGTAAGTCCGGACTAAGGTACTTGGAATTCAGCTACGTTATTAACGTAGCTGAATTTGCGTACCTTAGTCCGAAGTCCGGACTAAGTGGGGACCAGCCCCAAGTCATGCCTCAGAACTCTGTGGTGAAGAAAGTAACTTGTGAAGAAATAAAGGTGTTTTTTTTATTATTTCGATATTATGCATCATTTCTGAAGCAAGAAAATGAATATTTCATCAGCTGATTCTCTAAGAGCTTGGAAGAGATTTTTCTGCGCATGTTTTTCACAGGCTGGTTTGAGTTATCCCAGTTTTAATCATATTTTTTTCCCTTCCATATTAGAGGCTAGATTTTCAAAAAGCAGCACTATGGACCAGCTTGCAGTTGGAGATGGTCAGAAATTTTCCATCAAAGCATTTCTTTTTCATGGAAAAATGTTAATTTTTAAAAAAAAAATGTGTTGGGAAAAATCTAAATTAAATGTTTCACTATTAAATTTTGCATTTCTGCCTGAGCAGTCATGACTGAGAGCTGTAGTTCAGTTTCTTCATTCCCCCCATTTCCCCTTACTGGCTAAACTCCCCATCCAGACTACCTTTCCCATGATGCACCACAGTCATGGGACTCCCATGATGCACTGTGCAGCTCAGGAGGACGCAGATTACTGTTGAATTTCTCCAAAATGTTTTGACATTTCCTAGCCACATTTTTTCATTCTGCAAATCTTTCCAGTACTTCAACTTTTCATCCTGATTCAGCATGACAGCAAATGCTGAAATATTGGAATTACCTGGGAGACAATTTACCTTTTTTGACCAGTTCCACTCTCAATAGGGCAAAGGCAGGGCCTCTCCACTGTTCTCAGTGGGATCTGAATCTGTTTAAAAACTGGCTCTTAAGGCATAAATATTCTAGTGGGCCTCTGATCTCGACTGCCTTGTTTTTAGTGCCTGTTTTTCAGAAGTGTGGAGTGGCTCATAGCCTCTGAAAATCAAGTTCCTTGAAGAACTCTCAAGCTAGGTACCCAAACATTAAGGCATTCAAGGTCAGGCAGTGTCCATGTCTTCAAATGAAAGCTTAAATGCCATATTTTGAACTCAGTTACTCGAGTGAAAACCAGGAACTACCACACCCAGTGACTCCAAATTCACACTGCCATCTCTGAGGAGGGAGGACACTCATTCTAGTCCAGAAGCTCCGATGTGCCACACAAATTTGGTGGCCTCACAATTGCATTGTTGAAAATTATTAACATCATAAATAAAGTGTCTAGAAAGATCTGTTTGCATTGACAAAAAGAATCTCACCAAATTTTAAATTTCCTGCGCGAATTTTGTTTCCTTTATTGTGGGTCTTTCATGGATTGATCCTCAGCCCTGTGAGGCAAGGAAGATTTAATGAAGGTTTTTTTTAATGTAATTATCATCATCTTTATTACAGAAGCTCATAGAGGCCCCAACCAAGATCATGGGCCCCAGTGTGCAGAGTACTGGACAAAATTAGCAAGAGACAGTCTCTGTCTCTAACAGTTTACAGGCTAAATAGACAACACAAAGGAAGGATTCTTCTCCACATTTTGCAATGGGTAAACCGAGGCACAGAGAAATTAAGTGACCTGCCCAAGGTCACATTTAGGCTATGTCTCCACTTACACTGCTACCGTAGCACAGCTGTAGAGACAAGAATCCTTCCATCAACCTAATGCTGTTCTCTGCTTCCACATTGTCTATACCAGGGCTTATGTCAGATTAACTACATTACTCTGGGGTCTGGCTCTTTCACACCGCCATTAGTTAGTTAGTCATGTCCTCTTGCTCAAGCAATTCAGCAACTCACATGTAGCCTTAACTGAGCTCCCAGCTGGGAGAATGAGGAGAACAGGCCAAACAATACCATAAGAGGCCAAACCATTCCACAGATTTCGTCCACGGTCCGCTTTGTGCGGGCTCTCTTTCCATTAAGTCTCACATGTTGAACAGTATACGACAATAATTTTGGATCAAATATAAAGCCCAACAGAGCCCTCCAGAAAGCAGAGTCAGGATTTTCCTCTTTGTTTGCCATATAAAACACACAAAAAAGGAAAATCCTGCCTTCTGTCTCTTTATCTATACAATAGACACCCTCAGGGTATCTGCCTTCCCTACAGTGACAGGTCTGTGGATTATGTTGTGGTTATCTTGAAGTTGTCCCTTCTTATTCCAGGGCTTTCTTGCGAATTCTCTTTGCATCTTCGGCAACTTGATCCAGGAAGCTTGACAGTATGGAATATGTGGTAGTGAAAGACAACGCTGCTACAGCTACGGTGCTAAACACTGATACCAGCTTAAAGTGACGTTCAAATAACCTGGCGATGCCGCACCCAACACTGACACATTTCTTCAGTAAGAAGCCCCTGGTGAGTTCTTCCACCTGCGGCGATAGGATAACAGCCTTGAGCTCTGTGACGGGCTTTGCAGCCTGCCTGGCAAGCTTAGCCAGGGAGTCATCATCAAGGCCAAATCGCTTGTAGAAGGCAATCATGGAGACCAGCAGGATTCCAATGTCACACGCGAGAGAGACTCTCTCAAGGGGAACAGCATTGATACAAGCTGACACCAGGGATATTTTCCATAAATGCTTCTTCAGGGCAGCTTTCTTCTTCTCTATGATTTTAGGAGAGAGGTTGGGCAAGCTGAGCAGAAACACAAGTCTCTGTAGACTGGGGAGGTCCTTCTCCAGCGTATCCACCAGTAGGCGAAAATCATACTGGTCGAACTCCCAGTTGGAGAGAAGAAAGACCTGTGGGTTGGACGCCCCTTGGTGTCTCAGATGTTTCTCGGAGTTCTCCCTGATCCTCTGTAAGACACTGTCCTGACTGTAAATTTTGGGATGAGCCCTTCTTTCATTGGCCAAATCTTCATCCACTTTGCAGCGCACAAAATAGAACTTCTTCTCCATTTTTTGGATCTCCCGGGCCAGGGCAGCATGGCTGGAACGGAACCGCTCTGAGGCGATGATGATAAAGAAGTCATAGCGACTGAATTTCACCTGTTGGAGGTACCTTTCCGGCCGAAAATTCATTGCCCCAATCCCTGGCAAATCCCACAGTGTCACGTTAGGGTAGGTAGGATGCGGATAAGCAGTTGGCTTTGTTGTCATTTCTGTCACACCAGTTGGGGCAGCCATTTTGTCCTCAGTCTCCAGTCCCCGGATGGCATTGATGAAGGATGATTTCCCTGCACCCGTCTCTCCTGTAACAGCAATGTTGAGCATCGTATTTTCAAATGACTCCAGCACCTCCTGAGCTTTCAAAGCAGCTACCTCAGGGCTTCCATCTTTGAAGAGATGCATGAATTTCTCATATACTTGTATAGCTGCATTGAACAATGCCTTTGGGTCTAACTCTATATCCACATCCTTCATGAGTGCAGAGAGAGACTCCATGGACTCCATGAGAGATTTGAAAGATGTCATCTGGCCCAGAGAAGGAAAAGGAAAAAGGGAAATTTCATTCAGCGTTCGCTAGAGTTGGTCAAAACTCAGAATTTCCATTTGGCAGGAAATTCTGACATTTCAAAATTTCTATTTGTCCCAAATCAGAACAAAAAGTTCAAATTTTGAAATTTCCCATGTAACAAAAATTCCAAAACAATTAGTTGTGAAAATATCCACAGGGCTTTATTGAAATGACCTTATTTTGATAAAGTGCTTCATTTCAACGATTAATTGTAATATAAAAATAATAGATGATATAATTATTAATTAATTTTTTTAGATACCCCTTTTGATCTATCTAGTTAAAGTTTAGGGCCCTGGGTGTTTCCATTAGGAGGAGAAATTGATAGCATCCTTGCTCATAAGTCCAAATTCTTTTCATCCAGCACTCTTGATTCAAAAAACTTTCTCTAGGCTTTTCCCAGGACCCCATGACACTTCCAGGCTCTGGCTGTCTCTCTGTGTCTTGTGCTTCTCTCTCTCTCACATGTGTGCATGCTCTTACAGTATGCCTACAATAGAAACGTTACAGTGACACAGGTTCAGCTACAGAAGGGGTCCTTCCATCACAGTAGTAAATCCACCTTTCCCAAAGGGGGGAACTCGGTTGATGGAAGAATGCGTCTATTGACCTAGCAGAGTCTACACCAGGGCATAGGTTTGTTTAACTATGTCTCTCAGGGCAGTGAATTTTTCACACCCTTGAGCATCACAGCTAGGTCGACCTAACTGTAGTGTAGACCAGCCCTTAGCCAAAACAATACTGAGCTAAGTCCCTCCACCCAGTTCATAAATTCCTGAGCTAACTCAGCCCTTTGTTTTGGGAGGCAACATGTGTTTAATTATCTCTTACAGTTACCTTTGAAGGGCGGTGGTTAAACTCGTAACTTTAAAATACTTAATATAATGTATACAAATGTAAATAACATTGAAATGAAGTGCTTTGACCTTATCAAACCAAAATGTGTTGATCCTTTTTTGATCAGATATTTCAACTAAGTTGATATATCTCCACAAAGTTTTGATTTTGTCCAATCAGCATTATCCAATGGAAAACTGTTCTGTTGGGAAATTTTCCACCAGCTCTAGTGGTTTGTTTTGTTTTTGTTTTGTTTTTTTACAGGGAACATAAAATCATCAGCTCATTTTTGTAACCTACAGAACCAGGACTAGATTCTCCTCCACTGACACAGAGTTTGCAAAGTGCATCTCTGATCTCTTCACCTCTAGCATGTGCTACATTCAGGAGGGAGATGTGGGCACCAGGGAAGGACAGATGTACATTTCTGACAGGGAGAGCTCAGGTGTATGTTATGGATAGAACTTGGTACAAGTTACACCTGGAGCACTGCAACACCCTTGACCCTCACCAGTACTGCCCTCTTGTGGAGCTTCGCTGGCCAATTTCAGGCCTACTTGACAAAACAGGAAATCCTGCTTTAGCTCCACCCCCTTTTCTGAGCCAATGAGAAGACTTCTTTGGGCAGCAGAACACCCTACTGGAGCCCTCATTCCCTTCCAAGCCAGCCATGAAACTAGTGAGTCCCTCAATTCTCCATTGGACATTTTAGAAAAAGTCGTCAAATCCTTGAATACAATAACAGTGAACAGAAATATGATCTGTCCTTTGATTTTTATATCTGGCCCATCAAGATTTCAATTACTATCAATAATCAAAGGCAATCAGACAATCAAGTGCCTTTAAAATATTTGCTAACTGTATGTGTAACCCACTGGGCAATTCAATCCCCATTGCCAGCCAAGATGGGACCAACACATATGCCAAGTACTGTGGTGCTCAATGGGTGACATTCAGGAGTCAAGTGGGGGAAGGGTTGCATACTTGGTCCTGTCTTTTCTTCTTTTCACAACAAGTGTAATATTCATTTACCACACAGATGCAAGCAGAGGATGGGGGCGCTCCCTTGTGTGGGCTTGGGAGGTCGGGGGCAGAAGAATGGGAGACAAGGGATGGCTTGGAGTAATAGTGAATCATGAGGGTAGGAGCTCTGATTGCCAGAAGCTAGGACTGGATGACAGCGGAGGGTCACTTGATAATTGCCCGGTTTTATTCATTCCTCCTGAAACATCTGGCACCAAACACGCTCAGAAAACAGGATACTGGGCTAGACGGGCCATTGGTCTAGCCCAGTATGGCCAGTCTTATGTTCTAATCCGCAACCCATTAACGCTACTTTTTTGTCCTATGCCTAAAGACGTGTTAAATGGCCACTTCACCTTGAATGGTCTCTTACAACCAACATGTGTTCTACCTTGCATTTAGCTGTGGCACGGAGCCCCTTTCCCAGACTTGAAGAAAGAGCTCTGAGGAGCTTAAAAGTTTGTTTCTTTTACCAGCAGAAGTTGGTCCTATGAAAGATGTTTCCTCACCCACCTCGTCTCTATCATAAATTTAAGCATCATTGTCTTATTTTTGTCACATTTTCCCAGGTGACAAAATGTTAAAAAAAAAAAAGTCAGAGAGAGTAGGGAAATCCCCACTTTCCATCATTTTTATCCCTCTGCCTGCCATACTCATGTGTTGGATCACTCAGACAATTCAACAAAAGGGTGCCCCCCAAAAGCCTATCCATATGTCATGGAGTGTGGGGGACTCAGGGCCCTGCACCCCCCACTTCCTGCGATTCACCAAAACTCTCAGCCAGCCAGTAAAACAGAAGGTTTATTAGATGACAGGAACACAGCCCCAAAACAGAGCTTGTAGATACAGAAACCAGGGCCCCTCAGTCCGGTCCATCTTGGGGGGCAGGGAGCCCAGACCCCGGTACTGGCTCTCCCTTCGTTTCCCCAGCCAGCTCCAAATTGAAACCCCCTCCAGCCATCTCACCCAGCCACACCCCCTGGCTCCTCCTCCAGCCTTTGTCCAGTTTCCTGGGCAGAAGGTGTCACCTGGTCCCAACCCCACACCCATGTATCATCATTCAAATGAAGTCACACTCTGATATCCCACCACCATCCAGCACCAATGCAGACAGTACCAGTAAAACTCCCATGCAACATTACCAGGTTAATACTCCCTATTCCATCACACCATAACATCAGACAATGGGCCACAACCCCTCCCCTATCATCCCTTGCTCCCCAGGCAGGGGAAGCACAAACAAAACCACCCATGTGTGGGGGTGGCTGGTCCCCAAGGGAATATAGGGGGGGCCCCAAAGCTGCCTGTGCCTAAAGCTAAAAGAAGCCGTTAGTGGTTGAAGCGCGTCCAGCACCCAACAGCAAGCTCCCCTGTCATGTGGCAGCATCGTGGTGCAGCCGATCTGGGGACGTACCTTACACAGCCTGTGCTGATGCACCGTCCTTCCTGGTCCTGGCGGGCCTGGTGGGCCGGGGGGGGCAATCTTTGCTGCTGGAACAAAATCAACTGCGGGGGGAAACTCCCCAGGACTTTGCTTCAGGGGCTGAAATGAAGAGAAGGGACGGATTTTCTCTAATGAGTAAAGAGTTTTCAGTTTTAGTGAGCACGGGTCAGGGCTGAGCAGGGAGAGGTTTCTTGTAGCCTGGGGTGGAACAGGATTCGGTCCCTCCCCTATTGCGAAAAGATCCTAAATTAACCCTGTTCCGTTTTTCTGATATTTTCCCCGTTCTCTCCCCACAGCTGCAGTGTGAATCATTCCTTCCTCAGCCATTGCAGGCCCTCTTCTCTTCTCCCCAGGGCAGCCCAATAACCCCTTCCCCGGCCCTTTGCCAAGTAGAGCCTATACCTGAAACCCTGAACTCTCTGCTCCCAACCCCCGCCTGGTGCACAAAGAGACACATGGGAAATTGTTCCCCTCCCATCTGTCTCCCCACTTGGGAGATATACTGAGTTCAGGCACTGGGCGGATTCTCCACCATGTTGTGTCATCAATACACCAGTGCAAAATGAGTCCAGAATGCTGCTCTTCTAGATCACTAGAGCTGTACACCTGCTTTGCACTGGTGTGAACGAGTGTGCGAGGTGCAGGCAATGGAGAATCTTTCATCCCTCAAACTGCCCCGTCTGATTCCCAGGGAGCTTCGTGACAGGCTCAGGAAACGATCTGCATCCTGTGCTCCTGGAAACCGAAAGCAACAGGCTGAGCTGTCCCTTTCCCAGAAATGGGAGGAAGCCGGGAAGCGGGGCTGGCTCTGAGCCATCAAACTGCAAAGAAAATTCCTACAGCCCTTAACTCTTGCACGGAAACACAGGCGAGGGCCTGGCACGTAGAGCTGATCAGCCGGCAGCCACCTGACAGCAGCTCGAAAGCTTGTCTCCCTCCCCAACACAAGTTGGTCGCCAATAAATATATTCGCTCAGCCGCCTCATCTCTCTCATAAACGTTATGTAAGCGGAGAATGGTCCTGCTATTGTGGGGAACTTTCCTGGCTTCTGCTCTCCCGGCTCTGGCCCCACAGCTCTCAGCTGCAGTTTGGACCCATCCACACGGCCGGTCTGCGCTGCCCCAGCTCTCCAACTCCAGCTCTTCTCTCTCAGTGCTGCTGCCCTCCCCTTAGCTCTGCCTGGCTCAGGCAGCCCCAGCTCACACGAAGCATTGGACCATGGGCTCCTGACTCCCTCATTGGCCTGCAGCCCTATCTAGCACACCGACCTGGAGCGTTGCCCTCTCCTCATTGGCCCCAGGGTCTGTCAGTCTTGTCCTTGTCCCATGTGAAAAAATGTAAAAAAAAAAAAGGGCAGAGACAGTGGGAAAAACCCACTTTCCCTCAATTTTATCCCTCTGCTCTCCACGCCCATGTTGTTAGATCGCACAGACAATTCAACACAAGGGCTCTCCAGAAAAGCCTCCCCATAAAATCAGACAATGGGCCACAACCCCTCCCCCACCGCCCCTTGCTCCCCAGGCAGGGGACGCACAAACAGAAGCCCCCATGTGTAGGGGTGGCTGGTCCCCAAGGGAATGCAGGAACCCCATAAGCTACCTGTGCCTAAAGCTAAAGAGAACCGTTTGTGGTTGAAGTGCGTCCAGCACCCAACGGCAATCTCCCCGTCCTCTGGCAGCATCGTGGTGTGGCCAATCTGGGGACGTACCTTACGCAGCCTGTGCCGTTGCACCGTCCTTCCTGGACCTGGAGCCCCTGGTGGGTCGGGGGAACCAAACTTTGCTGCTTCTTCTGGACTTTGCTTCAGGAGCTGAAACAAGGAGAAGGGGTGGAATTTTCTCTAATGAGTACAGAGTTTTCAGTTTTAGTGAGGAAGCACGGGTCAGGGTTGAGCAGGGAGAGGTTTCCTGTATCCTGGGGTGGAACAGAATTCGTCCCTCCCATTCTGGGAACAGATGTTAGATTAACCCTGTTCTGTTTTTCTGCTATTTTCTCCTTTCTCTATCCACAGCTGCAGAGCGAATCATTCAGTCCTCAGGCATTGCAGGTCCTCTTCTCTTCTCCCCCAGGCAGCCTGGTAACCCCTTCCTCAGCCCTCTGCCAAGTGAAGCATATACCTGAAACCCTGAACTCCCTGCCCCCAACCCCTGCCTGGTGCACAAAGAGAAACGTGAAATTGTTCCCCTTCCAAGCTGTCTCCCCCTTTTGGAGATGCGCTGAGATCAGGCACTGGGCTGATTCTCCACCATGTTGTGTCGTCATTTCCACCAGTGCAAAATGGGTCCAGAATGCTGCTTTTCTGGATCACTAGAGTTGTACACCTGCTTTGCACTGGTGTGAAACAGTTCAATGTGCAGGCAATGGAGAATCTTTTATTGTGCACAGGCACAGCGAGGTGGGGACGAAGGGGCAGGTGCCTGGGGCCCCAGGGCCCCGCTCCAAGCCGCTGCCACTGCTACCAAGGTAGCAGGCAGAGCCCCGGGCCCTTTAAATTACCACCGGAGCCCTGGGCGGCGCATGCCCAGCGGTGCTGAAGGGCTGGCTGAGGGAGGCTTGGCCCCCGCCCTGCCCCTTCTTCCCGAGGCCCTGCTCCTTCTGGGGGTACGGAGCCGGCCCCCCCAACCTTGCCAAGGTATAACAAACAAAATAATGAGACCCCCAAATTCATCACAGGAGTGCAGGGGGTGAGGGGTTGCCTGGGGACAGGAAGTTTTAACGCAGGAGCATAGGGGGAGCTGGGATGGCTCAAAGCAAAGGGGGATCGCAAGGGTGGGAGCAATTGGTTGTTCCAGGGGCTGGGCCAGGAGGACAGTGAAAAAGTTGTGGTGGTGGGGGGGGAGTTTACAAAGTCTCCAAACACGTGCGTGGGTGGGGGAAGGGAAGACTTTTCCAAACATAAAAAAAACCCAACTTTTCAACTGGGAAAGGTGAAAAAGAGTTTTAATTCTTTAGAAAAATATGTATTCTGGGGTGTGACATGGGGTGCCTGGGGAAGCGCACACGGAAAATGCCCAGGGCAAGGCGGGCTGCAAAAAAAGGAGAGCAGATTCTCCCACAGCTGGTGGTTCACACTGTCGTTACATTCACCAGCCAGTCACACTTGGGGAAAATAACAGAAACTGAACAGGGTTCATCTAGGATCTGTTCCCAGAATGGGAGGGATGAATCCTGTTCCAGCCCAGGCTACATGAAACCTTTCCCTGCTCAGCCCTGACCCGTGCCTCATTAAAACAGGAAACTCTGTAATCAGGAGAGAAAATTCAGTCCCTTCTCTTGGTTTCAGCCCCTGAAGCAAAGTCTAGAAGAATTTTCCCCCAACAGCTGTTTTTGTTCCAGCAGCAAAGATTGGTTCCCCGGACCCACCCACCAGGGGCTCCAGGACCAGCAAGGACAGTTCCTCAGCACAGGCTGCATAAGGTACGTCCCCAGATCGGCTGCCCCACGATGCTGCCAGAGGACAGGGGAATTTGCTGTTGGGGGTTGGACACATTTGAACCACTAACGGCTTCCTTTAGCTTTAGGCCCAGGCAGCTTTGGGGGCCCCTTGGGGACCAGCCACCCGCACACATGGGGGCTTCTGTTTGTGCTTCCCCTGCCTGGGGGAGTAAGGGGGCCATGGGGGAGGGGATCCGGCCCATTGTCTGATTGCATGGGGAGGCTTTTCTGGGGACCCCTTGTGTTGAGTTGTCTGAGTGATCCAATACATGGGCGTGGAGAGCAGGGGGATAAAACTGAGGGAAAGGGGGTTTTCCCCCACTATCTCGGACTTTATTTTACATTTTTTTCATCTGGGACAATCTGAGAAAAGTAAGAAAATGATGGTAAATGTCAGGGGGGCTCCTGGCCCCTCACTGAAACTTAATAAGGTTTGTTTTTGGTGTCCCTCTCCCGATACCAGAAGCAAGGGGAAGGGCCAAAGAGAAATCAGGACCTTGAGACTGACTGTCCCCAGAGCCAGCCCCGCTTTCCGGCTTCCTCTGATTTCTGAGAAAGGGGCAGCTCAGCCGGTTGCTTGCGTTTTCCAGGAGAACAGGATCCAACTCGGTTCCTGAGACTGTCCCAAAGCTCCCTGGGAATCAGACCGGGGTGTTTTTGCAATGAAAGATTCTCCATTGCCTGCACCTCGCACACTTGTTCACACCAGTGCAAAGCGGGTGTACGACACCATGATCCAGAAGAGCAGCTCTAGACCCATTTTGCACTGGTGTAAATGACGACACAACATGGTGGAGAATCAGCCCAGTGCCTGATCTCAGCATATCTCCAAAAGGGGGAGACAGCTTGGAAGGGGAACAATTTCCCATATTTGGGGTCGGGAAGGAATTTTCCTCCAGGGCAGATTGGCTGAGCCTCTGGAGGTTTTTCGCCTTCCTCCGCAGCATGGGGCAGGGATCGCTAGCAGGAGGGTCTCTGCCGATTGAAGTCACTAAAAACAGGATTGGGGACTTCAACAGCAGAGTCCAGGGAAGGGGTAGGGACGGTTTTATGGCCTGCAGCATGCAGGGGGTCAGACCAGATGATCATAATGGTCCCTTCTGACCTTAAAGTCTATGAGTCTATGAGTCTATGAATCTTTGTGCAACAGGCAGGGTTTGGGGGCAGAGAGGTCGGGGTTCTAACCCAGGCTACAAGAAACCTCTCTCTGCTTGGCCCTAAGCAGTGCCTCACTAAAATAGGACACACTTTAATCAGTAGAGAAAAGTCAGCCCCTTCTCTTCGTTTCAGACATAAGAACGGCCAGACTGGGTCAGACCGAAGGTCCATCCTGTCTTCCGACAGTGACCAATGCCAGGTGCCCCAGAGGGAATGAACAGACAGGTGATCATCAAATGATCCATCCCCTGTCGCCAGTTCCCAGATTCTAGCAGACCCTGAAGCAAAGTCCTGGGGAGTTTTTCCCCCAACAGCTGATTTTGTTCCAGCACCAAAGATTGGTCCCCCGACCCACCAGGCCCTCCAAACCCAGAAAGGACGGTGCATCAGCACAGGCTGCGTAAGGTACGTCCCCAGATCGGCTGCACCATGATGCTGCCAGAGGACAGGGGAGCTTGCTGTTGGGTGTTGGACATGCTTGAAGCTAACAACTTCCTATAGCTTTAGGCACAGGCAGCTTTAGGGTCCCCCTGCATTCCCCTGGGGGCCGGCCAGTCCCACACATGGGGGCTTCTGTTTGTGCTTCCCCTGCCTGGGGGACGAAGGAGGCGGTGGAGGAGGGAAGCTGGCCTATTGTCTGATTTTATGGGTAGGCTTTTCTGGGAAACCCTTTTGTTGAATTGTCTGGGCGAGACAACACACAGGTGTGGCCGGCAGAGGGATAAAACTGAGGGAAAGGGGGGTTTCCCTACTCTCGCTGACTTCATTTTACATTTTTTCACATAGGACAAGGTGACAAAGGAAGAAAATCATGCTAAATGCCAGGGGGGCGATGGTGGGGAGAAGGGTCCTGTCCCCTAGCTGCTGAGGGCGTGTGGCACCACCAGAGTAGGGTCGAACCACGGTGACACTGCAGCTCATGCAGGGCATGGGAGACAGGCCTGGGACATGTGAGGAGCAGACGGTGAACTTACCTCACATGCCAGAGACAGCAGGTTGGGGGGTCCCCATGCCCAAAGGGTGGTGGTACTTGTTCCTTTAACCCTTACCATTTTCCCCTTATTTTGCTTACAGTTGGTTTTTAATAAGTTGTATTTGAGTTGAATGTAACGCAGGGATCAAGGGGTCAGGGAGGTGTCCGGTGCGCAGGGAGCACTCCAGGGTGGGGACACCCAAGCCCCTGGCCTAAGTGACCATGGTGAGACTGGGGGTTCAGTCCCCCCCCCCCCCCCCCAGAGATCTCGGGCCCAGCCTTGTGGGGGTTACGAGGACTCTGCTGCACAGGAGGGAGGAAGGGGAGCCCTCGAGGGCAGGCCGGCCTCCGGGTGAAGGGAGCGACCACTCAGATCCTGTTGCTGTCCGATTCCATCGGGATCATGAAGAAGCCAGGAAAGTTCCCCACAACAGCAAAACCACCCCCACTTATGAGAGACACGGTGGGTGAGCTAATATCTTGTATTGGATCAACCTGCATGGGGGAGGGAGACAAGCTTTCGAGCTGCTGTCGGGTGGCTGCCGGCTAAACAGCTCCACGTGCCAGGCACTCCCTGTGTTTCCTTGCAAGAGTTAAGGGCTGTAGGAATTTTGGTTGCAGTTTGGTGGCTCAGAATCAGCCCCGCTTCCCAGGTTCCTCCCATTTCTGGGAAAGGGGCAGCTCAGCCTGTTGCTTTCGGTTTCCAGGAACACAGGATCCAAACTGGCTCCTGAGACTGTCACAAAGCTCCCTGTGAATCAGACAGGGCTGTTTGAGGGATGAAAGATTCTCCATTGCCTGCACCTCGCACACTCATTCACACCTGTGCAAAGCAGGTGTGCAGCTCTAGTGATCCAGAAGAGCAGCTCTAGACCCATTTTGCACTGGTGTAAATGACGACACAACATGGTGGAGAATCCGCCCAGGGCCTGATCTCAGCACATCTCCCAAGGGGGGAGAAACACAGAAGGGGAACAATTCCCCATGTGTCTCTTTGTGCACCAGGCAGGGGTTGGGGGCAGGGAGTTTGGGGTTTCAGGTATAGGCTCTACTTGGCAGAGGGCTGAGGAAGGGGATACCGGGCTGCCCTGATGAGAAGAGAAGAGAACCTGCAATGCCTGAGGATGGACTGATTCATGCTGCAGCTGTGGATAGAGAACAGGGAAAAAAACGGAAAAACGGAACAGGGTTTATCAAGGATCTGTTCCCAGTAGGGGTGGGACTGAATCCTGTTCCACCCCTTTCTCAGCCCTGACCCCTGCCTCGATAAAACAGGAAACTTTAATTGTTAGAGAAGCCAGACCCTTCTCTTCATTTCAGCCTCTGAAGCAAAGTCCAGGAGAGATTTTCCCCCCAGCAACTGATTTTTCCCCAGCAGCAAAGAGGAGGACACAGGACGGTTCATCAGCACGGGCTGCGTAAGGTTCGTCCCTAGATCGGCTGCACCACGATGCTGCCAGAGGACAGGGGCGCTTGCTCTTGGGGGCTGGATGCGCTTGAACCACTAATGGTTTCCTTTAGCTTTAGTCACTGGCAGCTTTGGGGGTTCCCTGCATTCCCCTGGGGACCGGCCACCCCCACACATGGGGGGTTCTCTTTGTGCTTCTCTTCCCTGGGGAGGCATCGGGGCTGGGGGTGGAGGTTAGGGTTGCCAACCCTCCCATTTTCGCTGTAGACTCCCAGAACCGGGCTCTAGGGACATGATAGCAGTTTTCAGGTATCTAAAAGGGTGTCATAAGGAGGAGGGAGAAAACTTGTTCACCTTAGCCTCTAAGGATAGAACAAGAAGCAATGGGCTTAAACTGCAGCAAGGGAGGTCTAGGTTGGACATTAGAAAAAAGTTGCTAACTGTCAGGGTGGTTAAACACTGGAACAAATTGCCTAGGGAGGTTGTGGAATCTCCATCTCTGGAGATATTTAAGAGTAGGTTAGATAAATGTCTATCAGGGATGGTCTAGACAGTATTTGGTCCTGCCATGCGGGCAGGGGACTGGACTCGATGACCTCTCGAGGTCCCTTCCAGTCCTAGAATCTATGAATCTATGAATCTCCCGGAGGCTCCTGAAGCCAAACCGGGAGATTTTCAGCTGCTGAAAGTCCAGTGGCACAGCAGTGCTAAGGCAGGTTCTCTGCCTGCCCTGGCTCCACGCTACTCCCGGAAGTGACTGGCACATCCCTGCAGCCCCTGGGGCAGGGGGTCTCCGTGTGCTGTCCCCGCCCCGAACACCGACTCTGCAGCTCCCATTGGCTGGGAACTATGTCCAATGAGAGCTGCGTGGGTGGAGCCTGCAGGCAAGGGCAGCACATAGAGCCCACTGCTCCCACCCCAGGGGCTGCAGGCACGTGCTGGCCGCTTCCAGAAGCGGTGTGGGCCAGGGCAGGCCAGGACCCTGCCTTAGCCCTGCTGCGCCGCCGACCGGGAGCTGCCTGATGTATGCCCCGCCCGACTGGATCCCACACCCCTCAAACCTCCCACACCCGAAACTACCTCCTGCACCCCAACACCCTGCCTCACACTGAGCCCCCTCCTGCAACCTAACTCCCTCCCAGAGCCAGCACCCTCAACCCCAGTCCTCAGCCCGGAGCCCCCTCCTGTGCCCACACCCCCTCCCGCACACTGACCCCTTACCCCAGCCCTGAGGCCCCTCCCGCACTGAAGCTCTCTAAAAGTGGGAGGGCCACTAGCACCCGAACCGTGGCCCTGCCCCCCCAGGCTCCTCTTCCCCATGGCCCTGCCCCATAGGCCGCTTGTTCCCCGCAGGGCCGCCAACCTGCACTGCCCCATCCCCCGAGACCACACCCCAGTGCCACCTCTTCTCCATGAACCCTGCCCTCACACCGTCTCTTTCCCCAAAACTCTGCCCCCCACTCGCTCCTCTCCATCCCCTCTCCCCCCATCGCTCACCCTTGCGGCCGGTAAAAAGTGGGAGGGCCATGGCCCCATGGCGCCCCCGTTCCAGTGCACTGGCTGTGACCCAGAGACAGGAATAGAAACCAGGGAACCGAACTCCCAGCCCGCCCTGCTGTAACCCACCAGAGCCCGCACCATTCCCAGGCCTCAGCAAGGAATGTAGGAGCCCTGATTCCTGGTCTTTTATTGAACCCAGAATACCACCCCCGAAAGGAGAGTCTCATTTCTATTTGCATTGTTTCCCAGCGGCAGGAGTGAGAATGAGAGGTGTTTTTGTCAGCTGGGGCTGCTGGTGTTAAGCTATAAAGTGCTGATTGCCAGAAGATGGCACAGCTAGACAAGGGATGGGTCACTTGGTGATTATCTGTTCTGTTCATTCCCTCTGGGGCACCCGGCACTGGCTATTGTCGGAAGACAGGACACTGGGCTAGATGGACCTTTGGTCTGACCCAGTCTGGCCGTTCTTATGTTAATTGAGGATTCGTTCCAGGCGTCCCCGCATGAGAGCTGACCTCGACACAGGATTCAGCTGAAGGTAGAAGAGAGAGGACAAAAGTCTGTCCCATGCTATTCCCCAAGTCCAGACCCACAGAACCAAAGAAATTAAGTTGAGACTCGAAATCACAGGGTCAGACCAGGTTCAGTTTTTTGGACAGAGGAGAGATTTCAAGTATCAGAGGGGTAGCCGTGTTAGTCTGGATCTGTAAAAAGCGACAAAGAGTCCTGTGGCACCTTATAGACTAACAGATGTATTGGAGCAATACGTCTGTTAGTCTATAATGTGCCACAGGACTCTTTGTCCCCTGTTATTTCAGAAACTTAAAAGTGCTGCATTCCCCCGCACCCCCGAGATTGTCCCCGCAGACGAGCTCTCCCTGACAACGTGCTGGTGCACGCAGGTCAGCTCTGACTCCGCGGGGATTGTCTCCCCCCTTGTTCTGTGCAGCACAGCGCCCCCCAGCACCACGCTGGGACATCAGGTAAAGCATTGACTCCGCGGGGAGATGACACTCGACTGTGCCCCTCCCCCTGCTCCCTGCTGCACAGCGCCGGGCTGGACAGTGGGGTCAGCACTGAGGGGCACACGGCCTCTCCTGCCACCCAGAACACAGACCCTGCAGCAGAGCCCCCCACAGTGTCACACTGGGGCACTGCCAGTCAGTTTATGTGGAAATGAACCCTTCCCTGCTGGCCACTCTGAGAAGTTATTAGATTATTTGACTTCTTGCAATTTGTAACCAAAGATCCTTTTCTTACAACTCAGTGGGTTTTTGTGCGCACTAATAAGAGAGATCTCTATATGTTTACTGTGTGCAGGTTAATAAATTGTCTCCGGGCACAAAGTACTGATCATGGCTGGAATTGGTGTTTCTTTCCCCAGGAAAATGGCAGGTACAAGAACTCTCTGGGCTGATTTATTTTTAGAAAGGGGCAGTCACCTTAGTGGCCTGTCCCAGGAGGAATCTGAAGAATTCCAGGCTGCTGTCCATGCAGGAAACCTCACTGAAGCCATCGCAGTGGTGAAGAAATCTGATGCGTTGTTAAAAAACACCCAGCTCGATGTTGCCATCACCGGAGAACAGGGCTCTGGCAAGTCACCTTTCATCAATGCCATCAGAAGCCTAGCTGACGATGATGAAGGTGCAGCTGAGACCGAGGTGATGGATTCAGCAAAGGAGCCAACTCCTTATCCACATCCCAAGCACCCAAATGTCACAATGTGGGACCTGCCTGGGATCGGGACGCCAAATTATCCAGCAAACACATATGTGGAGAAGGTGGATTTTGCTCGCTATGATTTCTTCATCATTATCACAGCAGTGCAGTTCCGAGAGTCAGATGCCAACCTGGCCCAGGAGATACAGAGGATGGGGAAGAAGTTTTACTTTGTCCGCTCCAAGGTGGACATGGACTTGTGCTGTGAAAGAAAAGGAAAAACGAAGGTCAAGGAGGAGACAGTCGTGCAGACAATCAGAAATGATTGCATCAGGAACCTGCAAAAAGCAGGCATCCTTTCCCCACAGGTTTTTCTGGTGTCGAGATGGGACTTTGAGAAGTATGATGCTTCCCGACTTCAGGAGACCTTTTCGAATGAACTCGACACTCACAGGAGACACGCCATCTTTCATGTCCTGCTCAGCACCTCTGAACAACCCTTAAACTGGAAGAAAGAGGCTGTGGAGCAGCAGATCTGGAAGCAAGCCTTTAAGTCAGGCGCTATTGCTACTATTCCTCTCCCGTTTCTCTCTGTTTGGTGGGATGTTGGCATCTTGGTGGATAACATGACCGAGTTCTGTGAGAGCTTTGGCCTGGACGACTATTCCCTCAGAGCCCTTGAAAAGCCCACGGGCAAGTCTGGTGAGCTGAAGACTGTGATAGAATTCCCGCTGGCCAAAGATAGATCAAGAGATCAGGCTTTTGAACTTCTGGAAGAGGCTACAGGGCAGGTTATGATGATAGCTAAGTTTTTCATCAGCATGATTCCAGGGATTGGTACTGTGATAGCAGCAGTGACGTCTTACAGAGTCACGGGCAGATTGCTCTGTACTTTTGTGGCTCGAGTTGCAGAAGATGCTCAGAGAGTCCTGAAAAGGGCTTTGGAGAGAGCAGAAAAAACAGATTAACAACAGCCACAAAAGAGCAACGTACCTGATGGCAGCTGGAGATCAGAGCCAGCTGGTAGGGAGGTGACATTACCCTTCATTCTCAAATACAGTGCTAAAAAGACACTGTCAAAAAAGATCTCCAGAGTTTGGTGTGTTTTAAAAACAAATATTCTTTTCTAATGTAGGGAAATGGGTAAAATTGAGGTAAAGGTCTCTGATCCCACAATTTCTGTTAAACACCCCAAAAGGAAAGTTGAAGGAGACTCAGAACAAATACCATGTAACAAAACTTTGCTCTGTGTTATTTAGTAATAATACCTGACACAGTTTTTAAGACATTCTCCAGTTTTCATTATTTAAGCAGCTGGGGCCACACCCTCATATGGCGTAAAGTTAGTGTAACTTTCACAGATTCATAGCTTCCAAGGTCAAAAGGGACCATTGTGATGATCAAGTCTGATCTCCTGCATAACACAGGCCAGAGAACTGCCCCAGGATAATTACTAGAGCAGATCTCTTAGAGAAACATCCAGTCTTGAGTTAAAAATCTCCAGGGCTGGAGAATCCGCCACAACCCTTGGTAACTTGTTCCAGTGCTTAATCACCCTCACCGTTAAAATATTTTGCTTATTTCCAACTGGACTGACGTCAAGATCTGGCCTTTTACTTTTTGCAGCTCACCGAGTCACTTTCTTTCTTAGGCTCTCATGCGCTCGCACATGTTTGGCTGCCATGTGTGATGTTTGGATGCCACCAAAGCAGAGAAATCTTGAAATCCAAACCAAACTCTTTGCCTTGATTAACGTGCTTCACACAATCTCATGAACCCATTCTATAGGGATTAGGGTTTGACATTTTTGTAAAATGAACCACACCTAAATTTCAGCCCTGAAGTGGCTGAAAATCCATCGATGTTTAAGGCCAGAAGGGACCCTTAGGATCACCTAGTCTAACCACCTGCATCACAAAGTGTCCCTTTGAGGAAAGTTTAACCTTTCCTGTGAACACAGAGAACAGTGCAGAGCTCCCACTAAATATGGCCCTGACTTGCAGTGAAGTCAAAGGGATTTCCAGTGTAAGTGAGCACATACCAGAATCTGGACCTAAGCAACTAGCAGCCAATATACTAGTCCAGGAAAGCTATCAGAACAGAGCGACCCCCGGATATCTCTCCTGTGATTGGAGTTGTAGTTAGTTGCTTGTTTTTTCACGCTGAGTTTTGGTTTTCCTGGTGTCCAAGAATCACTTTCATGGCTCAGGCTAACCTGGGGTGTGTGGATTGTAATCACATTGTGTTGGGCTCAGATGGTGGTTGGCTCATGTCCCGCTACACACCACCCACGACACTACTGATGTGCACCGTATTTCATAGTCCGTAACCAGTGTCTGTCCTGGGGCCGGTCTGTGCTGGGAAGTTACATAGCGTTAGAACACGTGGTAACCAAACGCTCAGGCCCTGATTCCCATTGACGTTAAGGACATTTTGCAGTGATCTGGCAGTGGGAAGAGGCCAGAGCCTTAGCCCTGGTCTACACTGGGGGTGGGGGAGAATCTAAGATATGCAACTTCAGCTTCGAGAATAGCATAGCTGAAGTCGACGTATCTTAGATCGACTTACCTTGCATCCTCACGGCGCGGGGTCGAATGCCGCCGCTCCCCCGTCAACTCCGCTTCTGCCTCTCAGCAGTGGTGGAGTTCCGGAGTCGACGGCAGAGCGATCGGATAAATCGATCCCCGATAGATCGATCACTACCAGCCGATCCGCATTTAGCAGTATGTTCGCTGGATATGATTAACCAACATGATGTTAGGGGTAATCACGTCCCGCTAGCATGATATTAAAGACGTGGTGTGTGAAAACATAGCCATTTTCATCATGCTCACAAATAGCTCACATTGGCTAAGTGTTTTTCTGGATCTCTTTGAAGATACCTCACTAGAATTACCTGGACTATCTGGTGAGTCAGTGACTACAAAAAAGCTGAACTTTACAATCCTACTTGCTTGTCGTCAAAAGATTTTGAAAATTGTGGCTGTCTGATTTTACAGCGATTGCTGCTTTTGCAAATGTGATATAAAATGGTTTGGAAATTCTGCTTCCACCTTCTGCATAATTAGAAGGGCAAATACCTGCAGTTTGTGTTACGACAATAAAGCTTCTCTATGGTTAAGCTTCTACCTTGCATTTGATGTGAATCTTCTTGCTGAATTGTTTTCCCAACCTTTATCCACCGTTTTGGTTATTCCACCCTTTTAAATTTACCTGCAAGAAAACTCTGATTTCCCAATTGGAAAGCTTCATTTGGGGATTTTTCCTGCAGGAAATTCCTATTTTTCCAGGCTGCTCCAGGCAGTGGACATTTCTACCCGGCTTGGAAATGGCTTACCTACCAACAACATGGGTACATCACATATGAGGTTGGGGGATGGAGACACCAGGGCAAAGGAAAGGGCTTTCTTTAAAGAGGATTTAGTGGTGAAGGTGCTGATGGGCTAGGAAGAAAGCAGGGAACGGGATTGGGGACAGGGTGGATTTGGAAGGACCTTGGGGGTGGGGTAGGGAAGAGGAGAATGGAGGCAGAGGAGAAATGGAGCATGGAGAGAAGCAGGTGCTTCCATCTTCGAATGGAGCCACATCCTTCATTTCACAAACAATAATGGCCCATTCCTTGAACCCCTGGAGATACATTCCCCATGGAGCCCAAGCAGAGAATTTGAACACATGTAAGGGACTTATTGGGTTGGGACGGTGTCTCCTGTGCTGCATCCGGTTCCCCCTGCTGCATGGCCACCAGGGAGACCAGAGACCCAGGGGGTTGGCCCAAGTCTCAGAAGGGGATGCTTGCTTCTCCAGCACTATGCCACACACCACGGTAGCCTGCATTAAGGTTTGCAGCCTTGTGCTGGAGCTGCTGATCATGACAATATCCATTTTGTCATCTAGACAACTGATGCTAGAGGTGCTCAGAAAACTGGGATTTCTCCCCTCAGGAGTAGGGTGACCAGAGAGCAAGTGTGAAAAATCGGGACAGGGGTGGAGGGTAATAGGCATCTAGAAAGAAAAAAGCCTGAAATATCGGGACTGTCCCTCTAAAATCAGGACATCTGGTCACCCGACTCAGGAGCCCCCTCAATCCCTTTGTACTCCCTCAATATCCCCCCTCAGGAGCCCCCCCAATCGTCCATCAGAAAACCCCACAAAATAGCCTCCCTCCCCCCCCCAGGAGCCTGAAAAATGGTTCCACTCATGGCAGCAAGGTCCCCTCATGGCTAGGCAGGGCATAGCAGTTGTCTCCCCATACGACACCGCCACCAAAGGTCGCTCCATTGCTTTGGTAGTCTCTCTTCCCATGACCTGGCCTTGCAGCCAGGTGTAACAATGTGGCCTTTGGCAGGGACACTATAAGAATTTCAATTCAGGACAAATTGCTTAGAACAGGGCAGTCACAGCTGCAGGCTGGGGGTCCTTCACTACTAAGGCACCAAACCAGCCAAGAGAAAGTCAGAGAGGAGTTCCATTTTACCCCACTGGCTAACCAGAAGTCATACAAGCAGTTCCCTCAGATACTCCAGGTCCCTTTTATCACCACCAGCACCACTCCTTATGGGGATGAACGGTTGTGAAAACCAATACCCCAGTAAAAGAATAAAGGTTCTCCCGATCCCAAATGACCAAGCCCCAGACCCAGGTCAATGTACAAGTCAGATCTTACCCACAAATCAGGCTGTTGCCAATCCTATAGAATCTAAAATCTAAAGGTTTATTCATAAAAAGAAAGAAATATAGATGAGAATTAAAATTGACTAAATGGAATCAAATACGTACAACAATTGCAAAGTTCTTAGTTCAGGATTGTTTCAGGCTTGATGGGATTCCTGCTGATTTAAACCAATCAGGTCTCTGGAGTACAAACATCCGAGCCTGGATGGGTCGTTCAGTCGTTTGTTCAGAGCTTCAGTTTCTAGCAAAGTTCCTCCAGAAGTCAGAAACAGGATTGAAGACAAAATGGAGGGGTTTCCAGGGTCTTTTATATTCTCTGCCATGTGGAAGGAAACCCCTTTGTTCTTACTGTTGAAAATCACAGCAGCAAGATGGAGTTTGGAGTCACATGGGCAAGTCACATGTCAATACATGACTCTGTTTTCAGGCGCCACCATTGCTCACATGCTACCTTGAATGTTCCCAGGAATACTCCTCAGATGTGGATTGGAGTCTCCCAAGGTCCATTGTCAGTTAAGTGTTTCTTGACTAGTCACTTACTCAGAATAGTCTCTTCTGAAGAAGCTGACCAAATGCTTCACTGATGCTACTTAGAATCAAACACATTGAGATACAAGTACATAGCCAATATTCATAACTTCAAATACAAAAAATGATACACACATACAGATAACATAATCATAACCAGCAAATTACAACCTTATTTGACCTCCTCTGTACAAGATTTGGTGCCACTACAGGACCTTGGTTGCAACAATGATCTATACAATCCCAGTTCATGTCAATAATGTCACACCAGGTCACATTTTATTCCCCCCACTTTCCAACGTAACAGAGAGTGGAACCCAGCTATAGTCCAATGACCTTACAGTGGGTCTCTGTGGTCTGTGGTCTGTACATGCCTTACCTCAGGGGTTTTCCCCCACCTTCCTCAGTGGCTAGAAGTGTTACAGACCAGCCACTTAAAATCTGTAACATTCATGAGAGAAATGAAACTTAGGTCCCAAATCCCACCCCTTTTTACAGGATTGAACCCTTCCGTATCTGTCACCAGGTGTATTTAAAATCAAAACTCACAGATAAATAAGGTAAACCAGAGAACATTTATTACCTAACACTTTCATAACAAAGATAATAAGTTTTTGGCAGTTACCAAGTCCCTAACAAAGAAATGATAGCAGGAGGAATAAAAGAGGAGAGAATAAAAGAGGTTAAGCAAACTACCTCAGCCGGGCAGAGTGAGTGCAGTACGCTGCCACGAGGGTGGGCAGTGCATGTGGGTAAGTGCTATTCCAGGGCCCAGTCTGTCTCTGCAGTGGTGGGATGGACAGCAGCACCTGGATTGCTTCGCCCGAGCTGTCCTTGAGCCGCACGGCGACCTGACAGCCACTGCTTGGGCTGCCCAGGGCACCCAAAAGGGTGAGGTCTCTCTCTCTCTCTCTCTGTTTCTAGAGAGAATAGACATCATAGGACAACCAAAGCTTCCACAGGGAACTCATGGAAAGCAAGGGAGTGAACTTATTAAAAAAAAGAAAATGAGGTTATTATCCCTACAGCAGGGGAACCCAGGCCCTCCCTGTACTTCCATGCGCCAATCCCGGGACCCTGTCTCTGTTCAGCCAACGTTTATTCCCACCCAGTATTTTTAAAATTTGTAATATTGCTTTGTGAACGGTGCCCCATTGTCCTGATGCTCTTAGCAGGTATTTTAGGTGCCTGAGCTTCTCACACAAAACCCCACTCTCAGTGTGACACTCTGCACTCCCAGGGGATGTGATCATTCATTTCTGTGGCCTGGCCTGTCTCTCACAGCCCATCTCTGGGAGGGTTTATTAATTAAAGCCAAGTTACTGGTTAAGCCACAGTGTCTAGTAGAAATTCGCAGTAGAGCGACCTCACTCGTTCTCCCAGGTTCTTGCAATTTGTCGTTTTCAGTTCTAGGGCAGGCGTCACAAAATCTCCCTCTCCATTGATTTAGGTTTTTAAACTTTTGTGGACATAGAGGGATGTCTGTGCAATTGTTTTAAAATTTTCAAAGTACTTCCCCCCACACTCTGCCCACCACCCCATTCTGTTCGATTTATTGTCTGTTTAATAGAATTACTGTGTTGAAGATACTGTGGGTGTTTGTGTTATTTCTTGGGAGTCTCCAACTCTCTGGCAAGTAAGTGGGGGTTACCCTGTGGTTAGAATTTTTCTCCCACACTGCCCTGGTGACCCTGCCAGGATGGAGTTAGGGGGTGAGTGGGTGGCAGGCTCTAGTTAGTTAGCTGAGTGGGTGGCGGGATCCAGAAGAACCCAGGCCTGTCCATCAACACCTGTAAGCAGATTGGCATTAAGGGAGGTAATTGGGTGGAGAGGGGGGCTACACCAGTGTGGGCTGGGGTTCAGGCTGTCTCAATGTTTATTTCCATCTGTGCCAGTTCTGTTGTTAGTAACGATATTTCGTTTATATCATTTCTGTTTCCATTTTTTATTGCCAGTACTAGTTGTCAGTGCATCTGACAAGATGATCATGGAGGTGGGTCACACTTCCAGGATCAAAGCTGGGGGTGCTGTGTAAATGTGGGTACCGTCCTGCTGTAGTGGGGGGTGTCTCCATGGTTACAGTCCTTGTGTGGCAGGATCTGTGTGGTTGCCCTGCTGCTAAGGTAGGGATCTGTCTGTGGTTAGAGTCCTCCTTGGAGTGGTTTCCATAGTTAGAGTGGGGCAGGGGCTGGGAGTCAGGACTCTTGGGTTCTATCCCCAGATCCTAGAGGGGAGCGAAGTCTAGTGGCTAGAATGGGGGGAGGAGTGGTTGGGAAATGGGACTCCTGGGTTCTGTCCCATCTCTGAGAAGGGAGTGTGATCAACTGGGCCACAAGGCTGTAAAGCCTGAACACTCTTCTCTCTCCTAGAAGGGTTCCTCCAAGGCAAGTTGGCACAGGGGGGAAGAGGGAGGGTTGTGGGTTGGTTCTACTTAATGCTGTCCCCGCTCTGGGGTCACACAGAGCAACTGGGCTCCAGGAGCTGCCAAACCAGCACCTCCCCCGCCGCCTCCAGTCACTGAAATGCACACAGAGGGAAGGAGCCTCTTATGTAGCTGGAATTTCATTCACGAATCGATTTTCCTGCACTCCGCTGTGTATATTATTGCCACTTTTTAAAGTGCTTTTTTTAAGATTTATCCTTGTCTGTGTATTGCCAGATCCCTGCGTTCGAAAACAATAGGACAAAATTGTGAGATAAACAAATAAATGTGTTGGTCTCTAAGGTGCCACAAGGACTCCTGTTCTTTTTGCGGATACAGACTAACACGGCTGCTACTCTGAAACTAATCAATGTGGGGTTCTTTTCAGATGTTCTCTGGTGCCTTAGCCATTATGGGTAACGTGTTCAAGCTTGTCTCCACAGTTACTTAAAAAAAAATGAAAGCTGAGATTCTCACATCATCACCTGACTCCTGGAGCTGGGACTTTAAGGAAAACACCAAACAATGTGAGACTCATCATGAACTCATGGAAATTGGCAATACTGTTGTGTTTATATTTGCATTGTGTGCAAGGAGAAGCGGTTTCATGTGTCACTCTGAATCAAATAAACGAATAAAATACACTGATACCCAAATTCATCACCGAATGTAGGAATTGCCAGACTGGATCCAACCCAAGGTCCATCTAGTGCAGTCTCCTGTCTCTGATCGTGGGCGGGACCAGATGATCCAGAAGAAGGGTAAGAAACCTACAGTAGTAAATGTGGAATCATCTGCCCCCTGTTACCTGTGCTTTAGTCTCTAATAGTTAGAGATCAGCTTAAACTCCGAAGCTAGAAGTTTAATGCCGCCACCAAAATTTTTCATTATGATTCTTTCTGACAACTCTGGCTATTTGTTATATCCAACTAAACATCCAACCACCTGTGATGCTGCTGTATGGAATATGTTGGGCACTTTATGATATTATTGATACCAATATTATAAATTGAAATGAATCTGACCAGATAGGCCCTGTAAGGTATTTGTGAAAATGTTAAAATAAATATATGGAGCTATACCTATCTCATAGAACTGGAAGGGACCCTGAAAGGTCATCAAGTCCAACCCCCTGCCTGCACTAGCAGGACCAAGTACTGATTTTTGCCCCAGATCCCAAAGCCCCCTCAAGGATTGAACGCACAATCCTGGGTTTGCAGGCCAATGCTCAAACCACTGACCTATCCCTATAATTTCCCAAGTATGATAATCTTGTTTCTATGTCTGTATCACCTTTGTATTGTGAGTTATAGATATGTAGGGTATGTCTGTATTTCCAAACTTGTGCTGTTTTTCTGGGTGACACCCCCTGACAGAGTGGCATCACCACTGCCTAGTCTGTTCAGTGGTCCATCAAGGGTCATCAGCTGTACAATGAACCCATTGAAAGGAGCCAGATGATACACCTTAGGAGTCAGCAAGGCATGTAGGGGCAGGCCAGTGGACAGAGAACTCTAAGGCTTTTCCATGCCACGTGCTGTGAAGCTTATGTTTGGGACACAGGAAGCACAAGCCACATGGCAAAAGGAATATAAAGGGCAGCCACATCATCTCCATTTTGTCTTCATTCCTGCTTCTTACCTCTGGAGTGACTTTTCTACAGACTGAAGCTCTGAACAAAGGACTGAAAGATGCATCCAAGCTGTGGATCTGTTCCCGGGGGACTTTCAAGCCAGAAAACTGACCAACCCTACTAAGAACCTGATATATAGACTTTGACTTCTTATGTATGTATCTGATTGATTTGGCAATTTAACCAACTCTCTTTTCCTTCTTTTCTTTTATAATAAACATTTAGTTTTAGATAATAACAGATTGCCTGGCAGCCTGGTATTTTGGGTAGGATCCAAACTAATATTGACTGGTAAAGTGGCTGGCCCTTTGGTTTCAAAAGAACATTTGGTATAGTGAGCAGAGTTTTTAAATAACTTCTCACTGTACTGAACCTGTTTGATGACTGGGAGCCAGTGAACTGGAATGCAATAAAGCAGGAGGAGGGGTGATTGCTTTTTTAGCTTCTGATAACCAGTATGGGGGATCAGGAGCACAGTGTGTGACCAGTTGGCAAGTCTAATTTCAGTGTTAACCACCAGTTTTTGAGAGAATCTGCTCTCCTTTTTGCAGCCTACCCTGAGCTTGGAATTTTCAGAGAGGGCTGTCCTAGGCATACCAGGTCACACCCTCTTCCCAAGATATAAATATGCAATCCGAATACCCAACCTACAGCAGTTGAGACCAAGCACAGATCCAGTTTATGCCCCTTAATCCAGGTTTTCCCAATAAAGCTCAGATGCACAAAGTGTCAGATGAAATTCTACAGCAGTTTATTGAAGGATAAATGCACTTCTACAAGGTTTGGAATGACCATCAAACAACAAGCGACGAGTACATGGAGCGGTGAGTCTGAATCCACACAGGTTACCAGGTATGAAACATTGAGCAAATAAATAGCAACAGTTTGATACATAGCATCACATGAACTAATAGTCATGAGAGACAAACACCCTGTGATTATAATCCCAGCACCTCAGGTCAGTCTGAGGGGGGTCGGAAGTTCCCGGACACTCAGGCAAATCCAAACTCAGCATCAATCAAGCAAATCAGTGATTAAAAGTATCAGCAGTAGCTGAAACCGCATCTCAGGATTGTCAAATGCAAATGTGGGCTTCTCATTAACTATTAAGCCTCTGATACAGGTTTAGCAGTCGGACACTTCCAAACCCTGCTCAGGGTACATCTTAGTTACAGGGTTAATAACAGCCTTGAGTTTCAGCACCGCAGCCAGAGAACAGAAACTTTAGCCAACCCCTACGGAGAGGCTGGGTAAATGGATGTATGGAGGAGTAGAACCACAGCTGTGTAAATGGGATTGAATCAATGGAGCTATGTCCATTCACACCAGCTGGGGATCTGGTCCCAGGAGTTTCTTAGGGTCCATTTCAGGCTACATCTACACTTGGAGCTGGGGGTCCAGGTGGGTTTGTACTCAGGATGGCTAGTCCATACCTCCACTGCCCATGATACCCCAGCTACACTACTGGTTTTAGTGTGTTAGCTCCTTGAGAGCAAGCGTGAGGATGTCTCTGCAAGTTGGGCATCGCGCCCCTAGCTCCAAGTGTAGACAGACTCTGACGGGCTCAGGGCCCTGCATTAAAGTAGCAAGAGCTGACATCTGGGTCGCTGAGCAGGCTACAGCTCCCACGTTTTTATTGTCTTGCTGCTAAGAATATGGATGTGATGGATTGTGGAAGATTTGAACCAAGTTATATCAGCCATTTTGTGTGTCTGTGTCTGCTATTCACCCTCCATTTTGTGTGTCCGTGTCCACTGTAGACCATCAATTTTGTGTGTCTGTGTCTGGTATACATCATCCATTTTGCATGTCTGTGTCAGCTATACACCATCCATTTTGTTTGCAGGCTTCCATGTTGGATTCTGTTCGCCATTTTGAGGCCTCAGCTCAATCCAGTTTAATCTAGTTTATGCACAGCCTGTTGTGAGGCAATACCAAGACATCTCCGCTGCTGGGAGGGGAGCGTAACACCCCATAGAGCACTGGAACAGAGAGCTGTCAAAATGACAAGCAGGATCTACTGACTTTATAATGACTCTTAATGGTTGGCCCACCCCTATGACACAGTTGGTGTCGGGCGGAGTTTCACAATCGGAAAGCAGATTGCTGGTTGCTGTCTGTGGTTAAGAATTTCCTTTGCTAAAACTTGTGTGTTTTGCTTCCCAGCCACATCTTCCCCAAGAGGTTAAAATATAAGTTCAGCGTTTCCACAGCCTCGCTGGAATTCTAAGGTTGTTTCCATGCTGACATATCTACAGCGATGTAGCTACGATTATATACTGTCTCCATAGTGCAGACAGACCCGTACGTCCAGTACTGTAGCCGCAGTGCCACAGGACAGATGCTTCCTACATTAATGAAAGGGGTTTTCCATTGATGTCAAATCCTCATTTCCAAGAGACAGGAGCTAGGTTGATAAAAGAATTCTTCCATTGATTTAGCCGCATCTACAGCACGGGTTAGTGACATTTTTATACAGCCCTGTGCAACGTGGGTAGGTTGATCTAACAGTCCAATGTAGGCTAGGCCTTAATGGTGCTGAGAATTCACACCTTTGCCCGGTGCTATTAGTGACACAGGTGAGGAGTGTGTGTTTAATATAGTATTTCATCGGACAGTGTCCCCTTTTCCTGTGGGATGATCAGAAATAATAGCAGACGCTGGGAATTCGACCTCAGCTTTGTCTGTTTCCAGCCTTATTAAAAATCATCTTCATTTAACAGAAAAAAACCTAGCTGTTCCCTCCCCTCCCCACACCTTAGTCAGTCTCTCTCTCATCTGTCACATTACATGTGAGAAGGAAGGAAACACCACCTCCTCTCTACTCAGATCCAGTCCCCACTTGCCATGGGGTTGGTGTCAGACATGTTGCTCTTTTGTTCATTGTCACAGGATGTCTGGCCCCTGTGACTGAAGTGGGTCCAAACTCCCCTTCCCTCCCTGTGCTAGAACAGGAGCTCCCAGCTGGGATAATTAAGGGATGGGGCTGCACTGGGGTAATACAGGTCCAAGAGGATATGTCTACACTGCATTGTAACCCTGGGTCTATGGGACCCGAGCTTGTGGACTCACTGTTTCCAAGCCTGCACTTGAGTGTCCACACTGCATTGTAAACCTGAGTTTACAAGTGCTGGATCCAGGTCTCGGGGCTGTGCTAGTGTGTCCACACTGCACTACGCCGAGCTTCTGATTGGGTCTACAGCTTGATGTGTGTCCACACTGCAGAATGACAGGGGTTGGACCTGAGTCACAGTAGGACTTGGGCTCTGACCCACCCCCCAGCAGGGTCCTATGACCCGCTCCCAAGTCAGACTGATTTGAGTGTGGAAGGAACAGAGGTTGAGTCTCAAACCTGAGTCAGAGTCAAGGCTTAGTGCGCAGTGTGGACAGACCCTAGAGAGAACCACTGAGGAGGGACTGGCTGAGAGAGAGGCAGGAATCAGGAGCAGCAGGACTGCCAGAGACCCCTAGAAGTGGAGGCCATGAAAGTCGGCAATGCAAGGGTGATCCAAGAAATGGTTTTGGCTCTTGGTTTGTTTAAGTTTGGGACAATAAAATTACAGAAAAGAGACTCGGGTTGTGGCAGTTTATCCTGGGAATTTGGGGGAAAGCTCTGCCTTGGGACACTGTTATTGGTTATTCTCTGCTCCCTCCAAAGCTTTTTTCAGGACTCGTTGAGCATCTTCTGTAACTTCATCCAAAAACGTATGTAGCATTTCATAGGTGATATTGTAAGATCTCTTTGCTGCTATCCCCGAACCAATCAGTGGTACCACACTGATAAAATATTTAACTGTCATCATACGTTCCCCTGTAGCCTCTCTGAGCCGCTTCAAAGCCTCTTCTCTTGTTATATCTTTGACCAGAGGGGTCTTTATCTCAGACTTCAGCTCATCAACAGACTTCCTAACCTGCTTAGCGAGTGATTTGAGTGAATCATCATCCAGGCCAAAGGACTTGCAATACTGCCTCATGTTTGCCACCAAGATGTTGACATCACACTCAACCGAGAGAAATGGGAGAGGAACAGCAGCGATAAGGCACGACCACAGGGCTTGTTTCCAGATTTGTTCCTGCAGGGTCTTCTGTTTCTCTTCCAAGATTTTTTCAGAGGTGCTGGGCAGGGCACAGATGAGAACGTGTCTCTTGTGAGTGTTGAGGTCATTCGCAAAAGTCTTCTGCAGTTGGGGAGAATCGTACTTGTGAAAGTCCCTTCTCGTCACCAGGAAAACCTGTGGGCAGATGATCCCTGCTTCTTGCAAGTGCCTCATGCAGTTATTTCTGATTGCCTGTAGAGTTTTCTCCTCTGTGAAATCTCTTTTTCCTTGTTCATTAGTCAAGTCGATATCCACCTTGGAGCGGACAAAGTAAAACTTCTTCCCCATCCTCTTGATTTCTTTGGCAAGTTTGGTATCAGCTTCTGTGAAGCGCCCGGCTGCGATGATGATGAAGAAGTCATATTGATCAAGGTTCATGTCTTTTACATATGTTTCTGCTGGATACTTTGGTGATCCAATCCCAGGTAGATCCCACACAATCACATTTGGGTATATGGGATGGGGGTAAGAAGTTTGCTTCTGTGTTGTTTCTACCACCCCAGTCTCAGCTGCGCTTTTGTCATCATCATTCAAGCTTCTTATGGCATTGATGAAAGACGACTTCCCAGAGCCTGTGTTCCCTGTGATGGCGATGTTGAGTTTGGTATTTCTTAGCAACTCATCAGACTTTTTCACCACAGAAATGGCTTTTGACAAGTTCCCAGCTTTGACAGCGGTCTGGAATTCTTCAGATTCCTCCACAGACAGACCGGGAAGTTTACTGCCCCATTTTGAAAACAAATCAGCCCAGTGCGTTTTTGAATCTTCTGTCATCCTGGGAGAAGAGACACAAATTCCAGTCAGGGCTATTTACTATCAGAACTGCATGTGGAACAGGCTGGTCTGAGTGGGAGTAACAGCAGCTGGACAGGGAGCCAGGGCAGAGGGGCGCCAATGACAGACACTGACTGAACTTGGCCTGGAAACCCACAAGCTCCTGTTTGCTGGAATAGAGACTGGAGTGGCGAGGGCGGCCCAGGCACAGAGCCTGAAGAGCCCTGGCTGTCAGTGGGACTGACCCAGAGAGGAACCACAACCACCGTGGCTCACTCTGCACTGTCACAATTTAACTCTATGTACCTAGGGTCTCTGAAGCCTTTCCCTTTCCGGTCAGCCCTAGTAAAAATGATTCCCTCAGCGACATGTCTGAGTGGTTACTGGGACCCACCAGAACTCGCATCGACAAGGCCTAGCTGCAAAAGCACCTACAGTGCTGGAGTTGGAGTCGGGGATCATGTGGCACACTACAGGTGCCCTAGGGGTCTCGTACTTGGGGAAACCACAGTAATTACACTGGTGTCTAAGGTGGGATGCCGGCTGGCAGATTTGGCTTGCAAGGCTTAAGGAGCCGGTACCACAGGTGCGAGGGCTGCTTGTTGGGTGGAAATGACCAACCCTGACAATCAAAGTGTTCCCCTGAGCTCCAAGAGCAGAAATAGTCAGGGCAGTGCAGGTGGAGAGATGTGGCCGCCTGGCTTCATGTCCAGAGCTGATATGGGGGTTGTTCAGGGTTGGGCCGCCTGAATCAACCTGTCTGTGTGAGCTGCCCAAACAAATGGCTGGGGTGAGGCTGCCAAGGTGGATTTCCTTGGCCTGCTGCTCCAAGGCAAAGCCCAGGAGGTATTTGAAGGACTGACACATGGTACCGCAGGGAATATGTCTCTGTTAAGGGTGCCCTACAGCAATCTTTGGATTGGACCATAGATCCTGAGTGGAACCAAGTGTAGCAGAGAGATAGAGCCTGGTGTACTGGGCTTTGTGCAAGATCTAAGGCCTGAATCAGAGGCTGGGAACCACAGTCAGGCCATGTATTAAAGGAGATAAGCATCCAGTATAAATTAAAGGAGATATCCTGTCTCCTAGAACTGGAAGGGACCTCAAGAGGTCATCGAGTCAAGTCCAGCCCCCTGCCTTCACTAGCAGGACCAAGTACTGATTTTGCCCTAGATCCCTAAATGGCCTCTTCAAGGATTGGGCTAGCAATCCTGGGTTTAGCAGGCGAATGCTCAAACCACTGAGCTATCCCTCCCCCCTTCAATTGAGGCTAGTGTACAATGCAATAGGTGTTTACATAAGTATATTTCAGCTAGTACAGGTACATCCCAATCTAGTACAAGAAAAGGTGTGTTGTGAGCAAGACACGAGAAGTCATTCTTCCCCTCTACTCTGCGCTGGTTAGACCTCAACTGGAGTATTGTGTCCAGTTCTGGGCACCGCCTTTCAAGAAAGATGTGGAGAAATTGGAGAGGGTCCAGAGAAGAGCAACAAGAATGATTAAAGGTCTAGAGAACATGACCTATGAAGGAAGGCTGAAAGAATTGGATTTGTTTAGTTTGGAAAAGAGAAGACTGAGAGGGGACATGATAGCGGTTTTCAGGTATCTAAAAGGGTGTCATAAGGAGGAGGGAGAAAACTTGTTCACCTTAGCCTCTAAGGATAGAACAAGAAGCAATGGACTTAAACTGCAGCAAGGGAGGTTTAGGTTGGACATTAGGAAAAAGTTCCTAACTGTCAGGGTGGTTAAGCACTGGAATAAACTGCCTAGGGAGGTTGTGGAATCTCCATCTCTGGATATATTTAAGAGTAGGTTAGATAAATGTCTATCAGGGATGGTCTAGACAGTATTTGGTCCTGCCATGAGGGGCAGGGGACTGACTCAATGACCTCTCGAGGTCCCTTCCAATCCTAGAATCTATGAATCTATGAATCTATAAGATGGTTTGGCAAAATAATGAATGGGGAGGTAACAAACGGATGTCAAGAAATATGCATGTAAGGTGGAGTGTAAGTTATGTAGTCCAGTCATTTGTCTCAGCCTATAAATATCAGGTTACCTCCCCTTAACACCTGTGTGCAGCTGAGGGGACGGCAAAATTTCCACTGCTGACTGAGACACTCCTTGCTACTAGGCACTCAGGTGTCAGTGTACCGGTAACCATGGAGCCAGGGTGCTCTGCCTAGGGGGCAATAAACCTGCCAGAGTGCCTTGTCACCGGACCATGCCTGTTGTCTTTTTTTTATGAGTAACATAGTGGTCTGCTGAAGGAGTAGGCTGCCTCATCTGCTGTTAATAGTGATAACACTGGAGCTCCGAGGACCGAAGCACTTCAGCACTTAACAGCACTAAGTAGTACTGTCGAGTTCTACAGAACCAGCTATCCAGTTGACAGCACATGGAAAGAACAAACACACACCAGCCAATTGACAACAACTGCCTCAAACTCAGGGTTCACCCAGTGCATTCTGCTGTCTCTGACAGTGGTCAGGACCGGAGTCTTCAGAGGAAGGTGTAAGAATTTGACAATAGCAGATGTCGGATAACCTGCCCCCCCCCGGTCTCTAATAGTTAGAGATGGGCTTAAGCCCAGAAGCTGGAAGTTTAACATCTCCACCAACATTTTTGTTAGGGTTAATTATGACATCTGAGTATTCTTGATATCCAACCAATTATCCAACCCCCTTCCCGAGATATAAATATCCAATCCAAATACCCAACCTGCCAGGCTGGAATCCAAGCAGGGATCCAGTTTATGCCCCTTAATCCATGTTTTCCTAAAAGCAATACAGGTCAGATGCACAAAGCATCAGATTAAATTCTACAGCAGTTTATTAAAGGATAAATGTACTTCTACAAACCACAAGCATCGAGCACATGTAGCAGTGAGATGGTAACCAATGTGCATTCAGAATATGGAACATAGAGAAAATCAATAGTGACTACCTGGCATGTGGAATCATATGAACCCCAATCATCATCAGAGCCCAACACCCTGTGATTACAATCCTGGTATCTCAGGTCAGTCTGAGCAGAGTCAGCAGTTCCCAGACACTAAGGCCTGGTCTATACTACCCGCCTGAATCGGCGGGTAGAAATCGACCTCTCGGGAATCGATTTATCGCGTCCCGTGGGGACGTGACAATCGATCCCCGAATCGGCGCTCTAACTCCACCAGCGGAGGTGGTAGTAAGCGCCGCCGACAAAAAGCGGCAGAAGTCGATTTTGCCGCCGTCTTCACAACGGGGTAAGTCGGCTGTAATACGTCGAATTCAGCTACGCTATTCACGTTGCTGAATTTGCGTATCTTAAACCGACTCCCCGCTGTAGTGTAGATGTACCCCCAGACAAATGTAAACTCAGCATCAAACCAATCAGTATGTAAATACATCAGCACTAGCTCAAACTGCAGCTCAGGCTGCATCCATACAGTTTGCACTCAGGACAGCTAGCCCATGCCGCTACTGTCCATGCTACCACAGCTACACCACTATATTTAGTGTGCTAGCTCCATAAGAGCGAGCGTGAGGATGTCTCTGCAAGCTGGGCATCACACCCCTAGCTCCAAGTGTAGACAGACTCTGACTTGGGCTCAGGGTCCTGCATTAAAGCAGCAAGAGCTGACATCTGGGTCGCTGAGCAGGCTACAGCTCCCAGGATGTTATTGTCTAACTGCTCAGACTGTGGAAGTGATGGATTGTGGAAGGTCAGACCCAAGTAATGTGAGACATTTTGTGTGTCTGTGTCTGCGATATATCAGACATTTAGTATGTCTGTAACAGCGACACATCAGAAATTTTGTATGTCTGTGTGAGGTGTACACCATTCATTTTGTTCACAAGCATCCATGGTGGATTCTATCCATCATTTTGTAGCCTGGGCTGAAATCCAGTTTAATCTTGTTTATGCACAACCTGTTGTGAGGCAGTATTGAGACATTTCCCCTGCTGGGAGGGGAGCTTAATACCCTGTAGAGCACTGTAACAGAGAGCCATCAAGATGACAAGCAGGGTCTACTGACTTTGTAATGACTCTTCATGGCTGCCCTACCCCTATGAAACAATGGGTATGTACTGAGCCCTGCATGGCTTGGGGACAGAGTTTTGCAAAAGGAGCACATAGTTTCTGGTTGGTGTCTGTGGTTAAGAATTTCCTTTGGAAAGCCTGTTTTGCTTCCCTGCCACATGTTCCCCAAGAGGTTAAAATACAAGTTCAGAGTTTCCACAGCCTCGCTGGAATTCTGACGTTGCTGACAAGCAACATTGGGAGTTCCAGAGGTCCCAGAACAGGTTCTGGAATTCAGGGCAGGTGGACTGCAGCACCCCACCTCCCAAGAAAAGACGCCAGATAAGAGGTCTGACTCCAGCAATGTGCTTTAGGAGCCCCAGAGCTGAAACCGGTAGACTTGTCCCATATCTGGCACACCCTTGACCAACTTAGCTATCCTGACATAACCCCAGTATACCCGCAGCTACGGCGATGTAGCTACCATCATCCTGCAGCAACGGAAAAACCCGTTCCCTGTGTATGGATGTATCTACTTTTAATGCCAACCTAGCTACAGCAATGTAGCTACACTGATATGCAGTCTCCGTTGTGCAGACAGACCCGAAGGCCATGTCTCCACTCTGGGTGTTCCAGTACTGCAGCTGTAGTGCTTTAGTATAGATGCTTTGTACATCAGCAAAAGGGATTTTCCATTGATGTCATTAATCCTCCTTTCTGAGAGACAGGATCTAGGTTGACGGAAGAATTCTTCCATCATCTAGGCGCATCTACCCCAGGAGTTAGGTCAACCTAACTACAGTGCTCAGGGTGTGGCATTTTCCACAGCCCTATGCAACGTATCTGGGTCAATCTAATTGTTAAGCGTAGGCCAGGCCGTAGTGTTGCTGAACATTCACACCTCTGCCTGGTGTTGTTAGTGACACAGGCGAGGAGTGTGTGTTTAATATGGTATTTCATCAGACCGTGTCCCCTTAAGCTTTTCCTGGAGGGTGACCAAAAGAAATTGCAGACGGTGGGAATTTGACCTCAGTTTTATCTGGTTCCAGCTTTATTAAAAATAATATTCATTTAACAGAAAAAAAAGTAGTTGTTCCCTCCTCTACCCAAATCTTAGTCTTTCTCTCTCTTGTCACCTTACATGTGAGGAGGAAGAAATACCACTTCCTCTCTACCCAGATCCAGTCCTCCCTTGCCATGGGGGTGGTGTCAGACGTTTTGCTCTTCTGTCTGTCACAGGGTGACTGGCCCTTATAACTGAAGTAGGTCCAATCCCCTCCCTCCCCGGAGCCAGAACTGGAGCTCCCAGCTGGGCCAATTAAGGAGCCGAGGCTGCACCTGGCGCTATCGAGGTCCGAGAGGATACGTCTACACTGCATTGTAAACCGGGTCTGTGAGACCCGAGCTTGTGGACTTGGTGTTTCCAAGCCTGCACCGGAGTGTCCACACTGGGGTGGGTAGGTCTACTCAAGCTGAAAATGACACCTCTCTCCACTTGACTGTAGATGTACACACAGCCAGAGCTGGTAGCGCCACCTAGTTATGGGTGCCTAAACATTTTACATTATAAGGCCCTGTTTTCAGTTGCTTATAATTTTGCCAAACTTTAACCATTCAAGCTGAAGTTTCCCAGGACAGGCATCTGCCTCAGGCTGAAGTTTTTTGGAAAGTTTCAGCTCAGAATGGTTCAGGCCATTTCAGAGAGGAAGGCTAAGGGAGAAAAAAAAAGCACATTGTTTTTCCACATGAACATTTTTTGCAATGGTTTAACTTAGAAGCTCTAGCGCCCCCAAGCTTTGGAGCAGGGACCTCAACACCTGGGCTTTAGCAGGTGGACATGCCAGGGAGATGCCCTGGCCACCTCTGTGAAAATCCACCCCAGTCTGGCCAACTTAAAATTCTTCCCACTGCAACCCAGCCCACCCCACTGGCAAAATAAAATTCCTGATTGCAGCTGTGCAGCCTAAGTATTTGGCAACTAAATTCTCTGAAGACTGTCTGTATTGAGGATGCTCCAACCCAGGGCCGAGCAGGACTTTTCCTGCAATTGCTTCTCACAGCTGGGACTGGGACAGGGGGTGGAGAGATGGGACTGAGAGATGCTGGAGAGGACAAGGGCAGAAAGGTCTGTGACTGCTACAACTTGCAATGGGACTTAAGGTTCCCATGTCTCAACATTTCTTTGCTGGCAGCAAGTATCCATGAAATTCACTATCAAAGTGCGTCCCTCATGCCCCTCAGCCTCCCTGTGCAGATACATTATGACGATACAGCCTTAAATTACAAGGCCACTTTTCCTCCCCTGCAGAGCCTTTGGATTTCCCTAGCGGTGCACCAAATACCCAGAAGGAGCCCTGGCAAGTTGCAGGAGCAGAGTCACTGACGTGCATGACAGCCATTGTAAAGCAACATGGGTGGTGCTCAGGTTCCATGGCCACAGAATGTCACCATGAGCCCCCAGTTAGTCTGATGGAGCAGCAGCGGCGTTAGGCACCTGCAACCCAGGCTACTGCCAGGATCCCCCGTTGTATGTGCATGGTCACTGGTAGGGGCCTTGGAATGGGATTCGGAAGGGGGCCCCATGGACAAACACCACCACAACTATCTGCAAAGGTAACCTATGCCTGCTTGGTGTGGCACTCTGGGGGGGAGGGATAGCTCAGTGGTTTGAGCATTGGCCTGCTAAACCCAGGGTTGTGAGTTCAATCCTTGAGGGGGCCACTTGGGAATCTGGGGCAAAATCAGTACTTGGTCCTACTAGTGAAGGCAGGGGGCTGGACTCGATGACCTTTCAAGGTCCCTTCCAGTTCTAGGAGATGGGATATCTCCATTATTTTTCTTTTCTTTTTTCTTTTTTCTGTCTCCTTCTAGTGGCAGCTAGACCAGCTAGAAATTATTCGTCTGCTAGCCCTTAGACAAATTAGGGGTGAAGCAGGAAGCTAGCTGTGCCCTTAGCTGTAGCGGGGGAACTGGCTTGCTCTGATATGGCTCATTGCCTCTGCCTGGGATTTAGAAACGTTGCCCGTAATGTGTAGGTAGAGCCCCTTCTCTGCCTCCCACTGCACTTTGATCACACTCCCAGGAAAGCAGCTTTCACCTCACTGAAAAACCAGTAAGGAGTCTGGTGGCACCTTAAAGACTAACAGATTTATTTGGGCATAAGCTTTTGTGGGTAAAAACCTCACTTCTTCATCTGAAGAAGTGAGGTTTTTACCCACGAAAGCTTATACCCAAATAAATCTGTTAGTCTTTAAGGTGCCACCAGACTCCTTGTTGTTTTTATAGATACAGACTAACACGGCTACCCCCTGATACTTGAAAAACCAGTGACCAGCTCCAGCCCTCCTGACTCCATGCCCCAGGCTTTCCTAACAGCTCAGGGGCTGGTGAGCTGCTATTACTGACCAGCGTTTGTATTGCAGAAAGACACTGAAGCACCAGTCGGGACAAAGGTGCTGTTGTGCAGGGTGCTGCAGGTGTTCCAGCTGAGGTGGTTAAGTTATGTGCTACTCATATTATTCCCCTTTCCCTTAACCTCTATAATAAGCTTCATACGGGGCTCCCATATCTAGCAGATTCCACTTCATTCACCCATTGCCAGGCTCCCAGAAGCTGGAACTGCATTTATAATAACCCCACACTAACTGGCTTCATCGCAGACTCTCCAGCCTCAGTTCAGTTGCACTAAGGCCTCTTTACTGTTCCATGGCACCAGTAAATCCCAGGACATCTGTGATTCCAGAGCAAAGTAAAGGGATCGTAGTGTAACAGAATGGTAGGAACCATAATGAAAGGGAGGGGGAATACGACAGAAAATATTATAATACTGCTGTATAAATCCACCTTGAATGCTACCAGCAGTTCTGGTGGCCCCAGCTTAGAAAGATCTATTAGAACTGGAAAAGGAACAAAGAAGGGCAACCAACATGATTAGAAGAATGGACCAGCTCCCATATGAGGAGAGATTTAAGACTGGAACTGTTCAGAGTAGAAAAGAGACGACCAAGGGCGTGGGGGGATACGATAGAGTCTCTATAATCATGACTGGTGTGACACAGGGCCAGAAAGGGTTACACAGCTAGCAGGCTCACTGACCCAGATTCAACCTTTAGAGACAAATTAGTAGAGAATGGTTGTGTGTTTGTGTGTTTACATATATATTGTTAGAGGTTACCAATGTAACCAAACAGTTCCTGTCTGTCGCTGTATTCCAATCATTCAGAGATATTAACATTCAAATGAACTGTGAATGCTGTGATATCACTGTCTTGATTTCTCTTTGAAAAACAAAGCAAATCACCTGCAAATGCTGGGAGATAGGCAATTGCCTTATGTTAATCCATGCAGCTAATTACCGGGGATGTTTAGGAAATAGGAGGTTACTTCAAAGACACTATTGTTCACCCAAGGTCTGCATGCTGTCAAGAGGCTGCCCGGAAAATGTAAAAAGGGCTTTTGGGACCTGCTCCTTTTATCTCAGATCTGCTTAAGCTTCATCAGAAGAAAGTTTGAGTCACAAGTCTGACGTCTCCAGTCTCATCTGGAACTCCCTGATACTAGACATTGGACTGAACCTATGGGTTAATTCTGAAAGAATTCTGTGCAACTCTAAAGCCCACCATCTCTACTATAAAAGTGACCTAAGAATTTTACTCTAGTCTGTTTGTAGAATGATAATTTAATGAACACTCTCTTTTTTAAAAATAAATCAGTTCAGTTAATAAGAATTGGCTGTCAGCGTGCATTTGGGTAAGTGCATTTGGGTAAATGGTCAAATATTCTTTGACCTGGGAAGCAATGTGGCTGATCCTCTGGGATTGGTAGAATTTTTTATATGATGAATAAGATTTTCAATAATCCTCATCATATTTTAGTTGGCTGTCTGAGTGGGAGCCCAAAGGCTGGGTTGCTTTAAGGGAACTGGGTTTTTGGCTTCTGGATAACCAATAAGGTATTATAAAAGCTGTTTTGTGGTTAGCCTGGTGGATCTAAGTATGAGAATAACCGCCAGCTTTGGGGATTGTCGGCCCCATTCTTGACACTTTGCCCTAATTGAGCAATCTCAGTGTGACCCCCTGGAGCCCCAGTCACACCCGGTGTGGAAAAAGTGCATAAGGAAGTGTTATTTACCCCTTCACATAACACAGGAACCAGGGATCACCCAATGAAATGAATAGGCAGCAGGTTAGGAAGTACCTTGTCACACACGGCACAGTCAACCTGTGGAATTTGTTGCCAGGGGATGTTGTGCAGGTCAAAACTATAACTGGAATAAAAAAGAATTTGGTAAGTTCCCTGAGGATACGTCCATCGATAGCTATTGGCAAGATGGTCAGGGATGCAACCCCATGTTAGGGGTGTTCCAAAACCTCTGACTGCCTGAAGCTGGGGCTGCTCGACAGGGCACTTGATGATTCTGCTCATCTGTTCCTTCACTCGGACACACCTGGCATTGGCCACTGTCAGTAGACTGGACACTGGGCTTGATGGAACATTGGTCTGACCTAGTATGGCCGGTCTTCTAATCTGTAACGTATTAACCACGGATGTTTGTCTGTTCCCTGCATAGGTGTTAAATGGTGACTTCACCTCATGCAACATATGTTAACTACTTACGATAAACAATCTGTTCCACCATGCATTTACCTATGAAATGGAGCCCCTTTACCAGACCTGAAGAAGAGCTCTGAGGAGCTTGAAAGTTTGTCTCTTTCACCAGCAGAAGTTGATCCAATGAAAGATCTCACCTCATCCTCCTTGTCTCCCTCATAAATTTTAACATTGTTTTCTTTTGTCACATTTTCCCAGGTGAAAAAAAAATGTAAGAAAAAAACAACTCAGACAATAGGGGGAAAAAACCCTTTCCCTCAATTTTATCCCTCTGCTGGCCACGCCCATGTGTAGGATCGCACTGACAATTCAACCAAAGAGGTTCCCCCAAAAAGCCTATCCATAAAAATCAAACAATGGGCTGGTCCCCTCCCCCACTGCCCCCGTGCTCTCCAGGCAGGGAAAGCACAAAGAGAAACACCCATGCATGGGGGTAGCTGGTCCCCAAGGGAATGCAGGGAGCCCCTAAGCTAAAGGAAACCATTAGTAGTTCAAGTGCATCCAACCCCCCACAGCAAGCACCCCTGTCCTACTGCAGCATTGTGGGGAAGCTGATCTGGGGACGTACCTTATGCAGCCTGTGCTGATGCACCGTCCTTCCTGGTCCTGGAGTAACTGGTGGGTCGGGGGAACCAATCTTTGCTGCTGTAACAAACACAGCTCTTAGGGGGAAACTCCCCAGGACTTTGCTTCAAGGACTGAAACGAAGAGAAGTGACTGACATTTCTCTAATGATTAAAGAGGTCCCTGTTTTAGTGAGGTGCGGGTCAGGGCTGAGCAGGGAGAGGTTTCTTGTAGCCTGTGGTGGACCAGGATTCGGTCCTTCCTCTACTGGGAACAGATCCTAGATTAACCCTGTTCAGTTTTTCTGTTATTTTCCCTGTTCCTAGCCACAGCTGCAGCATGAATCAGTCCATCCTCAACCATTGCAGGCCCTCTTCTCTTCTCCCCAGGGCAGCCTGGTAACCCCTTCCCCAGCCCTCTGCCAAGTGGAGCCTATCCCTGAAACCCCAAGCTCTCTGCCACCCCCCGCCCCCAGTGCACAAAGAGAAACATGGGAAATCGTTCCCTTTCCAAGCTGTCTCCCCCTTTGGGAGATACGTTGAGATCAGGCATTGGGCTGATTCTCCACCATGTCCTGTCATCATTTACACCAGTGCGAAATGGGTCCTGAATGCTGCTATTCAGGATCATAGCGTTCTACACCTGCTTTGCACTGGTGTGAATGAGTGTGCGAGGTGCAGGCAACGGAGAATCTTTTGTCACTCAAACGGCCCCGCCTGATTCACAGGGAGCTTTGTGACAGGCTCAGGAAACGATCTGCATCCTGTGCCCCTGGAAACCGAAAGCAACAGGCTGAGCTGCCCCTTTCCCAGAAATGGGAGGAAGTCACGAAGTGGGGCTGGCTCTGAGGCACCAACCTGCAAACAAAATTACTACAGCCCTTAACTCTTGCAAGGAAACACAGGCGAGGGCCTGGCATGTGCAGCTCTTTAGCGGCAATCATCCGACAGCAGCTCGGAAGCTTGTCTCTTTCCCCAGTAGAAATTTGTCCAGTAAGAGATATTAGCTCACCCACCTTGTCTCTCTCAAACTTTATGTAAGTGGGGGATGGGAGGAGCGAGGAGGGATGGTCCCACTGTTATGGGGAATTTTCCTGGCTTCTGCATTGTCCTGGTGATATCAGATAGAGAAAGGATCTGAGTCCTCGCTCCAGCTCCCTGTACCCAGAGGCCGGCCGCCCTCGGCTCCCCTTCCTCCCTCCCACGCGACAGAGTTCTCAAAACCCTGACAAGGCTGGGCCCAGGATCCCTGAGGGCCGGAAACCCCACTCTCGTCATGGTCACTCAGGACAGGGGTTGGGGTGTCCCCACTCCAGGGTGCTCTCTCCACATCGGCCACTTTCCTGACCCCCTGATCAGTGCATTAAATTCAACCCAAATACAATTTATTAAACAGCAGCTGTAAGAAATATAAGGAAAAAAGTTATAAGGTTAAAGGAACAGGGACCCCGCCCTATGGGCATGGACGCCACAACCAGCCATCTCTGTGATGTAAGGAAAGTTCACCACCTGCTCCTCCCACATCCCAGGCCTCCCTCCCAGCCCCTAGCTCCACTGTGGTGACACTACAGTCAGACTCTGCTCTGGCAGTGCCTACCCACCCTCAGTTTCCAGGGGGTAGGATCCTTCTCCTCAGCATCAGCACCCCATTGGGGTCATGTCCCCCCTCTGAGCCCAGTCTGCAAGGTCTCATGTCTGGCGACATCTCCCAGCACTGGACCCCTGCCCAAGGCCCCCTGGCTCTCCCCAGCCATTCATGGCACTTGGCTGCAGGGTTACAGGTGGCAGGGCTGGTACCCACTGTCCCAGCTCTGGCCCCGCAAATCTCCCTGCAGCTTGGCCCTGGCTCCCTGTCTGCGTGGCTGGTCTGTGCCTCGCCTGCCCAGCCCCCAACTCCTCCTCTTCTGGTTCTGGCTGCTGCTCTCCCCTTAGCTCTGCCCTGCCCTTGCTCAGGCAGCCCCAGCTCACACGGAGGATGGGAGCTTGCACTCCTAATTCCCTCATTGGCCTGCAGCCCTGTCAATTGGGCTGACCTGGAGCACTGCTCTCTCCCCCTTGGCCCCAGGGACTGTCAGTAGCAGGATCTTGACTCCTCTTCTGCCCTTCCCCTCCATTTGGTATCGGGCAAAGGTCAACAAAAAAAACCCAAAAAACCACCCTACTAAGTTTCAGTGAGTGGCCAACAGCCCCCTGCTTGTGCCGGCCACGCCCATGTGTTGTCTCGCTCAGACAATTCAACAAAAGGGTTCCTCAGAAAACCCTCCCCATAAAATCAGACAATGGGCCACAACCCCGCCCCCACCGCCCCTTGGTCCCCCAGGAGGGGAAGCACAAACAAAACCCCCATGTGTAGGGGTGGCTGGTCCCCAAGGGAATGCAGGAACCCCATAAGCTACCTGTGCCTAAAGCTAAAGGGAACCGTTAGTGGTTGAAGCACACCCAAAACCCAACTGCAATCACCCCTGTCCTCTGGTGCAGCCGATCTGGGGACGTACCTTACACAGCTGTGCTGATGCACCGTCCTTCCTGGTCCTGGAGCCCCTGGTGGGTCGGGGGAACCACCCTTTGCTGCTGGAACAAAATCAGCAGTTAGGAGGTAAACTCTTCTGGACTTTGCTTCAGGGGCTGAAATGAATAGAAGGGACTGACTTTTCTCTAATGATTAAAGAGGTCCCAGTTTTAGTGTGGTGCAGGTCAGGGCTGACCAGGGAGAGGTTTCTTGTAGCCTGGGGTGGAACAGGATTCGGTCCATCCCCTACTGAGAACAGATTGTAGATTAACCATGTTCAGTTTTTCTGTTATTTTCCCTGTTCCCTAGTCACAGAGCAGATACATGAAACCCCAAACTCTCTGCCACCACCCCGCACCTGGTGCACAAACAGAAACATGGGAAATTGTTCCACTTCGAAGCTGTGTCCCCCTTTTGGAGATACGCTGAGATCAGGCACTGGGCTGATTCTCCACCATGCTGTGTTGTCATTTACACCAGTGCAGAATTGGTCGAGAATGCTGCTATCCTGGATCATAGTGTTGTACAGCTGAGAAGTATATACCTCGATAGTATTCATCACCATGTATTTTTTTTACAGGTTTCCACACCCCATTTAGGGCTTATGTCCTGCCCTCTGTTCCTGTTTTCGTTGGTGTTAAGAATTGGCGCTGTCAGTCATTTTGAAAAAAAATTGTGCATTATTTCTTATGTTTGAATAGGGTGAATGTTGCATGCTTGTGCTTTAATACATTTAGTTGATTATTTAGAGGAAAAGGTTAAAGGAATAAAGTGGGAGAGCTTAAAGATTTAAAAAAGAAAGCTTTGGTAACGTATAGATGAAAAAGGAAAGAAAGGTTATTAAAGAGAAGAAAGATTGGTTGGTTCGGTTTAGTAACGAGACATAATTTTAAAGAATAGAAAGAGAACTGAAAGAAAAATAAAGATTTTTGTTTGAAAAGGTTAGTTTGAAAGAATAGAGGCAAGTTATTAAAGAAAAGAGGGATTTTTGGTTAGGTTGAGTAAGGAGAGATGATTTTAAAGGCGTAGTTTTGCATGTTATTAAAGAATAGAAAGAGAACTTTAAAAAATGGAGATTTTTGTTTTTAAAGGGTTAGTTTGAAATAATAGAGGCAAGTTACTAAAGAGAAGAAAGATTGATTAATTTTAGTAAGGAGAGGCGTTTTTAAAGGACTAGTTTGGTATGTTATTAAAGAATAAAATTATTTAGAGAAATGTGAAAGGTGTATTAAATATGAGGGTAGGTTAAGAAAAAGAGCATTTCAGAATATTAAATAATTTTGAAAAATAGGTTAAAAAGAACACACAGCAAAAAAAATAATTTTATAAAGCAGAGACTGTTTAGTAAGCACATGGTAAAAATATAAAGGGAGGTTCGTAGAAAAGCATTTAAAAATGAAATATAAGGGTAGATTAAGAAAAGAGCATTTAAAAAGAGTGAAATAAAAGAGAAACATATAAAGAGAAGTTAAAAGAGAGAACAGGGCAAAAAAGGGAAACGAAACCCCTTTGCAAAGGGCAAAAATAGACAGCCCATGGCTGAGTCAGAGAGCGAGAGATCTTACCCTTGTGACGGATCCTGGGGATTGAGGAAGTTGCCAACACTCACAACCCCTCTGGCTAGTTATCTGCCTTTGGGTCGGACCAATCAGATACTGTTCTACAGCTGCATCATAGAATACATTTTCTTGAACCAATCCTATAGTCCCAAGATTTTAAAGAAGAGCCATCTCCATCTCCTCCCCTGCCCTCACTACCCCCCTTTAATTGCCATATTCTTATCTAAAAAACAGACACCAAGCATTTTTCCTGCCATGTAGCATAGGGTTACCATATCTCGTAAATAAAAAAAGAGGACCCTCCACGGGCCCTGGCCCCACCCATTTCCCCACCCCTAGCCCCGCCCCAACCCCGCCCCTTCTCCACCCTAACTCCGCCCCCTCCTTCCTCCCACTCCCAGCCAGGGGGAAAGGGCTGCCCCAGTGCTACCGCCTTCAGGGTTTGCCAGGCAGCCCCCAGACCCTGCGCCCCCAGCCGGCGCTTCCCCAGTGCAGCTGGAGCCCGGGAGGGGAAGTGCCCAGCCGGGGCCGCAGGGTCTGGAGGCTGCCCGGCAAACCGTGAAGCCGGTAGCGCTCGGGCTTTGGGCAGCCCCTATGCCTCTGGACCCTGCGCCCCCAGCCGGGCACTTCCCCTCCCGGGCTCCGGCGGCGCAGGGTCCGGAGGCACGGGGGCTGCCCGAAGCTGGTAGCGCTCGGGCAGCCTGGCTCTTAAACAGAGCCAAAGAGGACCAGAACCTCCAGCCACGGCGGCTCTGCTCCTCTTCGGCTCTGTAACTTACACAGTGTAAGTTACGCAGAGCCGCCGTGGCTGGAGGCTCTGCTCCTCTTTGGCTCTGTTTAAGAGCCGGGCTGCCTGAGCGCTACCGGCTTCGGGCAGCCCCCGTGCCTCCGGATCCTGCGCCGCCGGAGTCCGGGAGGGGAAGTGCCTGGCTGGGGGCGCAGGGTCTGGAGGCACGGGGGCTGCCCGAAGCCGGTAGCGCTCGGGCAGCCCGGCTCTTAAACAGAGCCGAAGAGTTGGGGAGGAGCAGAGCCGCCATTTTCCCGGACATGTTTGGCTTTTTGGCAATTCCCCCCGGACGGGGGTTTGACTGCCGAAAAGCCGGACATGTCCGGGAAAAAGAGGACGTATGGTAACACTAATGTAGCACTTTTTCATAGGGTCTTTAATAATGGTTAAAACCATAAGGCCTTAGTAACAAACAGTTTTTAAAAGGTTTCCCTTATGTTTTAGACTAACATCGGTCATTTTTAAATGAGGAGAATTTGAAGCTGCAGCAAAACCGCCATTAGGAAAAACAGTGTCTGTGAGTCAGTGGATCGGAGATAAGAAGGCTGCTTCTTCCCCCACTTTTTAACAAAAGCAAGTAAAAGTTGTATTCAGTTTTGTGAAGGAATAAAACTCTGCTTTATAATCACTTGAAAAGACAAACCGTTATGAAGACACAGACCTTCATTTATTTTACAGGTGTGTTTCAATAAAAAAAATGAGTATGGAGAAACACTCCAGAGTGAAAACCACACGTCCTTAGTAACAGCTAGTTTATATTCCCCTTATTCGGTAATCCAGTGGATCAGAGAGAGATTTATTTTCCTCCCCGCTTTTTAACAAATCCATGTGAAAGTTATAGTAAGCTTTCATTTCCTTAGGACTTTTAGATTTAAGTATGAATTTTTCTGTTGCTTTATCAGAATGTCTTTGTTTTTAAATGTTTGCAAACCGTGTGCTGAGACACAGGTACAAGCTCCTGTGTTTGTTTTGGGTCCATAGATTTTATTAAAATGATACATCACAGACGGGAGCTGTGGCTTTCTCTACATGTTAAAAACAGATACGACTAATTCGGCTAGCCAGTGCTCCATGCACTATAGTCTGCCTTCGCAAGGCTCTAGGGTCACCCCTTTAGTTTGCTTGTTTTCTTACACAGACTTCTTTCCTAAACTTTTTAAACGCTGTTAAAGTTTTAACAATGGTGAGATTGCATCAAAAGACAGTTTGTGAACGTTATAACAAGTATTTTATTCCATTTACTGATTGTAAAAGACAAAACCCATGGCTTTGTGACCACATGAAGCTCAGAGATAGCCTGTCTGAAGAACACCCCACCCCTTGACTTTTCTCCCATACTTTTAACACTTGCTACACTTGCAGTGTTTCATTATATAAAGGGCTTTTTTTAACATTTAACATAAAAATACAGCATTAACTGAGATGTAACATAACATGACCGTTTTATAGGATATTCTGTATGCAGTGAGGCCTATTTGAAGCATTATGTTTGTTTGTTTGTTTGTTTAAAAGTTGAACATGAAAAAGCAGTATTAACTGAGCTGTAACAAAACAAGGCCACTCTTAGAGATATTTTGTAGAAGTTTAGTGAACTAAAAAGGCTTAAGATACTAGCCTAGCCTTTTAAAAATAGTGTTTTTAAAGTACCAAAACTGCAACTGGATAAGAATATGAAAACTGGCAATTGAGGGGACTTTACATATGTGTTTTAATTAAAACACAAAATTAACAAAAAAAGATACACAAGATTGCTTTCTAAAGTTTGGATTTATACAAAAAACACAAGAAAAAAAATAATGAAAAAAAAATTAGCTTTTTTTTAACCAGAGATAAGGAGTCTGCCTGCCTGTGACGAACTGGGACTGTTCTTGCTGGGGTGTGTGAATGCTGACAGGGGAGTGTGACTAGGATGGTCTGCATCGGGGGATGGGAGCCGGCCCAAGGGAACATACCTGAGCTTGTAACATGAGAGCCCAGGAGGGGGTTGGAGGTCAGATGACTCCGGGGCCCGGGAAACTGAACAAAGGCTGTGGGAGGGGTCGCTGAAGGCAGAGTGCTGGAAGCAGGCTGGAAGCAGGCTGGAGAGATGGCTGGGAGGCAGAGATGGCTCTGACCCCCCAAGGGGGGTGGGCTGGCATGCCCTGGGACCCCAAGCTGGACCTAACTGAGGGGGGCCCTGTTGTCTGTGCCTGCAAGACCTGTCTTGGACTGTATTCCAGTCATCCAAATAAACCTTCTGCTTTACTGGCTGGCTGAGAGTCATGGTGAATCGCAGGAAGCCGGGGGTGCAGGGCCCTGAGTCCCCCAATACTCCGTGACACTGCCCCCCTCCCCACATACTTTCCTAGCTCTCCCCGGCCCCTTTCTTCTTTTCTAACGTTTTTTAAAATCTAAAATGAGGACAAACACATTTTTTTTAAAAAAAGCCATAGAGATTAGGCTATGGGGGTAAGAAAGCTGGCCTGAGTTTTAGGGGGAATGTTGATAACTCTTTTAGTGAAACAGTTTTGTAGGCAGCCATTCTGTGTTTGTTGTGTGTTAACACAAGCAAGCGTTTGTCATTCGGAAGCACTTCCCACTTTCCGAGGTATTATCTCCCCCATCCTACGGCCTATCAGAAATATTAACAAAAACAAACTTAAAGATACTTTGTAGCGGGGCCTGCAAAGCAACACTTACACTTGTGTTGGTCATTATCTTGTCTAAGCCCCCAGGGAATATTTTTCTGTTTTGTTTTTATAAAACACTTTTATGCAAACTGTAACCCGAGATGCTGTACAGCATTAAATAACATGAACCGGTAGACAAGAAACCCGAGACATTGTTGAAATCAGAGGAATCATGATTAAGTCCTAATGCAGAGGGCCTTGGGTGGGGGGAGGAATGAAAAGGTCCAGCCGAAGCGGGAGACGGTTTGATTTAAGAGGGGTTCTGGGGCTGCTTTGCAATGGTCCAGATGCCCCAACAGCCTATATCCCTCGTGCACAAGCACTAGGAATGGGTGGGGTGGGTGGGCCTTTGTTAGAGGAACAGGCCGCTCATATACCTCTTGTTGTTTTTGACAAACTGTAACCGAACTGCAGGAAACTACTATGGGGGCAACCTACTTCCCTTTTGACAAACCACACACTCCTTGAACTTCATAAAAACCACACTTCACATAGTTATTTTCAACTGGCATTTTATTTTACAACATACCCTGTTTTGTTCCCAAAACACGCTCTAACTTTTAGCGTTTTTTCTTAGCAAGATTTTGTCATTTGCTGACCGAAGAAGACGTTCAACATTTCGCATTAAGCATGTATCTGTCGGTTTAATGATTTATTATTATTGATGATGTGTTTATGAACGCTATGGCAGAGCTGAATGTCCCACCTTCCATCACAGACAACGCGATCAGCAGAGATCTTTTGGAATGCCTGCAGGCCTCGACCACCGACACCAGTGTGATCAAAAAACACCACTATGGCTCAGTGTCTAATGTTTTCATGCTTTAAGAAAGATAATACCTCATAAAGTGGGAAGTGCTTCCGAATGACAAACGCTTGCCCGTGCTAACACACAACTAACACAGAATGGCTGCCTACAAAACTGTTTCACTAAAAGAGTTATCAACGTTCCCCCTAAAACTCAGGACAGCTTTCTTACCCCCATGGCGTGAGCTCTGTGGCTTTTTAAAAAAATGTGTTTGTCCTCGGTTTAGATTTTAAAAAAACATTAGAAAAGAAGAACGGGGTGGTGGGGGGGGGAAGGGGAGGTAGGAAGGTATCTGTGTGTGGGGGGGCAGACTGCTTATCTCTAGTAAAAAAAAAACAGCTAACTTTTTTTACATGTTAATTTTTTTCGTGTGTTTTTTGTATAAATCCAAACTTTAAAAAGCAATCTTGTTTATATTTTGTTAATTTTGTTTTTTAATTAAAACACATATGTAAACTCCCCTCAATTGCCAGTTTTCATATTCTTACCCAGTTGCTGTTTTGGTACTTTAAAAACACTATTTTTAAAAGGACAGGCTAGTATCTTAAGCCTTTTTAGCTCACTAAACTTCTACAAAATATACCTCAGAGTGGCTTTCTTTTCTTACAGCTCAGTTAATACTGCTTTTTCATGTTAAACTTTTCAAACAAACAAACAAACAAACAAACAAACATAATGCTTCAAATAGGCCTCACTGCATACAGAATATCCTTAAAAACGGTCATGTTATGTTACATCTCAGTTAATGCTGTATTTTCATGTTAAATGTTAAAAAAAACCCTTTATATCATGAAGCACTGCATGTTTAGCAAGTGTTAAAAGTATGGGGGAAAAGTCGAGGGGTGGGGTGTTCTTCAGACAGGCTATCTCTGAGCTTCGTGCAGTCACAAAGCGGTGGTTTTATGTCTTTTACAATCAGTAAATAGAACAAAATACTTGTTATAACTTTCACAAAGTGTCATTCAATGCAATCTCACCATTGGTTAAAACTTTAACAGCGTTTAAAAAGTTTAGGAAAGAAGTCTGTGAAAAAAAACAAGCAAACTAAAGGGGTGACCCCTAGAGCCTTGCGAAGGCAGACTATAGTGCATGGAGCACTGGCTAGCCGAATGAGTTGTATCTGTTTTTAACATGTAGAGAAAGCCACAGCTCCCGTCTGTGATGTATCATTTTAATAAAATCTATGGACCCAAAACAAACACAGGAGCTTGTACCTGTGTCTCAGCACACGGTTTGCAAACATTTAAAAACAAAGACATTCTGATAAAGCAACAGAAAAATTCATACTTAAATCTAAAAGTCCTAAGGAAATGAAAGCTTACTATAACTTTCACATGGATTTGTTAAAAAGCGGGGAGGAAAATAAATCTCTCTCTGATCCACTGGATTACCGAATAAGGGGAATATAAACTAGCTGTTACTAAGGACGTGTGGTTTTCACTCTGGAGTGTTTCTCCATACTCATTTTTTTTATTGAAACACACCTGTAAAATAAATGAAGGTCTGTGTCTTCATAAAGGTTTGTCTTTTCAAGTGATTATTCCTTTACAAAACTTAATATAACTTTCACTTGTATTTGTTAAAAAGTGGAGGAAGAAGCAGCCTTCTTATCTCCGATCCACTGCTACACAGATGCTGTTTTTGCTAACAGCGGCTTTGCTGCAGATTCAAATTGTCCTCATTTAAAAATGACCCGTGTTAGTTTAAAACATAAGGGAAAACTTTTAAATATTGTTTGTTACTAAGGCCTTATGGTTTTAACCTTCATTAAAGCCCATATGTAAAAGGGCTACATGGTGGGAAAGATGCTTGGGATCTGTTTTTTTAGATAAGAATAAGGCAGTTAAAGGGGAGGGGGTAGTGAAGGGCGGGGGGTGGGCAGAGTTGGCTCTTGTTTAAAAATTTTGCACCATAGGATTGGTTCAGGAAAATCTGTATCCTATGATGCAGCTGTGGAACAGCATCTGATTGGTCTGATCCAAAGGCAGAGATAACTAGCCTGAGGGGTTGTGAGTCTTGGGAGCTCCTTCATTCCCCAGGAACAGCTGCAAGGGTAAGATCTCTCTCTCTGACTCAGCCATGGGCTGTCTATTTTTGCCCTTTGCAAAGGGGTTTCGTTTCCCTTTTCTTGCCCTGTTCTCTCTTTTAACTTCTCTTTATATGTTTCTCTTTTATTTCACTCTTTTTTTAACCTACACTTATATTTAATATTTTAAATGCTTCTTTATTAACCAGCCTCTATATTTTTACCATGTGCTCACTAAACAGTCTCCGCTTTATAAAATTCCCTTTTTCCCATGTGTTCTTTTTTAACCTACCCTTATATTTAATACACCTTTAAAATGTATCTTAAAAATTGTTTATTCTTTAATAACATGCCAAACTATATCTTTAAAATCATCTCTCCTTACTAAACCTAACCAAAAATCTTTCTTTTATTTAATAATTTCCCTCTATTTTTTCAAACGAAAATGAAAGCTTAATATAATTTTCACTTTTATTTGTTAAAAAGTGGGGGAAGAAGCAGCCTTCTTATCTCTGATCCACAGACTCACAGAGGCTGTTTTTGCTAACAGTGGCTTTGCTGAAAAAGAACGCTGCTTCAAATTGTCCTCACTAGAAAATGCAATGTTAGTCTAAACCATACAGGAAATCTTTTTTATCATTATAATTACTTTTATAAACAAGTTTTCTTGTTTTTTAACCTTGGGAAGTTTCAGCATGGTAACTTTTTATTGAAACATATGAAAAGTGCTAAATAAAAGAATATGTCTTCATATAGGCTTGTCTTTTACAGTGTTTATTCCTTTACAAGACTTAATATAACTTTCACCTCTATTTGTTAAAAAGTGGGGGAAGAAGCAGCTTTCTTATCTCTTATCCACTGACTCACAGATGCTGTTTTTCCTAACGGTGACTTAGCGGCAGGTTCAAATCATCCTCACTAAAAAATGATCAATGCTATCCTACAACATAGGGAGAAACTTTTAACAACTGGTTGTTACTAAGGGCTTATGGTTTTAACCTTTGTTAAAGCACTTATGTCAAAGTGATACATGGTGGGGGAAAACGTTTGGGATTTTTTTTTTTTTTTAGATAAGAATAAGTCAGTTAAAGGGGGGCAGGAGGGGAGGGAGATGGCTCTTGTTTAAAAATCTTGGGACTATAGGATTGGTTCAGGAAAATGTATTCTATGATGCAGCTGTAGAACAGCATCTGATTGGTCCGATCCAAAGGCAGAGATAACTAACCTGAGGGGTTGTGAGCCTTAGGAGCTCCTCCATTCCCCAGGAACAGCTGCAAGGGTAAGATCTCTCTCTCTCTCTGGCTCAACCACGGGCTGAATGTCTTTGCCCTTTGCAAAGGGGTTTTGTTTCCCTTTTCTTGCCCTGCTTTCACTTTTAACTTCTCTTTATATGTTTCTCTTTTATTTCACTCTTTTTAAATGCTCTTTTCTTAACCTACCCTTATATTTAACATTTTAAATGCTTTTCTATTAAGCACATGGTAAAAATATAAAGGGAGGATACCAAACAGTCTCTACTTTATAAAATTCCCCCTTTTTTGCCATGTATTTTTTAAACCTACCTTGAATTTAAAAGATGTATTAAATATAATCTCAATTTTTTAATTCTTTAATAACATGCCAAACTAGTCCTTTAAAATCATCTCTCCTTACTAAACCTAACTAAAAATCTTTTTATTTAGTAACTTGCCTCTATTCTTTCAAACTAACCCTTTCAAAAAAAAATCTTTATTTTTCTTTCAGTTCTCTCACTCTATTATTTCAACCTTTTTATAATAATAATAATTAATGGAGATATCCCATCTCCTAGAACTGGAAGGGACCTTGAAAGGTCATCGAGTCCAGCCCCCTGCCTTCACTAGCAGGACCAAGCACTGATTTTGCCCCAGATCCCCAAGTGGCCCCCTCAAGGATTGAATTCACAACCCTAAGTTTAGCAGGCCAATGCTCAAAGCACTTTTCTCTAAACAATCAACCAAATATATCAAAGCACAAGCAAGCAACATTCCCCCTATTCCACCATAAAAAATAAGCACTTTTTAAAAAAAAATTGGCCAATGGCACCAAACCTCGACACCAATGGAAACGGGAACAGAGGGTGGGACATAAGCCCCAAAGGGAGCATGGAAACCTGTCAAAAATACATGGTGATGAATACTATTGAGGTATTTATTACTCACCTGCTTTGCACTCGTGTGAATGAGTTTGCAAGGTGCAGGCAATGGAGAATCTTTCATTGCTCCAACACCATCATTTGATTCACAGGGAGCTTTGGGACAGTCTCAGGAACTGATCTGCATCCTGTGCTCCTGGAAACCAAAACCAAAAGTCTGAGCTGCCCCTTTCCCAGAAATGGGAGGAAGCCGGGAAGCGGGGCTGGCTCTGAGCCACCGAACTGCAACCAAAATTCCTACAGCCCTTAACTCTTGCAAGGAAACACAGGCGAGGTCCAGGCATGTGGAGCTGTTTAGCCGGCAGCCACCCGACAGCAGCTCGAAAGCTTGTCTCTTTCCCAAGTAGAAGTTTTTCCAGTAAGAGATATTAGTTCACCCACCTTGTCTCTCTCAAACTTTATGTAAGTGGGGGATGGGAGGGGGAGGAGGGATCGTCTCACTGTTGTGGGGAACTTTCCTGCCTTCTGCATTGTCCTGGTGGTATCAGATAGTGAAAGGATCTGAGTGATCGCTCCAGCTCCCTGTACCCGGAGGCCGGCCACTCTTGAGGGCTCCCCTTCCTCCCTCCCATGCGGCAGAGTCCTCGTAACCCTGACAAGGCTGGGCCCAGGATCCCTGGGGGCCTGAAACCGCACTCTTGTCGTGATCACTCAGGACAGGGGTCTCTCTACACATCAGCCATTTCCCTGACCAGTGCATTAAATTCAACCCAAGTACAATTTATTAAACATCAATTGTAAGACATATACGGAAAAGGTTAAAGGAACAGGGACTCTGCCTTGTGGGCATGGGGATACCAGCCGTCTCTGGGATGTAAGGAAAGTTCACCGTCTGTTCCTCCCACATCCCAGACCTCCCTCCCAGGCCCTGGCTGCACTGTGGTGACACACGGTCAGACCCTGCTCTGGCAGTGCCCACAGGCTCTCAGTTTCCAGGGGGTAGGATCCTTCTCCCCAGCATCAGCTCCCGCATCAGGGTCATGTCTCCCCCTCTGAATCCAGTCTGCAAGGTCTGATCTCTGGCAACATCTCCCAGCACTGGGCTCCTGCCCAAGGCCCCCTGGCTCTCCCCAGCCACTCATGGCGCTTGGCTGCAGGGTTACAGGTGACAGGGCTGGTACCCGCTGTCCCAGCTCTGGCCCCGCAAATCCCCCTGCAGCTCGGCCCTGGCTCCCTGTCGGCGCGTCTGGTCTGCGCCTCAACTGCCCACAGGGCCGGCTCCAGGCACCAGCGTAGCAAGCAGGTGCCTGGGGTGGCCAATGAAGAGGGGGGCGGCACGTCCGTCCGTTCAGTGGCAATTTGGTGGTGGGGCCGTCACACCCCCTCAGAGCGAAGGACCTGCTGTTGTAGAATGAAGTGGCGGTAGAGCTGCTGCCGCTGGCGATCGTGGCTCCCCCCCCCCCCCCCCGCTTAGGGCAGCAAAAACGCTAGAGCTGGCCCTGCCTGCTCAGCCCCTGACTCCCCCTCTTCTGGTTCTGGCTGCTGCTCTCCCCTTAGCTCTGCCCTGCCCTGGCTCAGGCAGCCCCAGCTCACACGGAGGACGGGACCTTAGGCTCCTGATTCCTTCATTGGCCTGCAGCCCTGTCAATCGGGCTATCCTGGAACACTGTCCTCTCCCACTTGGTCCTGGGGAACAGATCCTAGATTAACCCTGTTCAGTTTTTCTGTTATTTTCCCTGTTCCTAGCCACAACTGCAGCGTGAATCAGTCCATCCTCAGGCATTGCAGGCCCTCTTCTCTTCTCCCCAGGGCAGCCCGGTAACCCCTTCCCCAGCCCTCTGCCAAGTGAAGCCTACACCTGAAACCCTGAACTCTCTGCCACCCCCCGCCCTCAGTGCACAAACAGAAACATGGGAAATCGTTCCCTTTCCAAGCTGTGTCCTCCTTAGGGAGATATGCTGAGATCAGGCACTGGGCTGATTCTCCACCATGCCCTGTCATCATTTACACCAGTGCGAAATGGGTCCTGAATGCTGCTATTCGGCATCATTTCCCAAGCTGGCAGGGAAAGCAGGAGCAGGGTTAGTCTTGGCACATCAGGTGGCAGCTCCCAAAGGGGGGTTCTGTGATCCAACCCATCACAGGGGTTACCGGGCTGCCCTGGGGAGAAGAGAAGAGGGCCTGCAATGGCTGAGGATGGAATGATTCACTCCACGGCTGCGGATAGAGAATGGGGAAATTAGCAGAAAAACTGAACAGGGTTTATCGAGGATCTGTTCCCAGTAGGGGAGGGACCGAATCCTCCACCCCTTGCTCAGCCCTGACCCCTGCCTCGATAAAACAGGAAACTTTAATCGTTAGAGAAGTCAGACCCTTCTCTTCATTTCAGCCCCTGCAGCAAAGTCCAGGAGAGTTTTTTGTTAGTCTCTAAGGTGCCACAAGTCCTCCTGTTCTTCTTTTTCCCCCCAGCAACTGATATTGTTCCAGCAGCAAAGAGGAGGACACAGGACGGTTCATCAGCACGGGCTGCGGAAGGTTCGTCCCTAGATCGGCTGCACCACGATGCTGCCAGAGGAGAGGGGAGCTTGCTCTTGGGGGTTGGATGCGCTTGAACCACTAATGAACCACTAACCAAATGGGGGCTTCTCTTTGTGCTTCTCTTCCCTGGGGAGGCATCAGGGCACTGGGAGTGGGGGTTACGGTTGCCAACCCTCCCATTTTAGGTGGTAGACTCCCGGAACCGGGCTCTATCTCCTGAAGGCTCCTGAAGCCAAACGGGGAGATTTTCGGCCGCTGAAAGTCCAGTGGCGCAGCAGCGCTAAGGCAGGTTCTCTGCCTGCCCTGGCTCCACGCTACTCCCGGAAGTGACTGGCACATCCCTGCAGCCCCTGGGTCAGGGGTCAGGGGGTCTCCGTGTGCTGCCCCTACCCCGAACACTGACTCCGCAGCTCCCATTGGCTGGGAACTATGTCCAATGAGAGCTGCGCAGGTGGAGACTGCAGGCAGGGGCAGCACACAGAGACCACTGCTCCCCCCACAGGGAAGCAGCGTGGGGCCAGGGTAGGCAAGGAGCCTGCCTTAGCCTTGCCGCTCCAGACCGGGAGCTGCCTGATGTAAGCCCCGCCCGGCTGGATCCCACACCCCTGAAACCCTCACACACCCCGAACCACCTCCTGCACCCCAACACCCTACTCTAGCCCTGAGCCCCCTTCTGGAACCTGTACCCTGAATTCCCTCCTGCACCCCAACACCCTGCCTCACACTGAGCCCCCTCCTGCACCCTAACTCCCTCCCACAGCTAGCACCCTCAACCCCAGTCTCCAGCCCTGAGCGAGTTCCTGTGCCCGCACCCCCTCCCGCACACCGACTCCCTTACCCCAGTCCTGAGCCCCTCCTGTGCTTGAACCCCGTCCCACACACCGACCCCTATGCCGGCCCTGAGGCCCCTCTGGCATGGAAGCTTTCTAAAAGTGGGAGGGCCACTAGCACCCAAACCGTGGCCCTGTCCCGCCCATCACCCCATGCTTCTCCTCCCGCCTATTCTCTGCAAGGCTCCCGCCCTGCACTGCCCCATCCCCCGAGACCATACCCCAGTGCCACCTCTTCTCCATGAACCCTGTACACACACCGTTTCTTTCCCCTGGTCTTTTATTGAACCCAGAATACCACCCCTGAAAGGAGAGTCTCATTTCTATTTGCATTATTTCCCAGCAGGAGTGAGAATAAGACGTGTTGTTGTCAGCTGGGGCTACTGGTGTTATTAATCCGACCAGAGAGCTCTCCCATTGGCTTAGAGCGTCTGCATCAGCGCAACTGCACCTCTGTAAGCGCTGTAGTGTAGCCGTAGCCCTAAAGTGCTGATGGCCAGAAGCTGGGAATGGGTGACAGGGGATGGATCACTTGATGATTACCTGTTCTGTTCTTTCCCTCTAGGGCACCTGCCATTGGCCACTGTTGGAAGACAGGATACTGGGGTAGATGGACCTTTGGTCTCACCCAGTCTGGCCATTCTTATATTAATTGAGAATTCATTCCAGGCGTCCAAATTCATCCCCACATGAGAGCTCTCCTCGACTCAGGATTCAGCTGAAGGTAAAGGAGAGGGGACAAAAGACTCTCCCATGCTATTCCGCAAGTCCAGACCCACAGAACCAAGGAAATTAAGTTGAGACTCGAAATCACAGGGTCAGACCAGTTCACTTTCTTGGACAGAGGAGAGATTTCCTGTTATTTCAGAAACTTAAGTGCTGCATTCCCCTCCCCCCCCCCCCCCCAGTATTGTCCCTGCAGACAAGATGTCTCTGACAACGTGCTGGTGCACTCAGGTCAGCTCTGACTCCGCGGGGATTGTCTCCCCCATTGTTCTGTGCAGCACAGCGCCCCCCAGCACCACGCTAGGACATCAGGATCAGCATCGACTCTGCAGGGAGATGACACCCGACTGTGCCCCTCCCCCTGCTCCCTGCTGCACAGCGCTGGGCTGGGCACTGGGGTCAGCACTGAGGGGCACACGGCCTCTCCTGCCACCCAGAACACAGACCCTGCAGCAGAGCCCCCCCCCCTAGTGTCACACTGGGGCGCTGCCAGTCAGTTTGTGTAAATGAACCCTTCCCTGCTGGCCACTCTGAGAAGTTATCCGTAGATTATTTGACTTCTTGCAATTTGTAACCAAAGATCCTTTTCTTACAACTCAGTGGGTTTACGTGCACACTAATAAGAGAGATCTCTATATGTTTACAGTGTGCAGCTTAATAAATTGTCTCTGGGAACAAAGTACTGATCATGGCTGGAATTGGTGTTTCTTCCCCAGGAAAATGGCAGATACAAGAACTTTCTGGGCTGATTTATTTTTAGAATGGAATTCACACCTTGTTGATCTGTCCCAGGAGGAATCTGAAGAATTCCAGGCTGCTGTCCATGCAGGAAACCTCACTGAAGCCATCACAGTGGTGAAGAAATCTGATGCGTTGTTAAAAAACACCAAGCTCAATGTTGCCATAACCGGAGAGTGTGGCTCTGGCAAGTCATCTTTCATCAACGCCATCAGAAGCCTAGCTGACGATGATGAAGGTGCAGCTGAGACCAACGTGATGGAATCAGCAAAGGAGCCAACTTCTTATCCGCATCCCAAGCACACAAATGTCACCATGTGGGACCTGCCTGGGATCGGGACACCGAATCATCCAGCAAACACAGATGGGGGGAAGGTGGACTTTGCTCGTTATGATTTCTTCATCATTATCACAGCAGGGCGGTTCCGAGAGTCGGATGCCAACCTGGCCCAGGAGATAGAGCAGATGGGGAAGAAGTTTTACTTTGTCCGCTCCAAGGTGGATGAAGACTTGCGTAATGAAAAAAAAAGAAAAACTGAGATCAACGAGGAGGAAGTCCTGCAGAGAATCAGAAACGATTGCATCAGGAATCTGCAAAAAGCAGGCATCGTTTCCCCACAGGTTTTCCTGGTGTCGAGATGGGACTTTGAGAAGTACGATGCTCCCCGACTTCAGGAGACCTTTTTGAATGAACTTGACACTCACAAGAGACATGTCATCTTTCGTCACCTGCTCAACGAGTCTGAAGTCTTCAACTGGAAAAAAGAGGCCGTGGAGCAGCAGATCTGGAAGCAAGCCTTTAAGTCAGGCGTTATCGCTACTATTCCTCTCCCATTTCTCTCTGTTTGGTGGGATGTTGGCACCTTGGTGGATAACATGACCAAGTTCTGTGAGAGCTTTGGCCTGGATGATGATTCCATCAAAGCACTTGAAAAATCCATGCGCGAGTCTGGTGAGCTGAAAACCGTGATAGAATTCCCGCTGGCCAAAGAGACATCAAGAGATGAGGCATTAAAGCTTCTGAAAGAGGCTACGGGGCTAGTTATGATGATAGCTAAGTATTTCATTAGCATGATCCCAGGGATTGGTACTGTGATAGCAGCAGTGATGTCTTACAGGGTCATGGGCAGATTGCTACGTACTTTTGTGGCTCGAGTTGCAGAAGATTCTCAGAGAGTCTTGAAAAGGGCTTTGGAGTGAGCAGCGATAACAGATTAACAAGAGCCACAAAAGAGCAACGTACCTGCTATCTCATGGCAGCTGGAGATCAGAGCCACCCTGTGGGGAGAGATATTTCCCTTTGTTCTCAGCTGCAGTGCAAAAAAGACGCTCTCAAAAAAGGTCTCCAGAGTTTGGTGTATTTTAAAAACAAATATTCATTTCTAATGTAGGGAAGCGGGTAAAGTTGAGGTAAAGGTCTCTGATCCTACAATTTCTGTTAAACACCCTGAAGGGAAAGTTGAGGGAGACTCTCAGAACAAATACCGTGAAACGAAACTTTGCTCTATGTTATTTAGTAATAATACCTGACACAAGTTTTAAGACATTCTCCCGTTTTCATTATTTAAGCTGCTGGGGCCATACCCTCATATGGCATAAAGTTAGTGTAACTTTCATAGATTCCAAGGTCAAAAGGGACCATTGTGGTGATGATCAAGTCTGATCTCCTGCATAATACAGGCCTGAGAACTCCCCCATGATAATTCCTAGAGCAGATCTCTTAGAGAAACATCCACTCTTGAGTTAAAAATCTCCAGGGCTGGAGAATCCGCCACAACCCCTGGTAACTTGTTCCAATGGTTAATCACCCGCATCGTTAAAATATTTTGCGTATTTCCAACTGGATTGAAGTCAAGATCTGGCGTTTGACTTTTTGCAGGTCACTGAGTCACTTTCTTTCTTAGGCTGTCGTGTGCTAGCACAAGGCTGTGATGTTTGGATGCCACCAAAGCAGGGAAATTTTGAAATCCAAATCAAACTCTTTGTCCTGAATAACGTGCTTCACGCAATCTGATGAAGCCATTCTATAGGGATTAGGGTTTGAAATTTTTGTAACAAGAACCACACCTAAATTTCAGGCCTGAAGTGGCTGAAAATCCATCGATGTTTAAGGCCAGAAGGGACCCTTAGGATCACCTAGTCTAACCACCTGCATCACAAAGTGTCCCTTTGAGGAAAGTTTAATCTTTCCTGTGAACACGGAGAGCAATGCAGAGCTCCCACTAAATTTGGCCCTGACTTGCACTGAAGTCAAAGGGATTTCCCGTGTAAGTGAGCACATACCAGAATCTGGCCCTAAGCAACTAGTCAGCCAATATACTAGTCCAGGAAAGCTATCAGAACAGAGCAACCCCAGATACCTCTCCTGTGATTGGAGTTGTAGTTAGTTGCTTGTTTTTTCACGCTGAGTTTCGGTTTGCCTGGGTGCCAGGAATCACTATCATGGCTCAGACTAACCCGGGGTGTGTGGATTGTAATCACATTGTGTTGGGCTCAGATGGTGGTTGGCCCATGTCCCGCTACACACCACCACGACATTACTGATGTGCACCGTATTTCATAGTCCGTAACCAGTGTCTGTCCTGGGGCCGGTCTGCGCTGGGAAGTTACATAGCGTTAGAACACGTGGTAACCAAACGCTCAGGCCCTGATTCCCATTGACATTAAGGGCATTTTACAGTGATCTGGCAGTGGGAAGAGGCCAGAGCCTTAGGGTAAATGAGTATCAGGCCTTGAAGCATTTAGCAGTATGTTAGCCGGATGTGGGTAACCAATATGATGTTAGGGGTAATTGTGTCCAGTTAGTGTGATATTATAGACATGGTGTGGGAAAACATAGCCGTTTTCATCAAGCTTCCAAATAGCTCACATTGGCTAACGGTTTTTCTGGAAGTCTTTGAAGTTGCCTGCCTAGAATTACCTGGACTATCTGGGTGAGTCAGTGACTACAAAAGAGCTGAACTTTACAATCCTACTTGCTTGCACATCAAAAGATTTTGAAAATTGCGGCTGTCTGATTTTACAGCGATCGCTGCTTTTGCAAATGTGATATTAAATGGGTTGGAAATGCTACTTCCACCTTCTGCGTACTTAGCAGGTTTAATACTTGCTTTTTTTGTTACAACAATAAAGCGTCTCAATGGTTAAACTGAATTGTTTTTCCATCATTTATCCACGATTTTGGTTATTCCACCCTTTTAAAGGGAACATTTTAACTTTTCAAATTTTCCTGCAAGAAAACTGTTTTCCCAACTGGAAATCTTCATTTGGGGATTTTTCCTGAAGGAAATTCCTACTTTTCCCGGCTTGGAAATTGCGTACCTACTGACAATATGGGGTACATCACGTATGAGACTGGGGATGGAGACACCAGGGCAAAGGAAAGGGCCTTATTTAAAGAGGATTCGGTGGTGAAGGTGATGATGGGCTGGGACGAAGGCAGGGATCCCAGTTTACAAGCAGGGAATGGGATTGGGGCCAGTGTGGATTTGGAAGGACCTTGGGGGTGGAGAAGGGAAGAGGAAAATAGAGGAAGAGGAGAAATGGAGCATGGACATAAGTGGATGCTTCCACACTTGAATGGCCACATCACAGACAATAATGGCCACTTCCTTGAACCCCTAGAGTCTCATTCCCCATGGAGCCGAAGCAAAGAATTTTAACACATGCAAGGGACTTACTGGGTTGGGACTGTGTCTCCTGTGGTGCATCCTCTTCCCCTTGCAGTGGGATGGCCTGCACGGCCACCAGGGGTCCAGAGACGCCGGGGCTTGGCCCAAGTCTCAGAAGGGAGTGTCTGGTTCTCCAGCACTATGCCACGCACCATGGTAGCCTGCATTTGGCTTTCCATACTTGTGCTGGAGCTGTTGCTCATGACAATGTCCATTTCATCAACTTAGGCCTGGTCTACACTACAGGTTTAGGTCAACTTTAGCAGCGTTAAATCGAATTAAGCCTGGACACGTCCACACAACGAAGCCCTTTGTTTCGACTTAAAGGGCCCTTTAAACTGGTTTATTTACACCACCTTCGACGAGGGGATTAGCGATAAAATCGGCCTTTGCGGGTTGGAATTGGGGTAGTGTGGACGGAATTCGACGTTATTGGCCTCCGGGAGCTATCCCACAGTGCTTCATTGTGACCGCTCTGGACAGCACTCTCAACTCAGATGCACTGACCAGGTAGACAGGAAAAGACCCGCGAACGTTTGAATTTCATTTCCTGTTTGCCCAGCGTGGAGAGCACAGCTGACCACGCAGAGCTCATCAGCACAGGTAACCGTGATGGAGTCCCAGGATCGCAAAAGAGCTCCAGCATGGACCGAACGGGAGGTACGGGATCTGCTCACCATATGGGGAGATGAATCAGTGCTAGCTGAACTCCGTAGCAGTAAAAGAAATGGCAAAGTATTAGAAAAGGTCTCCAAGGCCATGAAGGACCGGGGCCATAACAGGGACACAAAGCAGTGCCGTGTGAAAATTAAGGAGCTACGGCAAGCCTACCACAAAGCCAGAGAAGCAAATGGAAGGTCCAGGGCAGAGCCGCAAACTTGCCGCTTCCACGCAGAGCTGCATGCCATTCTAGGGGATGCAGCCACCACTACCCCAACCGTGTGCTATGACTCCGTCAATGGAGAAACACACAGGGAAGACGGTTCGGGGAACAAGGAAGATGAGGATGGAGGTACTGTAGGTAGCTCACAGCAGCAAGGAAGCGGAGAAACCGGTTTCCCCAACAGCCAGGATATGTTTGTCACCCTGGACCTGGAACCAGTAACCCCCGAACTCACCCAAGACCCTCAGGGCACACAGGAGACCTCTGGTGAGTGTACCTTTGTAAATATTACACATGATTTAAAAGCAAGCGTGTTTAATGATTAATGATTAATTTGCCCTGGCAATCGCGGCCAGTACATCTACTGGAAAAGTCTGTTAACGTGTATGGGGATGGAGCGGAAATCCTCCAAGGACATCTCCAGAAAGCTCTCCTTCATGTACTCCCAAAGCCTTTGCAAAAGGTTTCTGGGGAGGGCTGCCTTATCCCGTCCGCCATGGTAGGACACTTTACCACGCCAGGCCAGTAGCACGTAGTCTGGACTCATTGCATAACAAAGCATGGCAGCGTATGGTCCCGGTGTTTGCTGGCATGCAGACAATATCCATTCCTTATCTCTTTGTTATCCTCAGGAGAGTGATATCATTCACGGTCACCTGGTTGAAATGGGGTGATTTTATTAAGGGGACATTAAGAGGTGCCCGTTCCTGCTCTTCTGAACAGAAATGTAACCACGCGGTGGGGGGAGGGGTGAAGTCATCATCCCAGAGAATCGGGTGTGTGTGTGGGGGGGGTGGTTTACTTGGGTTTGTGCTGCATGTTAACCCGGAAACCGCAGCCCCTCCTTTTACATTGAAAACCCATTTTAAATGGCCAACCCAATTCATCCTTGATATGGGAAATGCGCTGCTGTTTGAAACCTTTCCCGCATGTTAAGAATGTTAAAAAAGCCAAAAGACTGTGGCTTACCATGGCTGCCTGCAAGCCGAAATATGTTGCCTGGGGCACTGCGTGAGTGATCTCTCATACCAAACCGGCAGGCAGAGGAAAAATACGACCTTGTAACGAAAGAGTGTACCCATTGTTCTCTAAAATGTGTCTTTTTTAACCACCTCTCTCTTCTCCTCCACCAGCTGCAAATGTTTCTCCTTCGCAGAGGCTAGTGAACACTAGAAAGAGAAAACGGAGGACGCGGGGACGATATGTTCACGGAGCTCCAGATGTCCTCCCACGCTGATAGAGCACAGCAGAATGCGTGGAGGCAGTCAATGTCAGACATGAGAAAAGCACAATATGAACGAGAGGAGAGGTGGCGGGCTGAATGGCGGGATGAAAAGAGCAAGTGGTGGGCTGAAGATGATAGGTGGCGTCAGCTTGCAGACAGACGGCAAGAGTCAATGCTCCGTCTGCTGGAGCATCAAACTGATATGCTCCAGCGCAGGAAAGGCAGCAGGCGCAGAGACCGCCGCTACAGCCCCTGTTTAACCAACAGCCCTCCTCCCCAAGTTCCATTGCCTCCTCACCCAGACGCCCAAAAACACGGTGGGGGGGCCACCCAGTCACTCCACCCCAGATGATCGCCCAAGCATCAGAAGGTTGGCCTTCAATAAGAGTTAAAGTTTTAAAATGCAGTGTGTCCTTTTCCATCCCTCCTCCCCCACCCATCCCAGGCTACCTTGGCAATTATCCCCCTACTTGTGTAAGGAATTAATAAAGAATGCATGAATGTGAAAAAACAATGACTTTATTGCCTCTGCAAGCGGTGCTCGAAGTGGGGAAGGGAGGGTGGGGTGGTTGGTTTACAGGGAAGTAGAGTGAACCGGGTTGGGGGGGGGTGGAGGGTTCATCAAGGAGAAACAAACAGAAGTTTCACACAGTAGCCTGGCCAGTCACAAAACTCGTTTTCAAAGCTGCTCTGATGCGCACCGCGCCCTGCTGTGCTCTTCTAACTGCCCTGGTGTCTGGCTGCACGTAATCAGCGGCCAGGCGAGTTGCCTCAACCTCCCACCCCGCCATAAATGTCTCCCCCTTACTCTCACAGAGATTGTGGAGCGCACAGCAAGCAGCAATAACAATGGGGATATTCTTTTCGCTGAGGTCTGAGCGAGTCAGTAAGCTGCGTCAGCGCGCTTTTAAACGTCCAAATACACATTCCACCACCATTCGGCACTTGCTCAGCCTATAGTTGAACAGGTCCTGACTCCTGTCCAGGCTGCCTGTGTACGGCTTCATGAGCCATGGCATTAAGGGGTAGGCTGGGTCCCCAAGGATCACAATAGGCATTTCAACATCCCCAACGGTTACTTTCTGGTCCGGGAAGAAAGTCCCTTCCTCCAGCTTTCGAAACAGACCAGAGTGCCTGAAGACGCGAGCATCATGTACCTTTCCCGGCCATCCCACGTTGATGTTGGTGAAACGTCCCTTGTGATCCACCAGGGCTTGCAGCAGCATTGAAAAGTACCCCTTGCAGTTTACGTAGTCGGTGGCTTGGTGCTCCGGTGCCAAGATAGGGATATGGGTTCCGTCTATGGCCCCACCACAGTTTGGGAATCCCATTTCAGCAAAACCATTCACTATTGCCTGCACGTTGCCCAGAGTCACTACCCTTGATATCGCCAGGTCTTTCATTGCCCTGGCAACTTGGATCACAGCAGCCCCCACCGTAGATTTGCCCACTCCAAATTGATTCCCGACTGACCGGTAGCTGTCTGGCGTTGCAAGCTTCCACAGGGCTATCGCCACTAGCTTCTCAACTGTGAGGGCTGCTCTCATCCTGGTATTCTGGCGTTTCAGGGCAGGGGAAAGCAAGTCAAAGTTCCAAGAAAGTGCCCTTACGCATGCGAAAGTTTTGCAGCCACTGGGAATTGTCCCACACCTGCAGCACGATGCGGTCCCACCAGTCTGTGCTTGTTTCCCGGGCCCAGAATCAGCGTTCCACGGCATGAACCTGCCCCAGTGACACCATGATTTCCACATTTCTGCTGCCTGTGCCTTGTGAGAGGTCTATGTCCATGTCAATTTCCTCATCACTCTCTTCGCCACGCTGCAATCGCCTCCTCGGCTGGTCCGGGTTTCGCCTTGGCATGTCCTGGCTCTGCATATACTCCAGGACAATGCGCGCGGTGTTCATAGTGCTCATAATTGCCACGGTGATCTGAGCGGGCTCCATGATCCCAGTGCAAGCTATGGCGCCTGGTCTGAAAAAAGGCACGAAACTAGTATCTGACAGACCAGGAGAAGGAGGGAGGGCGGGAGGGAGGGAGGGCTGAGTGACGACATGGCGTACAGGTACAGGGAATTAAAATCAAGAAAGGTGGCTGTGCATCAGGGAGAAACACAAACAACTGTCACACAGAATGGTCCCCCCAAAGATTAAACTGAAAACCCTGGGTTTAGCAGGCCGTTGATTTGACGGAGGGAGGGGGAAGCAAATGAATACAGAACAAATCTATTTTTTACATCTTAAGACGACGGTGCAGCGTGACTGATAGCCCTCGGCATCTTTCTGGGTGCTTGGCAGCAAATACTGGGCGCTTGGCAGTTAGTGTACTATGATGGCCTTCAGGCCTATTGCATGATCTGCTGCTCAAGGAAGACTCTGCTAATGTGCAATGATCCAACTTGTAATAGGACGGTTACCAGTCGTAATACACCATCTACTGCCAAAAGGCAAGAGGCAGGGGGCTGGTGCAATGCAGCCCTACAGCTGCCAGCCCCACGGCTGCCAGCACCCAGATCGCCAATGAAGGCTACCAGTCTACTGCACCGTCTACCACCAAAAGGCAGTTAGCTGCTGCTGTGTAGCAATGCAGTCCCACGTCTGCCGGCACCCAGATGACATATGGTGACGGTGAGCTGAGCGGGCTCCATGCTTGCCGTGGTATGTTGTCTGCACAGGTAACCCAGGTAAAAAGGCGCAAATCTATTGTCTGCCGTTGCTGTGACGGAGGGGGAGGGGCCTGACGACATGTACCCAGAACCTCCCGTGACACTGTTTTGCATCATCCGGGCATTGGGATCTCAACCCAGAATTCCAATGGGCGGCGGGAACTGTGGGATAGCTACCCATAGTGCAATGCTCCGGAAGTCGACGCTAGCCTCGGTACTGTGGACGCAGTCCGCCGACTAGAGCACTTAGAGCATTTTATGTGAGGACACACACAATCGGCTGTATACAACCAATTTCTATAAAACCGGCTTCTATAAATTCGACCTAATTTTGTAGTGTAGACATACCCTTAGATGCCTTTATAGCATTTCACAGTTTGTCGGCCCTCTGAAATAAACTGATGCAGTGTCAGTAATGGGCTGTATAATGCTCCAGTCAAAAGAGAGAGAGAGAGGGTGGGGGAAGGGAAGAGAACTTATTCTAAATGTTAAGTAAAAGATATGAAATGTTCAGTGAAAAGAAAAATAAACCTCTTTCACATCTATCCCTCAAGACACCGCACAATACAAAGGGCTAAGTAATAATGTCAGTGCAGTTAAGCAAGGTTAATTCTTTTCTGGTAATGCTCGTGTAATAGGGTTTGAATTTCCATCTGATTTCATTTTTGTGGGTAAGCTACAATGAAACTTAAATGGTTACAATGAAAATGTTAGATTAGTGCAAAAAAGGTTGACATTTTACTTTTAGCATGAACATCCTCTAATAATAAATAATAATAATAATAATATTAACCTGGGTAATGTCTTAATCTCCCTTACCTTTTTGCCAAAACAATCCATATTTGTTTAAATCTGATTGATAGGAAAACAGCAGGACGCTGCCTTTGTAGCAGAAGGAATGGAAGCTGGTGAGCTGTGAGGAAAGACTGAGATCCAAATAGGGTTTTTAATTGGGGTTACTTGGGTTCTTTCAAGTATTGTAGATTACTTATTAGACAAGCAAGACTAGTATGAATAATGATGCTGTAAATAAAATATAGGAACATTTTTTCCTATATTTTGTTTTTTAAATCCACCCCAATTTCATACAAAAATTTAATTCAGAAACTGGTAGTTCCTCGGAGAAATGGGAAGGCTGAGATACTGTGATGGTTCCCTTTTAGTGGGAGCAGCACATGGCTGGTGTTCTGGCTTTTATTCGCTATTTTTACCAACCGTGTTTTATTTGGTATGTAACTCTTCCTTTCCTCCCTGGGTTACTTTGGAGCCGGCAACAGTCACCTGTGTGCCTGATGTTGTTGAATTAAAGCAGATCCTGGGTATCCCAGTGGTGATGTAGGATAGGTGGGAACCCTCTATCCACCCCTCTGCTGCAGTCCCTTTACTCCTAAAGGAGTTTAACATTGGCGGTGCTTCCACCTGGCTGGCCCCTGTACACACTTGATGGTGTGCCTAGGCACAGCAACAGTCTCTGCCCTGGCTTCAGGCGAAGCCACCAACCATCTCTGAAGCTCCCTGCTCAGTCAAGGCCCCTCCTAGCAGCAGCTCCTGGTAAGAACAGAGCTTCACTACAGCAATCTGTCTCCTCTCTCAAAATGGAGCCCAATGCCTGCCTTCCCTGCACTGCCTGGAAGAAGAGTCTCTCACTCTTTCCCCAAGACATCATGGGGGTTGTAGTCTCTAAGGCTAGATTTCAGCACACAGAACCTTCCCCAGAACACTGCCAGTAAAGTTCAGAGGCCCCTCTAGTAAAGGGTGCCTACCTGTATTTTTTTCTTTTATAATTTACTTGATGGACACTTGTGTGTGTTCTTCTTGCCCTAGGGCTGCCATTCCTGGTACCCTAGCAGCAGCCACCTCCATCTGCAGCTTAAACTTGTAAATAAAATCTGTGCAGCTGTGTGCTGTGTCAAAGACAAATTCTGTGTCCATCTCCTGTCTTTTACAATTGTTCTCCATGGGGGCTCACAAATATGTTTGGCACCGGACCCAAAAAGTTAATCCACCTAGTACAACAGGCATTGAAGGAGCTGTTAACACATGTGGTGGGTATACCCCCCCCCCCCGCCCAACCCTCCATGGTGAGCAGTAGGCCATCTTTCCGCAATGGAGATGAATGTGAAACACACGGTACGGAATAAAGTAACCATAAGGTACAAGGGGAAGTGGATTAAGAGCTTCAAAGTTGAAATATTATAGTAATATGATCCATATAGGCATCAAGATACAGAAACAGAGGGACCAGAGCAATGATTAGTTAGTTCCTGGTTTACTCTCTACTCACATTTCCTTCTCTGAATCCTCTTGCTCCATTCACTCTTTGCCTGCCTCCTAACCAGCCCCTTTGAACTCTTCTCGTCTCCCTCTCTGACATCACCAAGCAACCTCCCAGTTACATTGGGCTCTGCCCATGAAGTGCATTTCATCTGTAAAATCTCCCTTGATGACTTTTCCTAGCAATCCCCACTGCTTGGAGCTTGCAACATCCTCATCCCTTTACCTCTCCTCTCTTCATGTGCTCTGCTTCCTGAGTCCGCAACCCAGCAACTCCCAACTCCCCATACAGCTTCAGATACTATTATAATAAACTCGGTGACACCAATAGATGTGTGTGCATGTGGTCCCCTTTAGAGTGCCTAAATCTTTAACTTCAGAAATAATGTTACACTCCAGCTATGAAGCTGATCTCTTTAGTTTTATGTGTAAGCAGAGTGAGAATGAGCTCTCCCCTGACATCTGGTGGTGAGCTGTAGAAAAGGACTTCAGGAACTGATCTTGTTTGCATGGGCACACCCACCCTGCCTAGCATCAAGGGACTGCTTGCCCAGATGGTCACTTTGGCTGCTGTGGGATCCCAAGTCTCTGTTATTGGGGCAGGTGTAATAAAGTGTTGTTATTCTGGTTATGTGAATCAAGGACTGTAGAACTGTACTTGGCATTTTATGACTGAGGGACTTGCCCTCAACTAAGCAGCACTCGCTACGCAAGGGACATGGGTCCCACAGCCCAGTAAATTGAAAGAGTTTGGGGATAGATGTTTGTATTTGGTAGTATGGGCCCTGGATACCACCCTGATCTTTTCTTTGTCCACTGTGTAACAATAGAGCTAATTTTGACCCCATTAGAAGTCCTATTACAGGCTGTGGAGCTGAAATCACTAATACTTAGGTCTAAGCATTAGATCTACTGTGGGCTAGTGGTTCTTAATGCACCACCACCACTGAGGCTCCGCTACTTACAGCTGAAATCACTGAGAGCTGTGGTAAATGGGGGCGGGACTGGTGGAGAAGTACAGCCAGCTGGGTGGCTGGTAGGATGGCTAGTGGAGAAGACTGTAGCAAAACCCCACAGAGAGGGGTGGTAATCAGCTGTCAACCTGAGCAGTGCAGCATGTAAAGTGCCCCCACCCAGGCTGGGAGGTGAACTCTGCAGATGAACTTCTGAACTCTGGGGCTGCACTGGCCAAGGACAGAAATGATGAGTTAGGTGACTGGTAGGTTGCTGGACTTATGACCCTGAGGGGAAAAGGACAATGCCAAAGTCACTTGGGGGTGAGTCAGTTGCTCATGGTTTGTGTTATGAATCCTGTTTGTGGTGTTCCCCAAAATAATGCCATGTTGTTTCCCTCCTTTATTAAAAGACTTTTGCTACACTCAGACTCTGTCTTTGCAGGGGAAGTATTGCCCCTTGGACGTTGTAAGTAATTGTCCCAGTGACCTGGGACGCGGAGGGGCTTGAGGCGGTTTAGGGTTGTGTTATTGAAAAGGAACCGCTAGATCCTGCACCCGGCCCTTGTTGCTGCCAGCTCTGATGGGTAGAAGGGTTACATATGAAACAGTTGAAGTTAGAGCCTCAGCTGGTGCAAATAAAGTCCAATGAGCAGCTGTAGAGTTTTTTTTTTTAAATATCCAATTCAGTCTTGGAGCAAGATTCATTGGGGCTGAGATTTTCAAATCCATTACAGAGATGTGAATACCCCATTGCCATCAAAATTAATGTAAATACAAGTGTATCCAAATCCCTTTGAAAGTCCCCCCCCCTTCACTTCCACAGCCTCTGTTCACCAATGCCTGTGACTGAGAACCACAAAACAACTTTTAGGAAAAGACCTCCCTGCGTTTGCTAAGAACTGGAGAAGATCTCTGCAGGATTCAGCCCTAAGTTCCAACTACAAAACAGCACATTTGGATAGTTGTAACCTGAAAGAGTTGAATCAGACTTACCCAGTTCACCTGGGAGAAGACATGAAGAGAAGTGGTTAGAAAAGTCCTGAGTTGCGAGTGCTTTCATGTGGTGTCTTACACAAAGAGTGCCTCAGACCCTCTCAGCGGCATATGTCATTATTAGTTACCAACCACAATTGGTTACACAGGTAACTCCTGCAGCTGATGTCATTGTTTACTCCCCTATTAGTGTATTCTCAGCCTTCCCTAATATGACAGGCAAGTTACACTTTGCAGGTTCCTTTAATTTACACACTTTATAGGCCATATTCAGGCCCAGTGTCATTAGATGACTTACCCCAGGAATGATTCTATTTCCACCTGTTTGGTTCTTCTTGTAACAGGCCCACATTGTGGTGGAGGCTCAGGGGTGCAAGGGTAGCATAATCATAGAATATCAGGGTTGGAAGAGACCTCAGGAGGTCATCTAGTCCAACCCCCTGCTCAGAGCAGGGCCAATCCCCAACTCCCTAAATGTCCCCCTCAAGGATTGAACTCACAATCCTGGGTTTAGAAGGCTAATGCTCAAACTACTGAGCTATCCCTCCCCCCAAAAGTCCAGCCTGGTTCTGTCAGTGCAGGCTGGGGAAATTGTGGGTAGGACTGACCAGAACAAAAGAATTCATTTTAAATAAATTTGAGGTTTAAGCATTTTGTTTAATTTCTTATTGGGAGAATGAACGAACACACACACACACACACACACGATGTGGGGTCGGTCAGATTCCATACCCTACCCTGAGAACAGGGATCTAGGACCTGTGACTCCCACATCTCAGGTGGGTTCCCTAAGCACTGGGCTACTGTTTTTTGCTGTTCCTCTCTTTCCTTATGACCAGAAATTCCATCCTTTTGCTGAGAGCCCTGGCTAACCATGTTTAAACTGATTCAGTTCTCTGAAAAGTTTTGGTTCTGACAAATCATCGTTTTCCATCAAAAAACCTCAAGTTGCAATATCTGCAGTGGAATGGTGGAATTCTCCCTTGCAACTCCCAGGAAGGAGAAAGCCTTGATTCTGTGTATACATCACCTCCATATGGCACTGATCCAACACCCATTGAAATAAAAGAGTGGTCCCATTGGATTAGGTGGGTTTTCGGTCACTCCTTATGGCTTTAAATTCATCCCTGGGAAGAGTGGACAAAGTAGGTTTTAATTGCATCTTCACTAGACCACTGGCCTTTGTGCTGACCCTCAACCCAGTTACAAGTATCACCTTGTGGTGATTAGAAATTCAGCTCTCAAGTGGGCTCCATTATGTCTCAAATGTGCTGGGATCACAGATCAGGGTGACTGTTACCGCAGAAGCCCAGGTTGCTTCTACGTAGAGGTGAGGGATGATAGTGGGTGGAAGGAAGCAGGACAGGGCTGTATAAAGGCTTAGAATTAATCCCTTGAACCTATCCTGTATCAGTAACTTCATTCTCATGCAAGAGCAGCCAAGACAACAGTGGTCTGGTGAGAAAATGCTGCTGACAATGCCCAGGAAGAAGTACTTGGAGGATGGAGGTCAGGTGTTCTTGACCAAGGGGGAGATGGCTGTGAGATGAGATTGGACTAATTCAGAATCTGACCAGATTTATGGCCTGCTAGAAGAGCTTTTCCTTGGGGAAATGTTTCCTTTCACAAGTGGAATAATTTTTAAAGTGTAACACATACCTCAAACAGAGCTTCCTCTCACCAGGGAAGGCAGACAAGAAACATTTTAAATAATCAGAAGTTCCTTTGCATCACTGCGGTCAATGGAGACATTCCAATTTACACCAGCTAAGGATGAGGTCCTGACAGTTTTCAAAACACTTTATAAAATGGGAAATGCAAAGCTCCATTTTAATGAAAATCAAATAGCCCCAAATCCTGAGGTTATGTTATGAATTGCTATTGGGCTAGACATGAGAGACCTTGATGTGCTGTTATGAAAATAACCATTTAAAAACAATCTGTGGCATCAAATTCTAGTAACAATCTGTAGATATAAAACATTCAGGAGTGTTTGTGAAGTGCTTTGAAACCCCCCATTCTGAGGAGGCCTCTGAACGCTCAGCCATTTCAGTTCATCCTTGTTTTGTTTGCAAAGGAGCAGAGGCCCTTTGAGGTTCAGTTCACAGAGGGAGGCGGGGCAGAGTCAGAAATAGGAATCCAGACTGCTGGGTTCTTATACAATATGGTAACTACCAGTCCTGAGCCCGGTTAGACTTTGTTACATGACAGCATTAGTAACATGTCTTGTTAAATATTATTTAACATGGCTTCCAAATGTGAGACTAACAGGAGAGTAATTGTAGAGACTCATTCACATATTATATTTTTGGTGAGATTGATGGTCAGAGCAGGAGTCAGAGAGCAGGTACCAAACCCAAGTGTCACAGCTGGAGTCAGGAACCAGAGCCGAGGGTCAGACCTGGGTTAGCTGGAGTGAGGGAAGGCTGGGTCCAAGGCAGGGGCAAGACTGGGAATGAGCAGGAGCATCTCAGCCGTGGTGAACAGCTTGAGAAGCTGCTGACCTGCTGCTGTTGCTGGGCTCAAGGGCTGCTCTGTTGACCCTTCCAGCCAATCAGGCAGTGGAGCCAATTAGGCAGCTTGCTACAGGCTAACTGTGTTCATTAGGTTACCCAGAAACTTGCTCTGCTGAAGGTCCTGATTCCTGACAACCACCTCCCCGTCCATCCATTTTGTGTGGGGTTAGGTGAGTCGAGGGCCACCCGGGGGGGGGGGCAAATGGGGCAATTTGCCCCCGGCCCCACCTCTGCCTTCCCCCATCCCCCGGCACCTCAGCGCGCCGGTCCGGAGCGGCCCTGGACAGTGTTGCAGTGGCCTGGCTCTGGTGGGGCCTGAGTTCCTCCCGCTGAGTCAGAGCCGCATGGTAAGGGGGCGGGGCTGTGAGCTCTGGTCCCACCGGAACCACGTCCCTGCAGCGCTGTCCAGGGACCAGGGTAGCTCCTGACGCAGCACGCTGAGGCTCCAAGAGAGGGGAGAGGCAGCGGTAACCCAGGAGTGGCCCTGGACAGTGCTACTGGGGGAGGGGGGTGGTCAGGGGACAGGGGGTTGGATTGTGGGCATTCTGGGGGTCTGTCAGGACCCGCGGGGGTGGGGTGGATAGGGGTCGGGGCAGTAAGGGGACAGGGGGGTTGGTGGGAGGTGGGGTCCTGGGGTGGTGGTTGGCGGGGGGCGGTGAGGGGACAAGGAGCAGGATGGGTTGGGTATTCTGAGGGGGGCAGTCGGGGGCAGGAAGTGGATGGGGATTGGATAGGGGGCAGGGCCAGGCTGCTTGGGGAGGCACAGCCTTCCCTACCCTAAAGTTCATTCAGCAGTTTGAGGCTTGCAGACAACTATTTAACACAATGAGCCAAGCTGTTATCTTTTCCCTTAGGGCTACCATCCCTTTCACTTCTCACATGCCAAATTATAGTCTACGTTTAATTTCAGTGCCATAGGGAGAGTCATGTCAGGGGAGGGGAGCTTCATTTCAAATTAGCCACTTTAGATTAACAGTGGTAGAGCCAAGAGAGCCATGGGGGATGGATCACATGAGAAGAGCAATATCCTACACCACCTACCTCCTTCCCAACTCTACCAAAGGAGACCCTCCTCCCCTGCATTCCCTGAGGCTCCAGAGGGGTTAATTCAGTGGTTCTCAAACTTTTGTACTGGTGACCCCTTTCACATAGCAAACCTCTGAGTGTGACTCCCCCCTTATAAATTTAAAACACTTTTTTATATATTTAACACCATTATAAATGCTGGAGGCAAAGCAGGGTTTGAGGTGGAGGCTGACAGCTCGCAACCCCCAGTAATAACCTCGTGACCCCCTGAGGGGTCCCGACCCCCAGTTTGAGAACCCGTGGGTTAATTTCATTTTAGCACCCTGTGTCCATTCACATGCATGTGCTATTTTGAGCATTTCAGTTTTCACAACATAGGCTCATCCCAGATTCTGGAACAAGCTCAAATGCTCAGTTCGTGGAGTATGTACATAAGCTATACTAAAGACAAACCCACAGTAACTGTCTCCAGTTTGTGAGGGACCCCGTGGAGCCAGTCTCAAGTAAACAGATAAATTCATGGAGGTTAAGTCCATAAATGGCTATTAGCCAGGCTGGGTAAGGAATGGTGTCCCTAGCCTCTGTTTGTCAGAGGGTGGAGATGGACAATTGGAGAGAGATCATTTGATCATTGCCTGTTAGGTTCACTCCCTCTGGGGCACTTGACATTGGCCACTGTCGGTAGACAGGATACTGGGCTGGATGGACCTTTGGTCTGACCCAGTCTGGCCGTTCTTACGTTCTAACCTAAATGAACCCAAAGTTATGGAGACAGATATGAGTCAAGGAAGCCAGCAGAGTATCAGAAACCTGGAAAAATCTCTGACTCTGTTGCTGGCACAGAGGCCCGAGGACAGCAACAGCGGGGTCCGTTGCCCGGTGTGCTTCGCGCCAATAAACACACCAGGGTGGAGAAGCAATCAAAGTTTATTTGAGATCTCAAAGTGGTGCAAGGAGACAGGCACACCAACAAAAGCAGCCTTTGTCTTTTATACAGTTTGCAGCTAAGCCTTTCCCTCCCCCCCCCGCCCTTTCTTACCCCCCCCCCCCTCCATTCCCACCTCTTCCCCTGTCTTCCTCTGGCTACATTACACGACCTTGGCAGTACAGCTTGTTCTTACTGTTTCTTTCTGCAAGCAATCTTGTCCTTCAGCTAGAAGCATGTAGGATTCCCTTATCACTACTGCTTCCCAGCTGCTGGCCTGTGAGGTTAGTAAAGTTTAACATGCAGGGGCTTTGACTCACTTAGGCCTAGAGCAGGTGGGGGGGGAGGCTTCATCGACTCTCGGGTCTTCCAACCCCCCGAGTTACCTAGGGTGATGCCTAGTGACACCAACAACTCCCTCCTTTGAGAATACTTAAGCTTTTGGCTGAGTTTTCTCATATTCTGTGGACAAGATACGATTGAGTGCCATGCAGCTGGGGTTCTCAATGAGAGGGTCTACCAGGATTTTAGAGCATACCCAGCAGTTAGAGAAGTTAAACTCTTGGGCAAAGCAAACCTTCAGGGCCACATACATATTTGTTTTTAAGATTTTAGGGATTTCTTTTTATTCTGCATGTGCCTGGGGGGAAACGGGAGTCAATGAGAGGAGAGCCCCTCTGGCAAAGAGTAACACAGTGGCAGACCCTGGACCTGATTTCATTTTTGGGCAGGTGACCCTGGGGTCTAACAATAACAATTCCCCAAATACCCACAAAATAACAATTACCAATAGCAGGCAGACTAAAAACAAAAGGGACCAGGCTACCAGGTTAGGCCGGCCCTGTGAAAATAAACACAACCAAGGCTCAGAGTTTTCATGGGGAGTGCGCTGCAACTGTCCAAAGAGGTCACAGGGTATTTCCAGCAGACCTTATTGTCTTTTGAATAACAGTTTAAGTCCCAGGTCATTGCTGGCAGTCTTCTTTGCAGGCTGGATGGTCCACCGTTCAGGAGCGGGCACTGCCTTCAGATGGGAGTGATGAATCCAGTTCTTGTGTCCCTTGACCTTTGCTGCTGTGTGGGAGACCAGGAGGACTGTGTGGGGTCCCTTCCACTTCTCTTGGAGAGGCTCATCCTTCCAGGTCCGAATGAGAACAGAGTCACCAGGCTGCAGGGAGTGGACAGGGGCATCCAGCGGGAGAGGCTGCAAATTTCTGGTATACCTGTGGAGAGAACAGAGAACAGCAGACAGAGAGCACATATACTGAGATAAAAACCACAGCCTACCTCCCACTCCCCTGCCAGAACCGGTGTACCTTTTATAGGCCATGCCCTTCCAAACATAATCTCGAAGGGACTAAGTCCTAATCTGCCCTTAGGGAGAGCGCGAACTCAGAGCAAAACAAGGGGCAAAGCATCAGGCCATCGTAGGGAAGCCTCTCTGCCAGCGTGGGTGGTCTGATGTAGTTTCTGTAGCACTAGCCGTATTAGATTCTTTGGTAGGAGGATTTTTCCTTTCATGGAGTGGAGCCATCCCTCCTTTGTCCATTTGTAACAGTACTACTGCCGTCGGTATACCACTTATAAGCAGCATTCGGGAGGGGTTGATCTTTTAAATCCGGGCGGCTGGAGTATTGGGCATCTATGACTTCCAAACAGTCGTGTTCCTGCTCTTCTGTCTCCGGTAACAGGGTGGCTGGGTTAAGGGAGGGACAGGTTTGTAGGGTAACTTCAGGATTTTCTACAAGTTTAGCCTGATACCGAGCTACCCGAGCCTGTGTAAGCCAGAGACCACCCTTAGTATCCAGCAGGGCTTGGACCATGAGGGGAGTATACACTTGCACAGCTCCTCCCAGTGTTAGTTTTTCAGCTTCCCCAAGCACTAGGGCAGTTGCTGCAACCACCCGTAAACATGCCAGTCACCCCTTGGCAACTTGATCCAGTTGTTTAGAGAAATATGCCACGGGACATTTTCAGGTGCCTAATAACTGAGTAAGCACTCCCAGGGCCACCCCTTTCCTTTCATGCACATACAGTTGGAATGGCTTAGTGTGGTCTGGCAGACCCAGGGCTGCTAGGGTCTTTGGTTAGCACTTCTTTTATCTGTGAGAAAAGAAACCTAACACATTTCATTAATGCCTGGCAGTGTTTTGCAGATTTCATAGTTTCTTGGGCACAGTCAGGCCGCCCTCTTTTTTTGGTTGTCAGACAAGTCTTAGCTGTGAACAATGTCCTTAGATGGGGCCAGCATTTTATTTTTGGACTGAGCTTGCTAGCTATATTTTTTAGTTAACTCGTTTTGATTTGTTTTGTTTTGTTTTGGCTTTTTTTAACCTACAAAGGAAACTTTCACTTTTTATTTATACACTTTTTTTTAAACAATGAACACATACACATTGCCATTATACACCCTTCCAGTAAAATAACTTTTATACAGAGTTTTGGAGCAACAAACCAGGACGAGCACACCCACTTTTGAGGATTCCACTCAGTACAACCTCTGGTGTCCAATAGCTTTCCTTTTGAAAACCTTAAATGCCTTGTCGGCTTCTGAGGACCAGTGAAAGGGGTTGTGATCCGCTCCCTTAATGCATTAGTACAAGGGTTTAGCCCACAGTCCAAACTCTGGGATCCATATTTTGCAGAAGCCTGCCATGCCCCAAAATACCCTGAGCTGTTTACGGTTGCTTGGGATAGGAATTTGACAGATAGCTTCCTTCCTTTCATTTGTAAGCTGACGCTCCCCCTGCCTTATGTGAAACCCTAAGTACAGTACTTCTGGGAGGGCGATCTGAGCCTTACTCTGTGCTACCCGATATCCTCGGAGTCCAACAAAGTTCAGGAGGCTCACAGTGGTTTTAAGGCAAGGGATTAGACCCACAGCGGCAATTAACAAGTCATTTACGTATTGCAGGAGGAGGACCCTGTCCTCATTGTCCCACTCCTCCAAGTCTCTGGCCAGGGCCTGGCTGAAAAGGGTGGGGGAATTTTTGAATCCCTGGGCTAGCACTGTCCAGCAAAGCTGCTTTTTAACCCTCCTTTTGTCCTCCCACTGGCTCCACCCTGGGGCTTGCAAGGCTGAGGGCTCAATTGCAAGGGTCATTATCCACGCTTTCTCGGGGGGTAAGGTGAGGGTTATTTCATCTTCTTTTACCTCCTTAGATGGTCTCTGCCAAATTGCCTTGATATTGTTCATAAGCTCCCAATCCCAGTATTTTTAACCTTTTTAGTTTCCTTTTCCTCCTCCTCAACAGCAGGGTCCTCATAAGGACATTACAATCATTCCAGTCAGGCTTATGGCTAGCCAGGCACCCCTCAAAGACTGAGATAAACTTGCTTGGGTTCGTGGAGAATTCCCCTGCCTGTGCCTTAAAGGCTGCTAGGTCCACTGGGTTAAAAGGCACATGGGTGTCTACCTGCATAGTAGTGGCCTGATTCCTATCTGAGCCATGTCTGGACACCACGGTCTCGGTGATCAAAGGATAAAATTCCACCGAGGGGGCAATCTCTGGGACCTGAGACACCTTGTCTTTATATGGTGGGAGTGTGATAGCCGGACCTGCCATTACAGCTGGGGGGGGGGGGGGGTTCTGGGGACTAACAGTAGCTACTACCAAACCTGTCAGAGTCAAATTACACTTTTGCAAAATATCTGACCTATTTCTTAGCAACATAAACAACTGTACATACATATGTTCATTCCATTTACCCGTTTGCTGACGAAACAGAAGTAATTGAAGGATCGTGTTATAATTAAGTGATCCCTCCGGTGGCCACCTTTCCTGGTCCTCTAGCTGATATTGAGGCCAGTCTACTGTACAGAACCTTTTTAATCTACTTTTAGTCAATGGATTCGATTCAAACACTTTCCAGTTTACCAGAATGCATTCTAAGGGCATACACCTTGCCCTGCCTGGAGTACTCTGTCCCTGCCCCATACCCTAGGGAGACATTGGGCGTCCCCAGGTCAAAACAGGTAAAAGTCCACACCACTGGACTGTTCCTACCTTATCCAAGGGACCGGTTCTGCACCATCGCCCGCTGCTGCTTCTCCACTACTCGAGCACGTTGCACCGTTGTGCCCTCCGGGGTCGACCAAACCACGTCTTCTCCAAGGCCCCCGATGAAGTCACCGGTGCGCGCTGGGCGTCGGTCGTCGCCGCAATCCGTCGGCCGCCAGGAGGGATCTGGGCAAGGCTAAATTTCAGCCTCGAGCCCCACATTGGGCTTTGATTTACTTAGGCCTAGAGCGGGTGGGCTTCATCGACTCTCGGGTCTTCCAACCCCCCGAGTTACCTAGGGTAATGCCTAGTGACACCAACAACTGGACGGGCTCAGGCGTTAGATCACAAGCTAAGGTGGTTCAAAAGCTTTGGAATTTTTTTAAGCAGATTTTTTTTTATTGTTTCTTTAAACAATCAAACACAGCAAGCAGCAAATATTTGGCCACACACTTCTGAAACCCCAAACCATGTTCAGGTTTTGGCAGACTAATTTCAGCTTTTCAATTCAAAAACGACAACAAATTTTGAAGGAAAGCAGACATTGTCCATGATTTTTTTTTGCTTTTTAAAAACCCCTAGTTTTCGATCAAAAAAAAGTTTTGACAGAAAATATTTGTCCAACCATTTTAATGAGCTTTAATGCCTTTTAGCACTAAGTGATGCTGAGAACTAGTGATACCTTGTAAAGGTGACTTGAAAATAAGTTCTCAAAACTGGGTTTGTGCCGAGATGTGGAAAGTTTTTAAATGTTTATTTTTCCCAGGGCTGCCCAGGCAGGGAGGAGGGGGAGCAAGTGGGGCAATTTGTCCCGGGGCCACAGGGGCCCCCACGAGAATATAGTATTCTATAGTATTGCAACTTTTTTTTATGGAAGGGGCCCCCAAAATTGCTTTGCCCCAGGCCCCCTGAATCCTCTGGGCGGCCCTGGGTGCGTCCTGAGAACACCTCCTGGATCGGGCCCTGCAGGCCAGACAGATGAGGGAATGGAACCCTCTGGGGTGTCGGCGTGAGGCAGGTTCATGAGCACCTAGACTGATGCGGCTGTGCGCCTGCTCACTGGCAGAAACTTAAGCACTTGGGGGCTTTAAATGTGGAAGTGTAGGTGCTGTTTGGCCGTTTTGGGTGCAGTTTTGTTTTTGTTCAGTTTTTTTGGGCTCACCCACATCTAGAGATTCTGGCAGGGCTGGGCTGGGCATGTCTGATTTTCTATGCACAGGCATAGGTGGTCTTATTGCTGTTATTTGAACTCTTTAGCTTTGGGTTCAAGAGCCTTGGCCAGAACTTTCTGAGCATCTTCTGCAGCCTCATCCAGAAAGTTCTTTAGCATGTAGCCTGTGGTCACAAGAGAAATTCCTCCGCCGGCTAGTGAGCCAAGGGCAGGGATAAACTTCAGAAGAAATTCAGCTACCATCAGTGCACCACATGCAGATCTGGAAAGCAGAGTCTGTGCAAAGTTGTGTGTTATTTCTGAGGCCAGTGGAGACTTTTTGATAGCCGATTTCAGCTCTGCAACGGGCTTGTCAACCTGCTCAGCCAGTCTAGTGAGAGACTCGTCATCCAAGCCAAAGGCCACACTGTAAAGAATCATGTGAGACACCAAGAGGGCTACATTACAGACGAAAGAGGGGCCTGGAACAGGAACAGCACCGACAACACATGACACGATGGCCGCTTCCCAAATATGCTTCTGCAGTGCAGCCTTTTTCTTCTCCAGGATCTTTGCCGAGATGTTGGGCATGGCCAGGATGAACACGTGTCTCTTCTGCGCATCCAGCTCATTCTCCAGTGTCTCCTGCAGGAGCTGGAAATCGTAGTCAGCCAGTTCCCAGTTGCAAAGCAGGAAAACCTGTGGGGAGGCCTCACCCACTGCTCTCAGGTTCTCTATGCAGTCCTCCCTTATCTTATGCAGGGTTTTCTCCTTGCTGAAATGCCTCTTCCTTCTTTCAGCATTCAAATCAGCATCCACTTTGGAGCGCACGTAGTAAAACCTCTTCCCCATCTTCTGAATCTCCTGGGCGAGGTTGGTGTGGTGGGAAGTGAAGCGCTCTGAGGCCATGATGATGAAGAAGTCATAGTTGTTGAAATGTACCTGCTTGAGGTATTTGTCTGGCTGAAAGTTCGGTGTCCCAATTCCTGGCAGGTCCCATATTGTTACACTTGAGAGTTTGGGGTGTGGGTAAGCATTTGGCTTCATCGTTTTTTGGGTTACTCCAGTCTCAGCAGCACCTTCATCATCATCATGCAGGCCCAGGATGGCATTGACGAAGGATGATTTCCCTGAACCTGATGGTCCTGTGATGGCGATATCCAGTGGGGTGTTTTCTAATGACTTTAGCTTCTCCTGAAGTTTAGCAGCTGCTGCCATGAGGTTTCCTGTCTCAACTACGGCCTGTAGTTCTTCTATTTCTGTTCTGGAGAGTCTACCAGCCATGGCAACCTTTGGCAGTGGCTCAGTTGCTCTTGCTACAGATCTTAGAAAAAGGAAAAGAAAAATTCCAGTGATTTATTTTTTAATCAGGATAAATCAAATCAGGTTGCAATTGGTTGGGGGGAGAAAGGTTAACTTTGACATCAATTTTAGCTGTATGAGGTTATGAGGGACAGTACTTGGTCCTGCTGTGAAGGCAGGGGACTGGACTTGACGACCTTTCAAGGTCCCTTCCAGTTCTATGAGATTGGTATATCTCCATATTATAATGAAGTTTAACACAGTCTGATTATCCTAAAAGCAAACACCCAACCTTTAGCAATAGCAGATGCTCTGGGATGTTTAAATTAATCAAAGGGGGAAATCAACAGCTAAAGTTCAGTTCAAAACCATCTGCTCCGTACATTGCTGTGACAGGTTCCTCCCAGGGTGCCAACTGGAACTGGGGTACCACTAAGTCCCCCTGTCCCACCAGCCTGGGTTCCCTCTCACATTGTGCTGCTGTGACAAGTTGCAAAGCTCTCCAAACTTGCTCTTTCACCAGGATTCACACAGGTAGGGACACACCCAGCTGCAGAACTTACAGGCTGCTGTGATCAGCTCTGCATGGGGAGGCTACAACTAAGGAACTGCCCAGCAGCTCATGAGCACCCCCCCTCCACCCGGAGTGTAAACCCAAAATTATACTGTCGTGCGCTGCACAGCGAATGTACAGTGTAAGCTCGTGAAATTCGCCCCCTCCCTCAATGTGGAGAGGACTAGGCAACAGCTTTCTGCCCAAGTTTTAGTGCCCACACACAGATTCGTGATAAAGCAAAACACATGTTTATTAACTACAAAAGAGATTTTAAGTGATTATAAGGGACAGCAAACAGATCAAAGCTAGCAAATAAACAAAAGTGCATCCTGAACTCAATATCCTAAAGAGATTGGATAGAAGTAGCAAATTCTCACCCTAACCAATGATTTAAGCGAGCTGCTGACATTCGTAAGGGACCAGCTGTACTGGCTTGCAGCTTAAACACAAGGTATTCCTTTCACAGGTTAAAAAAAATCCTTCTCAAGCACTTCCTCCCAGTTCAGTCCTCGTTCCTCAGGTGATTCCAAGAGTCTCTTTCGGGTGGGGAGTCAGCGAAGAATAATGATGATGTCACTCCCCTGCATTAAATAGCTTTTGCATATGACCGGAACCTTTTGTTTCCAAGCTTGGTTCCCCCGTCTTTCAGTGGAAAAACACTGGTATTCCAAAATGGAGTCCAGCACCAGGTGGCCTGGTCACATGCCCCTGTACTGCCATAGCAGCCAAAACTCGGAGGCTGTTCGTAGCATCCTCAGGAATGTTCCCTGGTAGTAGACTAACTTCTCCTAAGACCAATTTTTCTCCCTAATGGTCCATTGACTTGAATGGGCCCTTCCCAGACAGCCATCTAGACTGACAGTCTTTTGCCTAGTGGGCGTTCCCCAGGTGTAAACACATTTGTAATAGATACATAGACAATATTCCTAACTTCAGATACCAAAATGATACATGCATACAAGTAGGATAGTCTATTCAGTAAATCATAACCTTTCCAATGAAATCTTACATGATCTATCTTGCATAAAATACATCATAATTGTGCCATATTCATGTCATAATAATATCACTATAAAGAATATGGGGTGTAGTGTCACAACTGTATTTTCAAAACATTGCCATACATACCTTGCCGCTTATCCCTAGCATGAACAGCTAAACAACTGCAATGAACCTTCTGGCTTATTCCTGGGTTTAGTCTCTCCACATCAGTTGAGCTGTAGGGAAACGTTCTACCAAAGATCTCCAGTGGAATGGTGCTTCCCAGCAATTATAATACCACCCCACAGTGATTTCTTTGAAAGAAGCCACAGAAACATATGCAGAAGGTGAGCGCTTTGCTTTTATTTGATGATCGTGCATTACATAGAAAAACCCTTCATATATTTAATTTCCTGAGAGAGGTGGAAAACCAGATGTAATGGAAAAGATCAGCCTCTGAAACTTTAAATATGTAGTAGGGACCTCAACAATACGTAGTAAAGGACTAAAAGGCATAGCAGTCCCATTTCATCACAAATTATCACAATATTAATCAAGACAAAAAATGTTGCAGGAAGTTCACATTGCTCCCAGACGGAACACAAACCCCCCAAATACAGGACACAACAAGTATAATATCTGTGATTTATGCAGCAAAGATCACATGCTAATAAACTTAGATCACAATATGTGCATTGATGCATTAATACCATCTCTGAAGACAGATCATACCTCACAAAACGCAGTCTTAGCTGTGATTTAAAAGACAGAAAGAAACCCAATTTTTTTGATTAAAACAAAACAAAAACAAACCTACCAGCTTTAGCTATCATTCAGTGATAAGATTTTTTTAAATTAAAAATGAAGTATAAGGAGTGTCTAGTTTGGATTATTGTTGGACTCATTAGCATATGTAGAATATGCATGGAGCAAAAAATTAGACCCCAAAATTGTATATATTTTTTAGAAAATGACCCCCCCCCCAAAAAAAAAGTTGAGGCAATCCATTCAGCATTTTAAAAAGAGTTCTCATTCTGTGTAGATGAACCCACTCTGCACCAAACCTGCACAAACATTTCCAATACTGTGTACATTTGAATGTTTCTGTAGCTTATCAGTTTTACAAGATCTCTTAAAAATCAAAGTTTAATCGTCCTGTGAAAAGGGAAACTGCCACAACCGTAGCTGTGGAGTTGCCACCACTCCACCATAGCAAATGTCAGAATTGATGCTGGTTCCTCTGCCTGAAGGAGATGTTGTTTGTAATGCCACAGTTAATGGTGATTCCCTGGATGCACTTGCTACCCCTTTTGGCCCAAGCAGTTTTGCTAATATTTGGGATCTTGCTGGTTGTTTCTGTTAGGAGGAGAAACGGATGAAGGAATCACGTATTTCTTTGATGTAATCTGGATTATTTTCACAGAAGGTTCTCAAAGGACATGATGGACAAGAGAGATCAGCATTGCAGCCTCTTTCACATACCTGACCATCCTGTGGAATTCGGAGCCCCCAAGTCATGTGCCCAAGCTCATACAATGCCTGGTGAGAGTCAGGAACCTAAAAAGGGATTCACAGAAGCCCCTTCTACAGAGACCTCCCAGATCCCAGCACTGCTCCCTGAGGTATGAGGATGGGGTCTGGGGAAGATGCTCTCTGCTAGAACAACTCCCACACCTCCCGGGTGTGGTGTTCTGTCCCATCTAGGGGCACAGAGACAACTTAGAGAGAAAGAGTTAATGAGTCTGCTCTATAGCGTTAGCTAACAGGCAGTTGGCTTGTAACTCATGCAGTAGAGACTCATGCATTAAGCTCCAGAATCCCCAAGTTTGATGGCACCCATCAGCATTACATTAGCACTGAACAAGGAGCTTTATTAGAATAAAGGGGACAGACTCATCCCTACATAGGATACCTCATCTGCCTCTCTGGATCTCCTAGAGCCTCTCCAGCCTTCCACAGCCCCTCTCCCCCCAGCACACACATACCTGGGTACCTGCTGTGGATTTAAGCCACAATATATGTATCCTCCCCCCCTCCAACCTGATCTGCCCCCTACATCCCATGTGGTACCATACCTGTGTCAGGCTGTGTCACCGATGCAGTAGATGACCCAAGTGCTGAGCGTTGCACCAGAGAGCAGCTGAAATCACTGGTTGTCATAAAACAAACCTGTCTGAGGCTTGTAGGACAGGACCAGTGAAACCCACTGCTCAGGTTCTGGCTTCAGGGTAAAGGAGAGAAGAGTCAACTCCCCTCCAAGGGGAACTTGGTCCCTGACTGTCTGTTCCTCCAACAGGGCTCAGGGGTTTTCCTAACTGACTGTGAAAGCAACTCCCTGCTCTCTCCAGCCCTGCGTGGGGCAAGTTTCAGTCCTTTCCTCCTTGGAACAGACCCGGACTTCACCCTACCTGGCCTTTAATGATTTCCTCATTCTTCAGCACCACAGCCAGGTGAGAGACTCCCTCCCAGATAGGAGTGGATGGGCAGTTTCTGCAGTTTCTCCAGTGCAGGGTTAACCTCTTCCCCCCACATCCCTGAGATGTCTGTTCATCCCTTCCTGCCCCCATCCAAGCAGAGGGGCCACCGTGCACAGTCCATCACAGCCTCTGCCCTACACACCCCATCAGAGCCCCATGCCCTGCAGACCCTCCCGGGGCTCAAGGACTAGCCGAGAAAAGGAGATTCCCACAAGCCCAGGGACAAATGCCTGCCTAAGGGAGTGGGTGAGATCCCAGCTGGTGACTCCAGCGGGCTGCCAGGGGCAACGGGTCCCAGCCCACTGTGTTGTGAGACCCGGCTGGCTCCCCCTGGGAGCTCTGGCACCTGAACTATCTTGGGAATGGGGCTGGGGGGCAGGTTATTTTTAAATCCATCTGACTCAGAAGGAAACCTAAAGCAACGAGCTGATGTTCCCCTGGCACAGAGAGGAGCAGGCACCAGCTCATTCTGGTCCAAGCCCCACAATAAACAAGACAAACCTGCCCTGGTCTCCTGTGTAACCTGTGTAGGCGAGGAGTGGCCCCTTTTGCCAGAGTCTCCATGGAGAGCAGGAAATTATATTTAAAAGCAGATGGACTGAACCATGGAATTACACGTGTTAAACACTGAGAGGCCATGCTTCCTACTGTCTCCCCCAGCCCCATTTTTAACACCCTTTGCAGTCCCTGGGATGTTGAAGGCATCTCACTGCAGTAGCATGGGATAACCTACTGTGACGGGTTGGATCACAGAACCCCCTGGGAGCTGCCACCTGACTCTGCCCCTGTCTTCACTGCCAGCCTGGGACCCCAGCACCCTGCCATGCTGAGCCAGACACTCCCGTCTGCTCCAACACAGCCACAGGGTCTGAATTACTTGCCCCAAAGCTGCAGACTTGACTGAAAGCAGCGTACAGAAGTGTTCCTGCCTTTAACACTCAGATGCCCAACTCCCAATGGGGTCTAAACCCAAATAAATCCGTTTTACCTTGTATAAAGCTTATACAGGGTAAACACATAAATTGTTCGCCCTCTATAACACTGATAGAAAGTTCTGCACAGCTGTTTGCCCCTCATGTATTAATATATACTCTGGGTTAATTAAGAAGTAAAAGGTGATTTTATTAAATACAGAAAGTAGGATTTAAGTGGTTCCAAGTAGTAACAGACAGAACAAAGTGAATTACCAAGCAAAATAAAACAAAACACGCAAATCTAAACCTCATACAGCAATAAAAATGAATACAGATAAGATCTCACCCTCAGAGATGTTTCAATAAGTTTCTTTTCTCAGACTGGACTCCTTCCTAGTCTGGGCATAGTCCTTTCCCCTGGTATAGCCCTTGTTCCAGCTCAGGTGGTAGCCAGGGGATTTCTCATGATGCCTGCCTCACTTTGTTCTGTTCCACCCATTTATATATCTTTTGCATAAGGCAGGAATCCTTTGTCCCTCTGGGTCTCCACCCCCCACCCCTCCCACCCCCAGGAAAAGCACCAGGTTAAAGATGGATTCCAGTTCAGGTGACATGATCACATGTCACTGTAAGACCCCAAGCCTTCATTCCTCCCAGCCTGACTCACAGGAAGTCCTGCAAGCAAACAGAGCCATCCATAGTCAATTGTCCTGGTTGATGGGAGCCATCAAGATTCCAAGCCACCATTAATGGCCCACGCTTTGCATAATTACAATAGGCCTTCAGCGTTATATTTCATATTTCTCATTTCAGATACAAAAGTGATACATTTATACAAATAGGATGATCACACTCAGTAGATTATAAGCTTTGTAATGATACCTTACAAGAGACCTTTTGCATGAAGCATATTCCAGTTACATCATATTCACCCATTAGCCTATTTTTATAAAATCATATAGACTGCAACGTCACACCTACCCTATTACAAAACAACAAAAAATCATTTACCTATGCCTGACAATTAAAAACCTACTCACACTACACCGAGCTTGTGTGAGAGGAACCAAATCCAGATCTTGGAGGAGGAGAATTAGAGGATAGTACAATACCCACATTTCATCATTACCTAGAAAATCCCAATACAAATCCTATTACAGCACAAGACCTTGCTGAAAGGAACTGGAAACCCTGCTTAATCAACACTTAATCTTCTCACTACCTTAATGAGAAAAATGGCATTCCTAGATAGCAGTACCCACTTCCTCCTGTGGCAAGGCACCTCCTCCATCTTGCCGGACTTAGCACTTCCCCTTCTGGTGGTGTCAGGGCCTGGGGTATATCAGCTCACCTCTGGACACCGTTTGGTTTCTCCCTCTGTGTTTGCTTATTGGTATTTTGAAGATAGGCCTTTGGGGCAAGCATATAGAGCGCTCCTCCACCAAACAAAAAGAAACAAATTTACAAACACACACAAAAAAGGGGGATACATTTCCCTAACCTTTTGCTGCATGGGGGGTGGGAGGATTGTCCTGTTATTGGCCCCACTTTTGGCTGCTTTTCCTGTAGGAAAGAGAGCAGCTTCTCTCCCTGGAGAAGCCTGTCTGCCTGCTGCCATTAGCCCTGCAGCAGCGTGCGTGTGTGTGTGTCCTTGTCCTCCTCCCCCACTGGAGGAGGTTTTGTTTGTTGTTTTTTTAAGCGTCTCAGGCAGCCCTTAATTGCACTCGGGTGTCCCTAGTTGACCTTTTCAGCCCAGGGCTAACAGACCTGCCTTCACCGCTCTCTGCTGGGTGTGGAGCTGCTGCCACTGGGAACCAGAGTACTCACCTCAGTTGTCATCTGGGCCAATCCCCCCACCCTGCCACTGCTTTGCCAGCTGGTGGTCTCCCTGACTGCTCCGTGGGGGGGCTCTGCTGGCTTCATCCCCAGAGGGGAAGTGAGGGACCCCACTGCCGACTGTGCTACCCTCTGTGGGGTCTCTACTGCCTGCCTGACTCCTCGGTGCTGCTGCATGGAAGCCTGCTGCTGCCATGGGGGGGAAGAGGAGGGCCTGCACTGCTGGGGGAGTGGGAAGAAACCTGCAGGACACTGTGGGGGGGACTTGCTGCAGGACTGAGTGACTGTTTTCATCTTTGTTCCTGTGGGGAGATGGGGGAGCAGCGTGGAGCCCTCCCCATGATCCATCTCCCTCGCCTCCACCAGCCCCACCGACCTCCACTCAGCTGCTTGCCACACCCTCTTCCACCATTTGGGAGTGTTGCAGCAGCCGGCACAGACTGAGAGCACAATCCTGTGTGGGTGCACATGCCTTTCCCCTCCCCCTTGGACTGGCCCTCCCCTCCTCTGTTGCTTTTGGCTGGTGGACCTCCCCAGCCTCTGCTTTGCCCACCAGCCTCTCTGCAGCAGTTTGACCCCACCCCTGTTCTTGTTGCCCGTATTTACCGACACCCATCCTGGTCCCTTGGGAGTTTTTCTGTTTCTTTGTTTGTCTCCTCCTAGCCCCTGGCTGTTTGTCTGCCCTGCCCTGCCCCAGCCCTTGCAGCTAGTCCCTTGAGCGCTTCTTGCCCAGCCCCCAGTCTGCTTTCAGCCCATCCCCTTTTCCCCTTGCTTTCCGCTGCCACCCCCTTGTCCAGCCCCCTCATTCTGTGCACCCATGTCCCCTCCCCATGTGGTAAGTTGTACCCCTTCCCCTTTTATTTTGAGCTCCATTGTTCACCACCCTCCTCAATGTGATATTGTAGTGCAGCCAGAGGAGCTGATATTCCTGTCCTGCACTGGTGAGTATGTGTCCCCCTTCCCCGACTTGACTGACACCCCATGCCCCCTCTCTCGGCACTCTCCTCCATAGCCTGCAGCCTAGTGGGGAGGAGTGGTTGGCTTCACCCTCATCCCCGTCCCTTTGGAGCATGGTGGGGGACACAGTGGGTGGACCCCCTGGGATGACCCTGCTGCCGGCCCTCTGCCTTCCCCTCCATCCATCCCTGCTGCTATCCTCTTGACCGCTGCTGTGGGACTGCCTGCTGGGGTACTGGCAGTGGCAGGCACAGTGGCAGACCCTGTTGCTGTCATACCTTCTGTCTCCTCCAATTCTGGGCGAGCCCACCTGGATGGTGGAAAGGGCCAGGGAAGAAAAAGAGTAAAATTTCCACCTGGAAGATCAAGCTCCCTATGGTAGGGACTGCCCCCTCTGCCATGGCCCTGCCATCGGTCGTGGCCCCCCTGCTCCTTCCCTTCCCATCCCTTCCACAAGCTCTGGGGGCTTCCCTCCCTCAACCCCCAGAGTGTACGCCCAGGTGGCCACGGCCCCTCTGCCCACTTGTCAGACATCAAGGCCACTGCCTCTGGTTCCATCCCCAGTTAGTCCTGTCCATGCTCTGGCACCGGCTCAACACCCTGGTCCCGGCCCCGGGTTTCCTGGCCAACCTCCGGACGCTGGTTCTGGAGTTCTTTTGGCCATGACTGCATTGGGTCTCTGCAGGGGTCCTCCACCTGCCCCTGAAGGAGAGAGGGCAGGGCCTGAAGTGCCTATACACTTGGTATAGCAGAGAAACTATTGCAAACCTGGTCTGTTGTATATGAGGGGAAACTGAGGTACACCACTCATGAATTTCATACATGACCAGTGAGTGGGGTAATTCACTAGCCTAATGACAGAACAAAATAAGGACAGCCTGGAGGTAATTCTTCTGTTTTTCCTGCAATTAGCAAGAAGTTTTGTAAAAGGAATTGGTATTATTATTAAGCAATAATCTATCCTTACCACGGGGGTGGAAATTGGGGTTTTTTTGTTTTTCAAACACTCTACAAGCAAGCTGGTACCAGCAAAAAAAAAAAAAAAAATAACCCATAATACCATGGATTTATATTTTCTGTTGTTTGTCTGTGGTGTTTGTCTTGTTGGTAGCATTGTTGTGTTTCAATGAACAAAAAACCTCATGACGTGGGTGGGGGATGGCTTCAGACGGCTGACCTGGGGGGAAAATGTGTCTGGGAATGCAAAATGCTCAACTAGGAGGCCAGCACCTGTGTAATAGCTACCATGGTGCCTGAAGATGCAATGGCCACTAAGGTGGGCCCTACAAGCCCTATGGGAATAATGAGAAGGGGAGGAGCTCACTGGGAATCAATGGAGGGGTGTGAAATGGTGTAACTCAAAGAAGATGTTTAAATGTGCCCCTCTCCTATGACTATGGAGGAGCAGGACCAATGGCCTAGGGCAAGAGGTGGGCAATTAGGTGTACTGTGTCTGAGGGGGTTTGCTGGGAATGTACATATTACTATCTAAACTTTGGTGCACAAATACATCTGTAAATGTTATTGTTGTAAATAATCAAACCAGGGCATATGGCCCGATTCCATACCAAGTGGTTAAGTTGGTTTGAACAATAAACCCTTTCTCTGGGAACATTCAATAAACTTATAAGATCAACAAAAGCACACAAAGCCTGCAGGGGTAGCTTGTTGCAACTGAACACGTTAAGCTCTTGACCCCGTCAAAGGACGAGAGGCAGTGCGTTGGTGGTGGCTCGAACGTTGAACCATACTGCAGTGCTCAGGACTCGGTGTTGCTGTAAATTGTGTATTGTTAACTGTATTTGTGTTACGTTGCATATGAAAATAACCTATAAGTAATGTAGTAAGCCCTCCTCCCCCCAGTGTACTAAACAACCTAAACCCAACCTTCTTGGGCCCGCTATAATGGGAAGTCTGGAACACTAATTAAAATAGGTGTGGTATGCCCGTACACAAGAAGGTGCAGGGCACTATACCACACAAGGGGCCGTGGGACAAATAAACTATCAACACCTTCCACCTTGATGCCTGGCCCTATCAGGAAATGTGTCACCATATGTCCTCTACTTTTCCAGAAATACCTCGACAAAAGAAAAAGAAGGGGTGGAGTGTTAGGATATAGATATTCAGGCCTGTCTGCAAAGGCCTATACTTTAAGAATTTAGGTGTATTCTTGTCACTTAGCTAGTTATAGAGGTATAAAAGAGAGAATCAAAATCACTGTCTGATGGTGTCTGGGCCTTCTCTCACTGTGACAGTCTGAGGCCCTGTTCTTAGGCTCAGGCCTTTGGCTAAACAACTGAGGTAGCCGTAAGCTGGGAAGCATATGGTCATCCTCACATTCCAAACTAGTCACATTGAAATAAGGTGCTATTGGGCTTTAAGGCATTATCAGGACAGGACTGTATTCCTATCACCTCCAGAGAAAGGGAAGAGCCTAGAAGATTTAAAGAAAACTTAGTTTGATAGCATCCTGTCTGGCAAGAACTCACTTATTAATAGCAGGGGTGTGAAATTCTTATTTTTTGTTGTTGTTTTATCAGTGTACACTTTACTTCCCTATTGTTTGTCTGTACAATCTCTGTCTGGTTCTGTAATTGTTTCTGTCTGCTGTGTAATTAATTTTGTTGGGTGTAAAACAATTAAGGTGGTGGGATATAATTGGTTAAATAATCATGTTATAATATCAGAGGGGTAGCCGTGTTAGTCTGAATCTGTAAAAAGCAACAGAGGGTCCTGTGGCACCTTTGAAACTAACAGAAGTACAGGGAGCATAAGCTTTCGTGGGTAAGAACCTCACTTCTTCAGATGCACCGAAAGCTTATGCTCCCAATACTTCTGTTAGTCTCAAAGGTGCCACAGGACCCTCTGTTGCTTTTTGCATGTTATAATATGTTAGGATTGGTTAGTTAAATTTCAGTAAAATGATTGGTTAAGGTCTAGCTAAGCAGAACTCAAGTTTTACTATATAGTCTGCAGTCAATCAGGAAGTAAGAGGGGACTGGGAACAGGGAATGTGGGGCGGAATTGGGATCATGTTTTGCTAAGGGGGGAATGGGAACAGGGACACAGGCAAGGCTCTGTGGCATCAGAGCTGGGAAGGGGGACACTGAGGAAGGAAACTGGAATCATGCTTGCTGGAAGTTCACCCCAATAAACATTGAATTGACTGCACCTTTGTTGCTCTCTGTTCATGTGAGAAGGACCAGGAAAGTGAGGTGGGGGAAGGAATAAGCCCTCTAACTCCTCTGAACCCTGTTGGTCCAGCCTATATTCCCAACAGGCTTCAGGACCAGGGTGGGATACTAGTTGGCAGCTTCTTAATGGAGCCGTGAGCACAGGCGTGTTCTTGGCATGGTTCTTGCCCGTCTTGGACACCTGCCCCTTCTGCGGCATGAGGGAGACCCTGGAGCACGTGTATCTGGAGTGCGTGAGGTTGCAGCCCCTATTCCGGCTCCTCTTAGATATCCTGTTACGTTTTTGGCTGAACTTTTCCCCTCACCTCCTTATCTACACACTCCCTATCTCTGGCCCCACCAAGTCGCGGAACCTCCTTGTCAACCTCTTCCTAGCACTGGCCAAAATGGCCATCTACAAGACCAGAGAGAGGAGGTTGGCTGCCAGCGTTTCCTGCAACTGCCAGGTGTATTTCCGATCCTTGGGCCGCTCATGCATCCAGGCAGAGTTCCTCTGGGCGGTATCCGCTGGCTCCCTTGACACCTTCGAGGAGCAGTGGGCGCTGTCCGGGTTCTCTGCTCGGTGTCCCCCTCTGGTTTCCTTTGTTTAGCCCTGTGAAGTCACTCCTGTCCCTATTATATCTTTAGTTGTTCCCCATACTTAATTGAGATTCCGGACCTTGTGAATCCTCCCCTTAAGCTGGAGGAGGTCCTTTAGCAGTGGGTGGGCTTAACAGACTAATCAATTAAGTTGGGCTATCATCAGCAGGAGAAAAAAAAACTTTTGTTGTGATAATCAGGATGGACCATTTCCAACAGTTGACGAAAAGGTGTGAGTAACAGTAGGGGGGAAAATTAGCATGGGAAATAGTTTTCACTTTGTGTAATGACCCATCCACTCCCAGTCTGCAAATTAATTCCAATTCTGCAGTTTCTCGTTGGAGTCTGTTTTGGAAGTTTTTTTGTTGGAGTATTGCGACTTTTAGGTCTGTAATTGAGTGACCAGGGAGGCAGCATCACTTGCCCCATAACCTCAGCCGTGCAGAACACAACGCCATCCACAGCCTCAGGAACAACTCTGACATCATAATCAAAAGGCTGACAAAGGAGGTGCTGTCATCATCATGAATAGTTCGGATTATGAATGAGAGGCTGCTAGGCAGCTCTCCAACACCACATTCTGCAGGCCATTACCCTCTGATCCCACTGAGGAGTACCAAAAGAACGACACCATTTGCTCAAGAAACTCCTTGAAAAAGCACAGGAACAAATCTGCACAGACACACCCCGAGAACCCCGACCAGGGGTATTCTATCTGCTACCCCAAATCCATAAACCTGGGAAACCTGGATGCCCCATCATCTCAGACATTGGCACCCTGACAGCAGGATTGTCTGGTTATGTAGACTTTATCCTCAGGCCCTACGCTACCAGCACTCCTAGCTATCTTCCAGACACCACCGACTTCCTGACTTTTTTCTCCTGCTGATAATAGCCCACCTTAATTTATTAGTCTCATTACAGTTGGTATGGCAACACCATTTTTTCATGTTTGCTGTGTATATATATCTTCCTACTGTATTTTCCACTGCATGCATCTGATGAAGTGGGTTTTAGCCCATGAAAGCTTATGCCCAAATAAATTTGTTAGTCTCTAAGGTGCCACAAGTACTCCTCATTCTTTTGACTATATAGAGGAGTTCCTGTTCACTGCTGAGAGACTATGTGGGATGCACAGTATTCCAGGGCATAAACAGACATCTATTCTCGTCACCAGATTAACTGGGAAATGCAGACACGTTTTTAATATGGAGGACGGTGATGCTCAGGTGTACAAACTATTTAAAGAAAATATATTGAAAGATTTAAGATGACCCTGAGGCTGACTGAGTGAAGTGTAGAAACTTCAGAATGTTTGACAATATCATTCATGTTGAATATGTACATAAGATGTGTAATTTTTATGAGCAAATGGAGAGTGGGCGCTGAAGGTGATTATGGAAAACAGTTTGATCTAATGGCCCAGGAGTAATTGCTGTGGATGGGTACAGATGAGGTGAAGGCAGACATCGGTGACAAAAAAACGATATGCAACTTTAGAGGCTGCAGAAATTGCTGATGACTATATTGAATTAAGGGCCCATGGGAGGCACAGCACCCATGGAAGGGGAAACCCCCATGTCACCTAGGTGAAGAGGGGATTGAAAATAAATCTAACCCCAAATTTGAAACAAAACAAAACAAGGGAGCCAGGATTTAAACCCTCCTACCCAAAGAGAAGGCAAGTAGCCTGCCATCACTGTGAGGTTCCTGGCCATATAAAACCAAATTGCCCAAAACGTATGGTAAGCCCACGATCTACACCCACACCGCCAATGTGAGTGCCACTAGCGTGGCCACAAAGGGAGCAGTGGAAGAGGTGACATTGGCTGAATTCTCAGTACCTGTGGCTAAGGTCCATCAGTGGTGTAAAAACCATTCTGAATCCTTCCATCACCAGCACAAACAACAAGTAGAAGACTATGACCCTGCACTAACAGAGACAAAACAAGACTTTTGCTCCTCCGCGATCAACGGAGCAGAATCACAGCCAGCAGAGATAACTGGCTCACCAAGCCAGCCCACTCAGCCCAGACACAAGACCCACACATGGAGCCTGTGAAAAACTGTCTGCGTACTTCACTGATAAGAGCAACAGAACATGCGTTTAGCTAAGTAGAAAGAAATGTCCCCCCGTGACCAGACTGTATTATCTACCCCACCATCCCTGACTGAGCTGGACCCCATCGTTTGCCAGAGCTCCAGAAACTCTGAAAAAATATTAGAGCCACAACCCGTGAAATGGATCCATGCCCCTTCTGGCTGGTGCAAGTCCATTATGCCCACTACTAATATGAATAGATAATGTTTCCTTCAGAGTAGCATACCTACAAACCCCTTGGGAAATGTCACAGATCATCCAGTCCTCAGGAAGCCAAGACATGAACCAGAAGATCTTTTCAACCGCTGCCCCAACCAGGGGCGCTGGAACAATTTTTATAGTGGAGTTGCTGAGAGCCAGTGAACCAAACTGTAAACAATGGAAACCACTTCAAGCCAGCGGGCATGGATCAGCCTCTGCACCCCTAGTTCCAGGACCCATGGTCCCATCTCCAACCTCCCATTCCTGGGCAAAATAAGTGAGAAAGTAGGTACTATCAAGCTCCAACAAGGTCATTGACAGGGAAGGGAGCTCCCTGGTGGTATAATGCAGGCCTGGAGCCAGTAAACAGAAATGGGGAGGCTTTGGGGAGGCATCAAACAATGTGATGGGGTGGGGGGGTTGGAGCCCTGTGAAATGTACCTTCTCTACTCAAACAATTGCTGCTTCTGCACCTTCCCCACTATTGCCAGTTGGTGTGTGTGTGTTCTCTCCATATGCTGTTCCAGCCCTGCGCATATTGTTGGTTGTTTGGTTGATTGAGCAGACCTCGATAGTACTACTCAGAAAGAAAGACCACAGGCATGGTTCACTGACAAAGGCACTGGGCCTGGTTTATTGTGCTTAAGGCACAGTCCTAGCATCCTGGCACCATGATTACAGGTACAGTAATGGATGAGTGCCCAGTGGCAAGGAGTGGCTCAGTCAGCAGAGGGAGTCTTTGTTGTCCCCTTGTGTGACAAACTGGGACTGTTCGTACTGTGGTCTGTGAATGCTGACAGGGGAGTGTGACTGGGATAGTCTGCATTGGGGAATGGGAGACTGACCGACGGAGAATACCTGAGCATGTAACATGAGAACCCAGGAAGGGGTTAGAGGCCAGGTGACACCTTTGCCCAGGGAAACTGAACAAAGGCTGTGGGAGGGGTCACTGAAGGCAGAGTCTCAGAAGCTGGCTTGTGAGGTGGCTGGGAGGCAGAGAGGGCTCTGATCTCCCAAGGGGGGCTGGGGTGCCCGAGGACCCCAAGATGGACCTAATTGAGGGGTATCCTGTTGTCTGTGCCTGCAAGACCTGTCTTGGACTGTGTCCCTGTCTTCTAAATAAACCTTCTGCTTTACTGGCTGACTAAGAGTCATGGTGAATCGCAGGAAGCTGGGGGTGCAGGGCCCTGAGTTCCCCCACACTCCGTGACAACTGGTGGCAGTGGCGGGATCTACTGCACCCCATGGATGGCGCTTCCTGCAGTAAGTGACTGGGGAGCAGTAAAACGAAGGGGGATTGACGGGGACCAGGCGTGCTGAAGAGTCAGAGAGAGACGGTTATTACCCCTGGGAGCGTGTGACCAGCGAGAAGGACTTTTGCAGTAACAGGGTCCCCCGGGGGATCGCAGCGAGTGGTCCCAGGGGCGGAGGAGTCTGCAGCTCGACCCTGGCAGAGAGGTGGTGACCTCGAGAAGGGCTGGCACACGAGGGGTCTCCCTGGGAACTGTGGGGAGCTGTGAGCACACAGGCCAGTGAGTGGCCAGCAGGAAGATGTATGCCAAGCGGCTTAAGAGCGACCTGGTGGAGCTGTGCAAGCAGAGGGGGTTGCGCATTGGGAGGCTCACCAAAGCACAGCTCATTGCCCGGCTGGAGGCGGAAGATCGCGCGAATGAACTGATCCCTGTGTCTCAGGGAAGCAGCCTGGCAAATGCAGCGCAGGCACCAGTGTCTGTCCCAGCTGGGAGTGGTCAGCCGGCTGCTGGGGGCTTCCCGAGACCCCTCCTTCCTATGCCTAGGGGAAGGGTGGGGAGGAGCCCAGCAAATACCTAGGGCGCCGTGACCCCCCCGGCCAGCAGGGGATCCTCCCGGCGACGCTCGGCATCCGTGGAGCGGAATTGGCTGGAATGGGAGAAAGAGCTAAAACTGAGAGAGCTGGAGGATCGTGAACAACAGAGACAGCATGAACGGGAGGAGAAAGAGAAACGGAGGCAGCATGAACAGGAGGAGAATGAGAGACAGCGTCAGCATGAACTGGAACTGGCGAAACTGAGGGGCAGTGAACCCCAGGCTGCGGTGAGTGAGGGGGGACCCGGGATTGCACGGAGCTTTGATAAGTGCATCCTGGCCCCATGCAAGGAGGGGGAGGACATGGATGACTTCCTGGATGCCTTTGAGACGGCCTGCGAGCTGCACCGGGTTGATCCCGTGGACAGACTCCGGGTCCTTACCCCCTTACTGGACCCCAAAGCCGTGCCATTGTACCGCCAACTGGAAGAGGCAGAGAAAGGGGACTACGAACTATTCAAAAAGGCCCTGCTACGTGAGTTTGGGCTGACTCCTGAGATGTACCGGGAAAGGTTCCGGAGTCAGGATAAAACCCCTGAGATCTCATATCTGCAACTAGCCGTCCGCATGGAGGGATACGCCAGCAAGTGGGCTGATGGGGCCCAGACGAAGGAGGACCTGGTTAAACTGCTGGTACTGGAGCAACTGTATGAGCAGTGCCCATCCGACCTGAGGCTGTGGTTGGTGGACAGAAAGCCAGAGAACCCGCGACACGCAGGGCGGCTGGCCGATGAGTTTGTAAAGAGCCGGTCAGGGGGTGGCAGGGAGGAGCCCCAAAGGAACGGTCCCACCACCATGCAGAGAGAGAGTCACCATGGGACCTCCCCGTGGGAAAATACAGAAAACCCCCATCAAAGGGGAACATCCGGCGTCAGGGCCATCTGACCCACTCGAGGGGACCCATGGGACATGGGCTGCTATCACTGTGGCCAGAGAGGCCACATATGGGCCCAGTGCCCCAGGCTCAGGGACAGACTGAGCAGACCGAACCCACAGAGGGTTGACTGGGTAGAGACCCAGCCGGGCGAGAGGCAGCATTCCCAGGCCAGGGGGGCTGGCAGAGTACCACCTGCTAAGGAGGGAGGAGAGCTCCAGGCCAGCTCCTCTGGGGGGCTGGATGCTCCAGACTCAGGGTTTTTGGTTTATACTGTGGGCGCGGGGCTGTCCCTCCGGAGAGAGTATCTTGTTCCCCTGGAGGTGGATGGGAGGAAGGTCAATGGATACTGGGATATGGGCGCAGAGGTGACGCTGGCCTGGCCCGAGGTGGTGGCCCCAGATCAGGTGGTGCCCAACACCTACGTGACCCTGACGGGGGTGGGCGGGACACCAGTCAAAGTGCCCGTGGCAAGGGTACACCTGAAGTGGGGGGCCAAGGAGGGCCCCAAGGATGTGGGGGTACACCCGTATTTGCCCACTGAGGTGTTGATGGGGGGGGACCTGGAGGACTGGCCAAGCAACCCCCAGAAGGCACTGGTTGTGACCCGCAGTCAGAGCCGGCGAGGGGCACTGCGCCCTGGCCTTGGGGGGGGGGTGTGCCTTGCCTGAGGATCAGGACCCTAACCTGGTGGGGAGGGAACGCCCAGGGACATGGCTCAGGGAGGCTGCGGCTTCAGACCCAGCTGGCAAGAAAGAGCAGGTGGCCATCCCTGTCCCAGCTGCTGAGTTCCAGGCCGAGTTGCAGAGAGATCCCTCCTTGCGGAAGATAAGGGACCTGGCCGACCTCGGTGCGGTACAGACCATGGGACGAGGTGGCCGGAAAAGGTTCCTGTGGGAGAAGGGGTTCCTGTACCGAGAATGGGCTCCCCCAGGGAAAATGGAGTCAGGGAGGATCAGGAGGCAGCTGGTGGTACCCCAGAAGTATCGCCGCCAGCTGCTGTGCCGGGCCCATGACATTCCTCTCTCAGGGCACCAGGGAACCTGGCGTACCCAGCAGAGGCTGCTACGGAGCTTTTACTGGCCTGGGGTCTTTGTTACTGTCCGACAGTACTGCCGATCCTGTGACCCCTGTCAGAGGGGGAGGAAGGCCTGGGACAAGGGGAAAACAGCTTTAGGACCCTTGCCCAGCATAGAGGAGCCTTTCCAGAGGGCGGCCAGGGTAAAAAGGGGGGCTCTGAACCAAGAGAGCCCAAAGCACAGACCTCCAGACTGGAGCGCTGGGAGAAGACCACAGCCCAGTTGGAACTCCAGGGGTATTGGGGTGGGAAAAGGGCACAGGCCGCCTAAACCTTCCCACATGCGAACTGCGAGTGCCATCGAGCACCCCCGACCTAAGGGGGGGGCGTGAAACTGGAGGGGCCTGGTGTAATTCTCAGCAAGGAATGGGAGGGATGCTGGGGCATCCCTGGGAACGGGGGTAGGATCGAACTTCCCTGGTCACTGGCTGAAGTGACCCCGCTCAGTTCGGTCTCGAAGGGGGGAGAGATGTGACAAACTGGGACTGTTCCTACTGTGGTCTGTGAATGCTGACAGGGGAGTGTGACTAGGATAGTCTGCATTGGGGGATGGGAGACTGCCCGAAGGAGAATACCTGAGCATGTAACATGAGAACCCAGGAAGGGGTTAGAGGCCAGGTGACACCTTTGCCCGGGAAACTGAACAAAGGCTGTGGGAGGGGTCGCTGAAGGGAGAGTTTCAGGAGCTGGCTGGTGAGGTGGCTGGGAGGCAGAGAGGGCTCTGATCTCCCAAGGGGGGCTGGGGTGCCCGAGGACCCCAAGATGGACCTAATTGAGGGGTATCCTGTTGTCTGTGCCTGCAAGACCTGTCTTGGACTGTGTCCCTGTCTTCTAAATAAACCTTCTGCTTTACTGGCTGACTAAGAGTCATGGTGAATCGCAGGAAGCCGGGGGTGCAGGGCCCTGAGTTCCCCCACACTCCGTGACACCTTGGCCACGCAAAGGGTTAAGGCAAGGTACCCCAACATTTAGAGACTGAGACAAACAATTCACGTACCACCTCATGTGCTTCATGACAGCTGCTTGTTACTTCTCCTTGTACCTTCCTCCAGGTGTCTTGAGCAAAACATCCCTATACATTGCTTCTGTCAAACCCTCTGATCTGCTGTTAGGCCAGGATGTACCTGGGCTAATCTTCTGGAGTGAGTTCACACACATACCCGGTATATGTTGCTTCTTAGGAGTGCCTTTATTCTAGAAACACTTGCAATACCTTTGCCAAGGTCATGTAGCAGACAGTGAATGTGTAAGCATCTGCTTTAATCCAGGGCCTGACATTGTTTCATGGCATGGCCTAATTTTGCTGACTATGGTTCATGCCTCAGAGCTTACACCAGGCCCAGTGCTCCAGGCTCTCGCTCGCTCTCCCGCACCCACAAAACGCAGTCAGTTGCCCTATGTCTTTATGGGCCCCTGTTGCCACCCCTGATCCTGCGGTCCTTCTGGGCCCCTGCGTCTGGGGATGATAATATATTATTATTGTAATTATTGCTGAGTGAAGCAACGTTCTACACCTTCAACACCTTCTAGCAGAACAAGAACCCCACATCAGCACTGCCCATTGTCCCAATGGAGTTTGACATGGTGACACCCTGAATGACTGGTCTCCCGGACAGAGAGAATATAATAATAATAATTAATTAATCACAGAGGGGAAGTAATCAGGGGGAAAATGCAGGGTGGGGGATCCTTGCTCCATTGTCCTGCTGGGGAGGAGCCCCCAGTTTACTCCATGGAGGCCAGATCCAGAGCCCCTAAGTGATCTGTGATGTTTCCACCATGTGTTATGGGGCAGTTAAGGGAGGGTGCAGTGCACAGGAGGCCCAGGAAATGTGCAGCGGTACCGTGTTTGGTGTATTTGTTGTTCTCTGACTGTCAGGCATGAAAGGGCATCTCCACCCTTTTCTGATCTGTGGTGTTTACTTAACCTCACCCAGGACTTTCCACACAAAGCACAGTCTTCCAAAAAACGGAAAATGAAAATAAAATCCCTTGTGTGTGATAAGTAGGAGTGCAGCGAACTGTCTTGTGGTTGCTTATATAAAACAAATTGTGACGTGCTACATTCACTTCTGGTATTAATCAGATCTATGTCTTGGCTTCCTATATAAAGAGGAGAGGGAGAGAGAGAGAGAGAGACAGAGAGAGAGAGGCCTATTTCTTCAAGAAAGTTCAGAAGAACTGAAGCATTTGTGGGCTGCCGGTGAGAGATTCTCTTATGTTTTGTGGCTTGTTAAAAAATTGGGGCAACCAGTAGGGGATGGGGATGGAAGCACGTGTGTGTTTTGGGGGGGAATTCCCCCACCATTTCCAGAAAGACCTTTTATCTCCCCAAAACCTTTTCCAGGGTCCATTCCTCATGTATGGCTTGATCCAACCACTGATGTCAATGGGAGTCTTTCATCAAGTCTTTCACCAAAGCTTACTTCCTGACAGGCTAAAGAGGTTCTTCAGTGATAAGAGCAACAGAACACGTATGGGGCTAAGTAGGAAAGAAAAGTCCAACTTTGACTGGATTGTATTATCTGCCCCACCACCCATAGCTCGGGAGGCAATGGAGATTCTGGCTGTAACTCGTTAGTGAGAACATTGTGTAGTCAGCTAGCCAAGTTACCCATATTCCCGACCATGCAGGTTAAATCATCTCCTTGGGACTAGGAAACAGGAGTGCCAGGCTCATCTGACTTGTGTAAAGTATATGAGGACAGATTGGATCTTGCCGACCCTTCTCCGTCGGTGTGAGAGCATGTGTGTTCTCTCCAGGTGCTGTCCCGGCTCTGGGCAGATAGCCAACCCAGCAGAGCTCGACAGTATTACCCAGAAAGACCACAGACTGGGTTCAGTGGTGAAGGATTCAGCCAGGTTTATTGTTAACGAAGCCTGGTCCTGGCGCCTGGCAGACTAAGCGTGGACACTAACACGTATGCCCCTTACAATGGATTCAGCTCAGCCAGCAGCAGGACTTTCTGCTGCCCCCTCGGCTGGACAAAGGTGCCCCTTCTATGATTTCTATTGTCCACCTTGATATAAACAAGTTATATATTACTAGGGTGACCAGACAGCAAATGTTAAAAATCGGGACGGGGATGGGGGTGGGGGGGTAATAGGAGCCTATATAAGAAAAAGCCCCAAAATTGGGACTGTCCCTATAAAATCGGGACATCTGGTCACCCTATGTATTACACATCTGATGTGGTTACTCACCACCCTACCTTGTACTGTTGGCAGGCCTGCCGATGGGGGGGGCAATTGCCCAGGGGGGCCTGGGCAATTTCAAAGGGCCTGATGGGGCCTCTTAGCTGAGTAGCAGAGGCAGCAGGTGCCCTCCCCCACAACGTTGCTCCATCCTGCTGCTCCTGGGATCCTCCTCCGAGCTTTGCAGAGCACGGGGGAGGGGGTCAGGGCCACCCAGGGGATTCAAGGGGCCTGGGGTCTTTGGCAGTGGGGGGCCCCTGCTGCCGAATTGCCGCTGAAGACCCAGCACTTCGGAGGTGGGCACTGGGGCGGAAGGACCCCCCGCCGCGGGTCTTCGGGGCACTTCGGCGGCAGGTCCTGGGGCGGAAGGACCCCCTGCCGCGGGTCTTCGGGGCCCTTCGACAGCAGGTCCTGGAGCAGAAGGACCCCCTGCCGCGGGTCTTCAGGGCACTTTGGTGGCGGGTCCTGGGGCGGAAGGACCCCCACCATGGGTCTTCGGGGCACTTCGGCGGCAGGTCCTGAAGCGGAAGGACCTCTCGCCACGGATCTTCGGGGCACTTCGGCGGCAGGTCCTGAAGCGGAAGGACCCCTCGCCACGGATCTTCGGGGCACTTTGGCAGCGGGTCCCGGAGCGGAAGGACCCCCCGCTGCCGAATTGCTGCCGAAGACCTGGAGCGGAAGAAGCTCCGGGGGCCCAGGCCCCACAAGAGTTTTCTGGGGCCCCTGGAGCGAGTGAAGGACCCCGCTCTAGGGGCCCCGAAAAACTCTCTTGGGGGCCCCTGCGGGCCCCGGGGCCTGGGGCAAATTGCCTCACTTGCCCCGCCCTCTGGGCGGCCTTGGAGTGGGTGCTGATGTCAGGGTGTCCCCCTGCCCCTGTACCCCATCTCTGCAGTGCAGGGGAGAGGGACACAACCTGGAGGACTCAGAGCCGCTGCGTTCTACTCTGAATGGTGAGTGTGTGACTGAGTGCCTTTCTTAAAGAAACAGTGCACTGTTTCTGAGATTTCCCCAGCAGCCATCTCTCTCTCTCTCTCTCCCTGCCCATGTACCCCATCTCCAAAGAGCCGGGGAGGGGAGATAGGGCTCAGGAACAGAGAAGGAGAACTTTCAGTGAGTGTCTTAAAGAGACAGTTCAGACATCTCTCAAATTTCCCCAGCAGCCAGCACACACAGACACACACACACAGACACACACACACACACACACAGAGTCCTGTCTCTGTGTGTTACACTCACCTCCCAACATATATTTGTATTATTGTTGTTGTTACTACTTGGTACTTCCTGCAATGCGCATATAATCACTGTAATTTTATCCTTTCAAAGCATGCTATTTTAGTATTTTGACTGGTCTCTGCATTTCATAATTTTTATTTCTCTTACATTTAAATTTAATTCTTTGAGTAGTGAGTTCTAAAATGCCCAGCTTGTCCTGGCTGGAGTAATTATCCCTATTGTAACCTGTTAAATATATATATATATATATATGAGATCTAGGTTTTTGTTTTTACTGGGGTGCACATCTGCACACATGCCTCGGTGCACAGAACACAATGTCTTGCTCACATGGATGAAAAAAGTATGAGGGAACATGACAACAGTGCAGGCACGGCACAGCCCAAATGTCCGGTGGACCCACTTTGTAGGGGGCCCATTGTCTATTCTGCCCGGGGCCCACAAATGCTGTCAGTGGGCCTGAAGGTCCTACAGCGAGTAGAATACAACTGAATGGGGGCCCCAAACAGGTTGGGGTGCAGGATCAGCAGATCCTGGGACCAACCCAGCTACAACCACCCTGCAAATAATGAGACGTTGGTACAGAACTAGGGATAAAACCAGGGCTGTGATCCTCACACAAGGGTCTCAGCCACTCAAGAGTCACCCTGGGAGAATTCAGGGCAGCTGCTAGCCCTTTGCAGGAATAGAATTCACACTGGTATTAGCAAAAGCATTTAGCTCTCAAGATGGGCATCTGCCAAATGTTCACATGTCTAACTGCTTATGCTCAGAGGCTGAGCGTTAATAGCCATGACATGGACAGCATGGGGGGATGATACAGCCATCAAACATAACATCTGGTCCTAAATTCAATCTACCCCAGGGCTGAGATCTGAAAAGAAAAAGGAAACTATACAAGGAGTAATTCTTCCGCTCTAGTCTGTGCTAATATGGCCTCAACTGGAGTGTTGTGTCCAGTTCTGGGCAACACATTTCAGGAAAGATGTGGACAAATTGGACAAAGTTCAGAGAAGAGCAACAGAAATGATGAAAGGTCTAGAAAACATGACCGATGAGGGAAGATTGAAATAATTGGGTTTGTTTAGGCTTTGTCTACACTGGCACTTTCAGCACTAAAACTTTTGTTGCTCTGGGTGTAAAAAAACACCCCCCCGAACGACATACGTTTTAGCGTTGAAAAGTACCAGTGTGGACAGTGCTTTGTCACTGGGAGCCCCCTTGTTAGGTGTGGTTTTATTTTATCACCAGGAGAGCTCTCGACTGGTGATAAAGTGCAAGCTACACAGAGCACCTTACAACGGTGCGGCTCCAGTGGCGAAACTGCACTGCTGTAAGGTGCGTTGTGTAGACAGAGCCTTAGTCTGGAGAAGAGAAGCCTGAGAGGGGACATGATAACAGTTTTCAAGTGCATAAAAGGTTGTTACAAGGAGGAGGGAGAAACATTGTTCTTCTTAACGCTGAGGACAGGACAAGAAGCAATGGGCCTTAATTGCAGCAAGGGAGGTTTAGGCTGGACATTAGGAAAAAGTTCCTAACTGTCACGGTGGTTAAGCACTGGAATAAATTTCCTAGGGAGGTTGTGGAATCTCTGCCATTGGAGATTTTTAAGAGCAGGTTAGTGAAACACCTGTCAGGGAAGGTCTAGATAGTACTTAGTCCTGCCATGAGTGCAGGGAGTGAACTTGATGACCTCTCGAGGTCCCTTCCAGTCCTACGTCTATGATTCTGTCCAAGTAGTTTCTTATTCTGATTATCGAGGTTTAGGGCTGCAGTGAGGGGAGGGGGATAAATGGGGTGGTTGATGGGGAGGGGTTGGGGACCACCTCAGGGGGAAGGGGTGGGGATAAGAGGGGGGGATGCTAGGGGTGACATGGAGATGGGTGGCAGGGCAAGGGGTTGGGATGAGGGGTGAAGGAGTGTGTCAGCCCCACATAGTCTCCTCCCAGGTGTGTACCAGGATTTGGGAGTGTCAGAGTCCTTCTCTCACCCACCCCTCGTGTCAGCCAGGATCTAGGGGGGGGGCAGCACTCTAGGGGTGCCTGCCCCCCATGTGGGAGTTGGGAATTAGGAGCAGTTTGCTTTCTGGTGGGGGGCTGTCTGAGCCCCTCTCTCTCCACCCCTGTGCCTGTGCTGGGTGGTCCTTGGCTTTCACTCCCATCTCCAACACATCCCAAAAAGCAACACGTACTCCAGACATCATCAGACACCCCCATGGCGACCTCCTTCTCTCCTGGCTCCACAGAGCAGCACAGCTGAAGGCCCCATAGTCTACTCCCGGGAGAATTCTGTGCCAAATTATTAAAAATATGCACAGCTCGTTAATTATGCACGCAGGCAGGAGCGCAGAATTCCCCCAAGAGTAATAGTCCGTGCACTGGGGAGGTTAAGGTTTGTGCACAGTGGAGACGGGGATGGAAGTTTTCAGCACATGTGCTGGTGGGGGGGTCGGCTGCAAATTTGTTAGTTGCTAGATGAACAGTTTTATTTTTTAAGGCTACATTTACACTAACCAAAACATGACTTTTCCTTTTCTTGTCTTGGGAAGAGGGAATCTCTTGCAGGTGCCATAGATATGGAGCTAGTCTCAGCGCTCAAGAAGGATATGGAGTTAATCTCACTTCTTATGAAAGCTCTGGATCTAGGGTTGGACCCAAAGAAACTCTTCAATGGCTCCGTAAAGTTGTTTGAGGAGTTCACGGATCTTTTCAAAGACAAAGGACAGGCTGAAGTGGCTTCTATAGCACAGGCAGAGCTGGATTTGTTCAAATCCACCATTCTCAACATCGCAGTCATGGGGGAGACGGGCGCAGGGAAATCGTCCTTCATCAACGCCCTCCGGGGACTGACTGCTGAGGATGACGGGGCTGCCCCAACTGGGGTGACAGAAACGATGACGGAGCCAACCGTTTATCCCTATCCAAACCATCCCAACGTGAGGCTGTGGGACCTGCCCGGCACTGGCACCCCAGATTTTCAGCCAAACACATACCTGAAGCAGATGAACTTCAAATGCTATGACTTCTTCGTGATCATCGCTTCGGAGCGCTTCAAAGGCATCCACATGGCCCTGGCCCGAGAGATCGAGAGGATGGGGAAGAGGTTCTACTTTGTGCGCTCCAAGGTGGATGAAGACTTGCGCAATGAAGAAAGGGATCACCCTAGAACGTTCAGTCAGGAGAGCGTCCTGGAACAACTCAGGATGGACTGCAGGAAACACCTGCAAAAGGCAGGAATAAGCAACCCAGAGATTTTCCTTCTCTCCAGCTGCGAATTCACAAAGTATGATGCTCCCGGCCTTGTAAAGACTTTGCAGGATGATATCCAAGGTCTGCAGAGACTTGCCTTTCTGCTCAGTCTGCCAAACCTGTCTGCCGAAATCATAGACGAGAAGAAAGCTGCCCTGAAGAAGTGGATATGGCTAATCTCTCTCGCGTCGGCTTTTGTCAATGTCATTCCTATCCCAGGGATCTCTGTTGCTTGTGATATTAGCATCCTGCTAGGATCCATGATTGCCTTCTACAAGTACTTTGGCCTAGATGACGGCTCCTTGGCTAATCTGGCCAGGCAGACTGGGAAACCGATAGCAGAGCTGAAGGCTGTTATCATATCTCCCGGGGCAAAAGAAATAAACAGAGATGTTGTAATCAAACTGCTGCTAAAGACGAGTTTGCCTAAATTAACTGCATATGTACCCGTACTTGGTCCCATGTTAACTGCAGGAATCTCTTTTTTAACCACCTACTTCATGCTGTTGAGATTTCTCAATGAAGTGGCTGAAGATGCCGAAAGGGTTCGGAAGACCGCTTTGACGGAAGACGGGAAAAAGCTTAAATGATCAGCAGACGTGTTCATGAGTCAGAGACCCAATCCCAGCTGGAGATCAAGGCATGACCCTCCCACATTTTAAAAATCAAGCCAAAAAAGAAGCGGCATTTTTTATTCTTTAATTTTCTGCAGTGAGTTAATTTTCTAGGCTTTTTAGACAAAACATTTTGTCTAATACAGGAAAACCAACCGAATACACGAAGATCCTCAACTGATGTAACTCAATGTAGCAACCAACGTTGCTGTCAGCTGCTGTCTCTTTAGAACCCGGCCTACCAGACCCTCCAGCCAGGGCCTACAGCAGACTTTGTGCATCTTTTAAACAATGCCTTTGATTTGAAGAAGTGCAGACCATGGCTAGTTTGTGCGCTATCAGCCGGGTTACAAATGAATGAGGGCGCTGGAACAAGCATTTCCCAGTAATGTCGACCATGAGCATTCAAAAAATCACCATTCAGGCCCCTAAAAATCATTAGATTTTTAAAAATGTTGCTGTTTTTTTCGTTTGCCTCCTGTTTTGAGGGTTTCTTGGTCACCTTTTCCTGCTGTTCTCCACAGCCACTAAAAACGAGGGCTAGAAACAACTTCTTTTTTAAAATAAAAACTGAGAGTCTCCTGTGATCACATGACTCCAGGAAGCTTTAAAGGGAAATACCAATAATTGTGAGAATGACAAGTGTTGGCAACACTCATATATTGACTTGACTGTATCAATGCTGTGTTTTGCATCAGGTGATCCGAGGAGCAATGTGATCATATCATGATCCCAACAGCCAGTGTGAGCCCTTGGACAATTCAGCATATTGCTACGAGTTGGATACAGATGCTAAATTTTAATATAGTCTATAGCCAGTGCAACTGCATTTATACTAGATCAATAATTAGTGTGCTTGTTGCTTTATCATTACTGCTCTTGCAGATAGTCATATCATATGATAAATTCACTTATAAACTGAATTAAGCCTCTTGTAGATCATGACAATGGTCAGAGAGGAAAACCCAGTCGTAGGGAGTCCTGTGGGTTAGCTCCACTAATTCCCAGTGGCAAGGAATCCCATGGGTTTACACAGCTAATCCCCAGTAGTGGGGAGTCCCATGGGTTATTGCATTATTGCAACCACTGTCATATAGTTGCAACAAATCTTGTACAAAGATGGTCAAGTGAGATATCTATGAAAAGGCTGTACTTTGCTGGTTATGATTATGCTGTGTACATTGCGGGACTCACCCCTGCGGCGCCTCTTGCGGGTGATCCTCAGGAATTAGCTCGTCCACCTCCGGAGCGCCCCCTGCAGGCTGGTGATCCGCCTTACCGCTGGTCCTGTGTTCCTCCCAGGACCTTGGTGCCCCCTTATCTGGGGTGCTGCCCCCCGGCAGTAACCCCATACAGCCTCAGGGTCTCCCCCTCCCAGGGGAACCTCAGTGTTCGGCTACTACCAGTCCCCATCTAGCCCCCCGCTCACTGGGGCGGACTGCAGTGTAAGCCATTCATCATAGGCAAAGGGGTTTGGACCTGCTACCTCTGCCTACCCATGGGCTTCCCCCTGCAACCCTGCACCTATTTGGCCTGTCATCAGGCCCGCAGCCTGGGGCTTTCCAGGCCGGAGCTCCCAGCTCCCCTGGCCTTTCCCCAGCCCTGCTCCAAGCTAGGCTCCTTTCTTGGCACCTTGCAGCCAGGCCCTTCTCCCTCTAGACTCCTGGCTCACTGCCTCTTATAGGGGCCAGCTGGGGCTGATTGGGGCTTGGTCACAGCTGAGCCTACCTTCTCCAATCAGTCCAGGCTTCTTGCCCCAGCCACAGCCCTCCCCTGGGCTGTTTCAAGCCCCGAAGGGCAGGAGCGGGGAACCACCCCACTACATGCTGTTTGTATTCATGTATCATTTTTGTATTTGAAGTTATGAGTATTGGCTGTGTATTTGTATTTCAATGTGTTTGATTCTGAGTAGCACCCGTGAAACATTTGGCCAGCTTATTGAGAAGGGACTATTCAAGTTGAATGGCCCAATCAAGGAGTACTTAAATGACAATGGACCTTGGGAGATGCCAATCTACATCTGATTAGCCTTCCTGGGAACGTTCAACCTTGCATGTGGACAATGGCTGCTACTCTAAGGAACTGACTCATGCATGGACATGTGACTTGCCCATGTAACTTGAAACTCCATCTTGCCGCTGTAATTTTCCACAGTAAGTACAAAGGGGCATCCTTCCACATGGCAGAGGATATAGAAGGCCCTGGAAGCCCCTCCATCTTGTCTTCAATCCTGATTCTGACTTCTGGAGGGACTTTGCTACAAACAAGCTCTGAACAAAGGACTGAAGGACCCATCCCAGCTGGGGATGTTCCAGAGACTTGATTTGAGCCTGCGGTTTATTCCATCACTGCTACAAGCCTGAACCAAGGACTGTGCAACTGTTGTAAGTATTTCATCCCTTTAACCAATTATAACTCTCATCTATATTTCTTTCTTTTTATGAATAAACCTTAAGATTTTAAATACTAAAGGAGATTGGCAACAGCGTGATTTTTGGGTAAGATCTGATTTATATGTTGACCTGGGTTGTGTGCCTGGCCCTTTGGGATCAGGAGAACCTTGAATTGAGGACACTGGTTTTCATAACCACTCATCCCTATAAGGAGTGCCAGGGTGGATTTGATTTAAATCACTAGTCAGGAAGACTCGATTTAATCATGGTTTTCTACATAAAAGTGCATTCTTGTTATAAGGTTGTTATAACCTTAATACATATTCTTCACAACTGTGGTGGGGCGGCTGCCCCACGCACGGAGAGTGTGGGCTGGGGCAGGCCCGGTGCCTGCATGTCCCGGCAACCAATAAGGGAAAGGCTTGTTGCAAGCCAATCAGAGCCCAGGTTGGGGACAGCCAATCAGGGCCCAGATTGGGGACGGCCAATCAGGGCCAAGCTGAGCCATATAAAAGACTGCTCAGGGCGAGAGCAGTCAGTCTGTCCCAGGCCTTCAGAGGGGAAGGTCTGTCTCCAGAGCTGGGAGGCCAGCACCATGGACAGCGCAGTGCAGGACAGCCTTATGGAGCGGGAGAAGGTCCTACTCCGTAGCCTGCCAGGCGGCAGGCCTGGAAGGAAAAGGCCTAGTGGGGAGAAGGGCCATTGGGGAAGCGGTCCAGAGGAGTAGTCAGAGGAGGAAGGAGAAGGAGGACAGCAAGGCTGTCGCTAGAGGGCCTCTGGACCGGGACTCAGAGTAGTGTGTGGGGGGCCCCCCCATTCCCCCCTTTTTGTTCCCTTTGGCCATACACTCAGCCATAGGCCGCAGGGAGCGTCCAGTCGGAACCACGCCAGATCCTGGACTGTAGGGATCGGACTTAAAGGTGTGGGACTGTTGATCATCCTCCCCCCAGGAAGGGGGCATGAATGGACAGAAGGACACTGTCGGAGGGCAGTGTTCCAGAAAGAGGACCCTGTGCGTCAGGAGCACAGCGGGTCCACACGCCAAGCCCTGGCAGGATGACAGACAGGACACCACCAGAAGGAGGCGCTCTACTGGATCAGACCGATTCCCCGAGACGACCAGTAGGAGACGCTGCGGTGGTGAGTCTCAACCCTGTCACACGTGGTACCAGAAGTGGGGACTGATCCGGACCTGTTAAAGGGTCCAGAGTGTGGGGGTTGCGTCGGGAGCATCCCGCTGACCTCCAGGATAGAGGCCGAGAAGCTCCTGAAGTGGATGCTGGAAAAGCAACAGGAGCAGTCGGCCCAGCAGCAACAGCAGCAGGTGCAAATGCTGCAACAAATGACTAGCCAACAGCAACTGCTGATGACTCAGCATCAAGAGCACCAGCAACAGCTCCTCCGGGAGTCGCCCGCCCAGCAGCGGGCGCAGCAGGAACACCTAGTACAACAGATGGCCGCGCTATTACGCCCGGCGGGAGGCACCCCTGCTGCACCCATGGGGACCGGACTTGGGGATACCTTGGGGGCACTACCGGTAGGCCTCACCAAGATGGGGCCTGAGGACGACCCAGAAGCATTTTTGGTGACGTTTGAGCGGGTGGCGACTGCTGCCCGGTGGCCCTCAGAACATTGGGCCACCTTGCTAGCCCCCTATTTGACAGGGCAGGCTCAGGCCGCATACCGTAGCCTCGAACCCCCGGGAAGCCCTCGAGTACGCCCAAGTGAAGGCGGCCATCCTGGACCATACCGGCATTAGCCCGGAGACCTACCGCCAGCGCCTCCGCAAGGAACAGTACCCTCCAGGGGCCCGACCCCTCACCGTGGCCCAATGCATCCGAGACCACTGCTGGAAGTGGTTGAACCCAGAAGGCTTGACGGAACCCCAGGTGTCGGAGACTGTGGCCCTAGAACAGTTCACCCAGATCCTGCCCCCGGGAGGAAGGGCCTGGGTACGACGGCATCGACCGGCCACCTTGTCAGCAGCGCTGGCCTTGATGGAGGACTACTTATCTGCCGAGGGGGCTGAGGCGCCACCCCGAGCGGCAGGGAACCTTGGTCGCAAGGGCGGGACAGAAAAGGGGAACCGCCGTGGGTTGGGACCCTCCGAACCACTGGCAGGCAACCGCCATGGGCATCCGAGGGCCCCCAACCCCGAGCCCAGAGACAAGTTACCACAGGTGATGACTCGGAGGGAGCAACAGCCCCCGGAGCGAGCAGGCCCCCTTCGGGGAGGCCGAGGGCCGGCCGAGGCTCGTGAGAGATGCTGGGGTTGTGGACAAGAAGGACATTTTCGACGAGATTGCCCTTTTATGGACTGCAGCTACGGGCAAACCTGGGTGGCCGGACGAAGGGCTCGGAGGAGAGGGATAGGAAAGCTGGTAGTACCTGTCTGGGTCGAGGGGACCCCCACAAACACCCTCGTAGACTCGGGGTGCAGTCAGACCCTCATACGAGAGGGGCTGGTCCCGAACCTTAATCTTTTGGGGCCCCCAATCCACCTGCAGTGTGTGCATGGGGACATCTGCCCGTACCCCGCAGCCTGGGTCGAAATAGGAGTAGGCTGCCGAAAGGAGGGTCTCCGGGTAGGAGTGGCCCCCAGGTTGGCCTACCCGGTGGTGCTGGGACGGGATTGGCCGGGCTTCGGGGAGGTTCTCCTGAGATACCAGCCGCCCGAGCCCCGACCAGACAGGACTAAGGCGCCTAGAACGGGACTTCTAGGGCGCAGACCAAGGAGTGACCCCGGCGAGAGGACCTGCTCAACCTCGGAGGCCCCCGTGGATCATCCTGGAGACAGGCCCCGTTCAGTGGAGGATGCCCAAGCAGAACTAGAGCGTGACGGGGACTTCTTACAGGAACAATGAGAAGACCCAACCCTAAGCAGAGCCTGGGAGCAGGCCACTAACTCCGACACCAAGGGGGACATGACGCCATGGCCTCCACAGGGCCTCCACTTTGAAATATGGCGGGACCGCCTGTACCGCATAGCGCAGGAACCCCAGACCCAAGAGACGTTCCGTCAGCTGTCGGTCCCCCGGAGACTGCGATCTGGCCTCCTCCAACTAGCCCACGCGAACCCTTGGGCAGGACACCTGGGGCACGAGAAGACCCTACAGAGGGTAGCTCACCGGTTCTTCTGGCCGGGCATACACTGAGAGGTGGCGGACTTTTGCGCATCGTGCCCAGAATGCCAGCAAGCCGGGCCAAAAGGGGTAGCCCGTGCGCCCCTGGTACCCATGCCGGTCGTGGGGGTACCCTTTGAGCGGATTGGGATGGACCTCGTCAGTCCTCTCAAACGAAGTAAGACAGGGAACCGCTTTATCCTAGTGGTGGTGGATTATGCAACGCGCTATCCCAAAGCCATTCCCCTAAAGACAGCGACAGCACCAACCATCGCGAATGAACTAGTAAAGATTTTTGCCCGGGGTGGGATACCCGGGGAAATATTGACTGATCAGGGCACGAACGTGTCCTCCAAATTAATAGCAGAGCTATGTCGCCTCCTCCACATACGGACTCTCCGGACATCGGTGTACCATCCGCAGACTGATGGCCTGGTAGAACGGTTCAACGGCATGCTAAAAGCTATGCTGCGGAAGTTTGTAGAGGAGGACCCCTCGCATTGGGATGCCTTGTTACCAGCCTTATTATTCGCTATAAGAGAGGTACCACAGGCCTCAACGGGGTTCTCGCCCTTCGAGCTTTTATACGGGAGGCAGCCCAGGGGGATATTGGACCTCCAGAAGGAGGAGTGGGAAGCCCAGGAGACGCGGGTCCTCGGAACCAAGCAATATGTGCTACACCTCCGGGAGCGACTCCAAACATTAGGGGCCTTCGCCCGGGAAAACTTGGAATGGGCCCAGGCATGCCAGGAACGCCTCTATAACCGCGGGGCTAGAGGGCGGAAATTCAGCCCAGGCGATCGGGTGCTGCTCCTACTGCCCTCAGCGGAGTCGAAACTCCTGGCAGGGCCCCTATGAAGTAATCCGACGAGTGGGGCCGGTTGACTATGAAGTCAGACTACCGCGACGACGTAAGGAGACTCACATTTTCCATGTCAATCTTCTGAAGGCCTGGAAAACGCGGGAAGCCCTGTTCATCGGCCCGTCCACCCCAGACTCGGAACTTGGACCCCTGGCGGGAGATATTCCCGACCCCAGACCGGCCATGTTGGGGTCAGGCCTCGATCCCAGACAGAGAGGGCACTTACAACGGTTGGTGGAGGAATTTCCGGATGTTTTATCTGCCCGCCCGGGCTGGACGACTCTAATGAGTCATCATATTGCCACCGACCCCGGGAAGAGGGTAAGGGACAACCACCGACCGTTACCCAAGAGAATCTGGGATACAGTCCGGCAGGAGATAGAGACGATGTTGGAGATGGGAGTGGTGGAGGAATCAATGAGCGAGTGGCGTAGCCCTATAGTATTAGTCCCGAAGCCAGACGGGATGACCCGGTTTTGCATCGACTTCAGAAACGTCAATGCTATCTCTCGCTTTGATGCATACCCCATGCCAAGGGTGGATGAACTGTTGGAGCGCCTCGGGGGAGCCAGGTATCTGTCAACCATAGACCTAACTAAAGGATACTGGCAGATTCCCCTTACGCCAAACTCCCATGCGAAGACGGCCTTCCCCACCCCTTTCGGCCTCTTCCAGTTAATAACCATGCCATTCGGGTTACATGGAGCAGCGGCTACATTCCAACGCTTGATGAACAAGGTCCTCCAACCCCACGACCAATATGCGGCAGCCTACATAGATGATATTGTAGTTTACAGCCTCGTCTGGGAAAACCACCTACACCACCTGGCAGGGGTGTAACAGGCCCTCAGAGCGGCCGGCCTAACAGCTAACCCGGCAAAATGCCACCTAGGGCAAGAAGAAGTGACCTACCTGGGATACATGGTAGGAGGGGGAAAACTAACGCCCCTGATTAGCAAGGTGCAGGTGCTCAAAGACATGCCTGTCCCCAAGACAAAGAAGCAGGTATGTCAGTTTTTAGGATTGGCTGGGTATTACCTCCGTTTTGTGCCGGATTTTGCATCCATAGCCGTCCCCCTGTCAGACCTGACAAAGAACTCTCAGCCTCGACAGGTACAGTGGTCCACACAATGTGAGAGAGCCTTTGCCACACTAAAGGAACGGCTCACTCAAGAACCTGTCCTACGCCACCCTAACTTCACGAAGGAGTTTATACTTCAAACGGACGCAGCCGAAGTGGGCTTGGGCGCAGTGCTCTCCCAAGAAATAGACGGGGAAGAACATCCGGTACTATACCTAAGTCGTAAGCTGTTCCCCCCGGGAAAAGCATTTTTGGACGATAGAGAAAGAGGCCCTAGCGGTACGGTGGGCTATCGACGCCCTACGTTACTACCTGCTGGGGAATAGTTTTAAGTTGATCACAGACCACGCCCCTTTGCGTTGGATCCACAGCATGAAGGACACTAACTCTAGAATTATGCGGTGGTACCTCGCCCTCCAGCCTTACGACTTCCGTGTGTTCCACCGCCCGGGTAAGGCTCATACTAATGCTGATTTCTTCTCCAGGCTGGGGGAGGAGGGTGAGGAAACGGACCGAGCGGGGGGATCCTTAGCACAGGGGGAGGTCTGTGAGGGGGCAGCCATGCCCCACCCCAACTCCAGCGGCACCAGGCAGGTGGCCCTGACGGTGGAGGACTCGGCCCACTCGTACTGGGTATGCTCCAAGTGTACAGAGAGTACTAAGGGAGAGGGCATAGGCCAGCCTAGGCAGGCAGCCGTAGGAGAAGAACCTATGCGGGAAGCTCCGGTGGAGGACCGGCCCGCACTCCTGGAGCCGCAAGGAACTGGGACTTCTCCAGGTCGGGGTGGAGCCTCACTGTGGGAGGAACCCGAAGAGGCGGTGAACCTCCAGACCCGTGGAGAATCAGGAGACCTGTGGGACACGCCAGCGTCCGAACTGATAGGAAGCAACCCGAGGGGAGTGAGAGACTAGTACGTCAGACTCGGTAAGCCTCAGCGTGTTTCGGTGGGACCCCCCCGCTGAGACGGTGACGAGGTCGTGTGGCCCAGTGACAAGGGCTAATTCCTTAGACTCTGGCCAGTAGGCTGTGTTGCCCTGTGACAAGGGCTAATTTTCCAGACTTTGGCCCATAGGCCGTGTTGCCCTGGGACAAGGGCTAATTCCCGAGAGTCGGGCCAGTAGGCCGTGTTCTCCTGGGACCAGGACTAATTTCCTAGACTTGAGCCAGTAAACCGTGTTGCCCTGGTACGAGGGCTAATTCCTGGGTTCCAGGCCACTAGGGAAGGTTCTTAAGGGGGAGGGTATGTGGTGGGGTGGCTGCACGGAGAGTGTGGGCTGGAGCAGGCCCGGGTGCCTGCATGTCCCGGCAACCAATAAGGGAAAGGCTTGTTGCGAGCCAATCAGGGCGAAGCTCAGCCATATAAAAGACTGCTCAGAGCGAAAGCAGTCTGTCTGTCCTAGGCCTTCAGAGGGGAAGGTCTGTCTCCAGAGCTGGGAGGCCAGCACCATGGACAGCGCAGTGCAGGCTAGCCTTAGAGAGCGGGAGACGGTCCTACTCTGTAGCCTGCCAGGCGGCAGGCCTGGAAGGAAAAGGCCTAGTGGGGAGAAGGGCCATTGGGGAAGCGGTCCAGAGGAGTAGTCAGAGGAGGAAGGAGAAGGAGGACAGCAAGGCTGTCGCTAGAGGGTCTCTGGACCGGGACTCAGAGTAGTGTGGGGGGCCCCCCCCCATTCCCCCCTTTTTGTTCCCTTTGGCCATACACTCAGCCATAGGCTGCAGGGAGCGTCCAGTCGGAACCACGCCAGATCCTGGACTGTAGGGATCGGACTTAAAGGTGTGGGACTGTTGATCATCCTCCCCCCCCCCCCCCCCGGAAGGGGGCGTGAATGGACAGAAGGACACTGTCGGAGGGCAGTGTTCCAGAAAGAGGACCCTGTGCGTCGGGAGCACAGCAGGTCCACACGCCAAGCCCTGGCGGGACGACAGACGGGACACCACCAGAAGGAGGTGCTCTACTGGATTGAACCGATTCCCCGAGATGACCAGTAGGAGACGCTGCGGTGGTGAGTCTCAACCCTGTCACAACAACTCAGAGACAGATGTAGGTTTCAGTTTTAGAAATACACACTATTCATTTTAAACCATGATTTATTTTGAAAACTTTTCCGATGCGTTTTACAGCTATATCAGAAAATGAATGATTGTTTGGTTATTTCATTTACCAAAGGTAATTGAAGCAGATATTTATGAAGTCATTGGGAGGTGAACTATCTCCAGTTCAACAGGTTAGTCATTAATATTTGGAGGATTTTCGTGCCAGGCTGTATTAGGAGGAGAACATCACCAGACAGTGTGGTTTTCAAAGCTTCTCTGATGCGCCACGCTTCCTGGTGTGCTCTTCTAATTGCCCTGGTGTCTGGCTGTGCGTAATCAGCAGCCAGGCGATTTGCCTCAGCCTCCCACCCCGCCATAAAGGTCTCCCCCCTTACTCTCACAGAGATTGTGGAGCACACAGCAAGCAGCAATAACAATGGAGATATTGGTTTGGCTGAGGTCTGAGTGAGTCAGTAAAGTGCTTCAGTGACCTTTTAAATGGCCAAATGCACATTCCACCACCATTCGGCACTTGCTCAGCCTGTAGTTGAACAGCTCCTGACTCCTGTCCAGGCTGACTGTGTATGGCTTCATGAGCCATGGCATTAAGGGGTAGGCTGGGTCCCGAAGGATAACTATTGGCATTTCAACATCCCCAACGGTTATTTTCTGGTCTGGGAAGTAAGTCCCTTGCTGCAGCCGTTTAAACAAAGTAGTGTTCCTGAATACGCGAGCGTCATGAACCCTTCCCGGCTATCCCACGTTGATGTTGGTGAAACGTCCCCTGTGATCCACCAGTGCTTGCAGCACCATTGAAAAGTAACCCTTGCAGTTTATGTACTGGCTCCCCTGGTGCTCCGGTGCCAAGATAGGGATATGGGTTCCATCTATCGCCCCACCACAGTTAGGGAATCCCATTGCAGCAAAGCCATCCACTATGGCCTGCACATTTCCCAGAGTCACTACCTTTCGTAGCAGCAGCTCAATGATTGCTTTGGCTACTTGCATCACAGCAGCCCCCACAGTAGATTTGCCCACTCCAAATTGATTCCCGACAGACCGGTAGCTGTCTGGCGTTGCAAGCTTCCACAGGGCTATCGCCACTCGCTTTTCAACTGTGAGGGCTGCTCTCATCCTGGTATTCTGGCGCTTCAGGGCAGGGAAAATCAAGTCACAAAGTTCCATGAAAGTGCCCTTACGCATGCGAAGGTTTCGCAGCCACTGGGAATTGTCCCACAGCTGCAACACTATGCGGTCCCACCAGCCTGTGCATGTTTCCCAGGCCCAGAATCGGTGTTCCACGCCATGAACCTGCCCCAGTGACACCATGATCTCCAAAGCGCCGGGACCCGCGGTTTGAGAGAATTCTGTGTCCGTGTCCATGTCCTCATCACTCTCGTTGCCATGCTGTCATCGCCGCCTCCTCCTTGCCTCATTTTTCTGGTCCTGGTTCAGCATAAACTGCACGATAATGCGCGAGGTGTTTACAATGTTCATGACTGCTGTCTTGAGCTGAGCGGGCTCCATGCTTGCCATGTTATGGCTTCTGCTGTGTTCACCCAGGAAAAAAGGCACAAAACTGTTGTCTGACATTACTTTCATGGAGGGAGGGGTGAGGCTGTACCCAGAACCACCTGCGACAATGTTTTTTGCCCCATCAGGCACTGGGATCTCAACCCAGAATTCCAATGGGCGGGGGAGACTGCGGGAACTATGGGATTGTTATGGGATAACTACCCACAGTGCAACGCTCCAGAAATTGATGCTAGCCCCGGTACGTGGACGCACACCGCCGAATTAATGTGCTTAGTGTGGCCGCATACATTCGACTTTATACAATCTGTTTCAAAAATTCGAATTCTGTAAATTTGGATTAATCCCGTAGTGTAGACATACCCTTAGTCTCAACCACTTACACACATCCACAACGGGTTAGTAAAACACACCCAACCCTTGATAATTAGCAATGCTGAGTTTGGTTCTCGAGTGACACAGCGGCAGGCTTCCGGTGGCCAAATCCTCCGTCTGCCGGTGGGGACTACAAGATGTATCCAGAGGGAGTCCAGAAGAGTCCAACTACATCAAGCTTTCCCCCCTTCTTTATACATCAGTAATAGAATGACATGTCCCTTAAAGAAAACTTGTTAAGCAAGCGGTTTCAATGGTCAAGCAAGAGGCTCCTTGTGATTATTGATTAACCAGGTGTGGGTTTTTCCAGAGTTTGCAACCTTGAGACCCCAATAGACATTCCTGAGGCACATCCTGCTCTTCTAAAATGCATGGATCAGCAACTTCAACACAATTCTTATCAGGAAGGACACGGGGTCCAGCTGCCCTTTCTGTGGAATCCAAAACCCTCTGCCTTGGTCAAGCTGAGGCTGCTGCATGGCCACTTTATGGCCTGCTGACTCAGCTGGTTTTAGCAATAAGCCATCGTGGGTTCAGGTTTCAGGCTTTACTGGTTTGCTGCTATCTCCCCATACATGCCCACGGTGCCCCTTCTCTTGGGTACTGCCCCATGCAGTGTCCCCATAGTCAGGTGTCCACCCCCCCCTAGGGAACCCCAATCCCCTAATCCCACCTCGCCTCAGTGACCCACTGCCAGTCTGCATCTTGCCCCGTCCCTCAGAGGCAAACTGCAGTCTGAACTGGCCACTCATCAGCAGCAAGGGGGCTGGACCTGCTGCCTTTTCCTTCCCCTGGCTGCCCCCCTGCAGCCCTAGTACCTCTTTGAGGCCCTGTCTCAGGCCCTCGGCCTGGGAGTTCACCAGGCTGGGGCTCCCCAGCTCCTCCTGCCCTTCCCAGCACTGCTGTGTCCAAGATATCTGTTTCTAACGACCAGGCAGCCAGTCCTTCCCTCTCCAAGGCTGGAGAAAGTGGCGCTCCTTCTGGGGGGCTGTGGCAAAAAAGGGAAATTCAATTTTCGGTTGCATTAACAGAGGCATAGCGTGCAAGTCAGAGGAGTTGATAGCAGTGCACCACTCTACTCCGCACTGCTTCAGTGTCCAGTTTTGGTCGCCAATGTATGGAAAGGATGTGGAGAAACAGGAAAAGACCCAGAGGTGAGTGACAAGGAAGATGAAAGGACAGAAATACAATACAGACCCTCAGCATGAGACACAGTGCCCAAGGCCAATATCTAGCTGATAGTCCATTTGGGGCTCCTCTCATGTGAACCTCAGCCAATCAGCATGAAGGGGATGTCCCCACCCTGTCCTGAGTCACAGGCTAGAGAGGGCTATTAAAAACTCAAGACAATCCTAGACCATAAATTCGCCGAGGTGAAGCTGAGGCTGAGAGTTCAGGTCAATAATTGGAGGGTAAAAGACCCAGCAAGAACGCTGTAATTGGCAAACAGATTGTTTTGGGTTTTTTTGCCCGTTTATTCCATTCAGGATTCACCAATTCTGCATTTCTAAAACTGCCCAGTTCCTTTAACAAGCCTCATGCTAGACCAAGTGCCCCATCCTTGGTGCAGCACAGAACTCCCAGCCCCGGAGCACTGGTAGTGTTAACCCACCTTTGCACCTTCCCTGTTCTAGGACACGCTGTGGCCTCAGGGGTCACATAGAAAAGTCCTGTGAGCTTGTCAAAGTTATGGCATTTGGTACCTCGCTGCCTGTTGGCCACAGAGCTGCCTGGAATCTCTACAGTGTTTTACACTGTAGCCACATCTCTTCCTCCCCCAAATCCCACATCCACTATGCCCCTACACCAGAACTTGTGATGAGTCCTGCAAAGGACAGCGGCTATCTTCTGGAATTCCTGTACCAGGGAAATCTTCTCCCAGCTGATTTGGGGCCTTTAGCAACCCTTTATACAACTCTGGGGTCCTTTTACCCAGTTTAAAGGGGCTGGAGCAGGGACAGGGAGTATAAAAATGCCCACACCTCAGTTTCACAGCCATGAGGTACTAGTAGCAGTGAGTTACAAAGTCCTAGATAGGTCCCATCTGGGTGTGGCTCCACAGGCCAGCATTGCGGGCTTGTGCCTGTGACGTGTATGAGATCTACCTTGTGCCATTGAGGGGCCTAACCTACAGGAACTTATCTAATTCTTTTTTAAACCCAATTATAGTTTTTTCCTTTGCAACATCCCCTGGTAACAAGATGCACAGGTCGACAGTGTGTTGTGTGAATAAATACTTCCTTAGGTTTGTTTCAAACCTGCCGTCTATTATTTTCATTGAGTGATCCTGGAGCTCTAGGAGAAAACAGAGTTAATAAGACACATGCACCTCTAGAAATCCTACTGATTATATAAAACTAACAACATTTTCCACATTTTAAGGATGATTTTAACCAGTTGATTCTGGGAAACTTTCATGGGAGAGTGCATCAGCCACTTTGTTAGAAGCTCCTGATACGTGTTGTATTTTAAAATCAAAATTTTGGAGAGCTAAACTACACCGAAGGAGTTTTTTGTTATTTTCCTTGATGGTATGAAGCCACTTCAGCAGGCCGGCGCAACCCATTAGGCGACCTAGGCGGACGCCTAGGGCACTACAATTTGGGGGGCGGTGACCGCGGCAGTATTTCCTGAAATGTGGGGGGACATGTTGCCCCTGCACCTTTCCATCCCTTTGTGTTTGCTCAACAAGCTGCAAAACAGAGACTCTCTCACCTTGAGCCTCAAATGCTTCAGCTCTTCTGAACTTTCTTGATGAAACAGGCCAGTCTCCAGCTGTTTGATTAGGAAACTCTCTCCTCTCGCTCCTTGTTATATTGATTAATATTGGAAGAGAATGGCGCATGTCACATATAGTTTTATGTAAACAACAACTGGACAGGCCGTTCGGTGCACTCATGCCAACGACAGCTGCAGGAACTGGTGCCAATAAAATTAATACTGAGCTAACAGATCATCCCAGGGGGGTTTTACAGACTCTGGCCAAGTTCTCAGCTGGTGTAAATCCATGTAGTTCCACCGGAGTCAAAGGAGCTGTGGAGATTTGCACAAGCTGAGAATCTGGTTCGTTGCTGTGCGTGGTTTGGTGTTGATTTGGGGGGGTTTCTGTACAAATACGGACTCGGCCTGCCCCTGCTTACCTGGCGAGCTCTGACAGGAGCACAGCAAGCTGGTTCTGCAGCCTGATTTGCAAACAATTGACAGTTTGCATTTTAATAAAAAATGGGTAAGGGGCAGAACTTGTCACTGAGGAGATGGGAGATTGTCTGGTTCTGACAGCCTCCGTCTCAGTAGCTGGGGAACCCAACTCCCAGGTGATGCCAGCCCAGAGCCCCAGGAAGCATGCTACAGTGCCATTGACTGATGAGTTTTCCCACCTCTCCCCAAACACTTACAAACTAAATGCAGGAGTCGGTGTTGCGAGTGAAAAGGGAAAAGCCAGGAAATGCAGAGCTCAGTGCTGTGGGAGCGAGCTCATCGCTGGCCGTGAGGCTGTGCCGACAGGGCCTTGTGATCTCCCCTGCCTTGGCCTGGCCTCCCCGTCCTGTGTCTGCAGCAGTGTCCCAGGGAGAGAGGGTCGTGGTTTCACTTTTGAAAGCTGTGGTTGAAACACCCAATGCCGGTCCCCTCTGTTCTATTTCTACTTCCCCCGCGGTGTCTGACAGAGACAGACTCTTCAGGTGCGGAATCCTCCCTGTACCCCAGTGCACTCACATTGGCTTCACTGGAGCCGCCCTCCCAAATATAGAAGTCAAATGACACCCACCTGTGATGGATCCTTGACCCCTCTCAGGCCTTTCCACACAAAGTGCTGATGTCCAGAAAGTAGCAAATGGTGATTCGTTTCCTGTAGTGTGGTGAGGACCCTGTGCAGGGGACAGAGGGATGTGGCACACCCAAGGAAGGGTTGAAATAGGGTTTGGTGCAGTAAAGTCTAGGTGGGAGGGATTCCTTCCTGGGTGGAATGGCCACAGTGGGCCATATCATCTAGCCCAGTATCCTGTTTTCAAACAGTGGCCAGTGGCCGTTTCTTCACAGGGAATGAACAGAACTGGGCAATTTCACATAATCCTGCCTCTGTTGACCAGTACCAGCTGCCAAGTCATCAGAGCACGGGTTTGCTTCCCTGGCCATCTTGGCTAACAGCCATTGATGGACCTATCCTACATGAATTTATCTAGTTCTTTTTTGAAGCCTGTTATAGTCTTGGCCTTCACAACCTCCTCTGGCAAGGAGTTCCACAGGTTGACCGTGTGTTGTGTGAAGAAATACTTCCTTTCACCTGCACGTCCACCAATGTTATATATGCCATCATATGCCAGCAATGCCCCTCTGCTATGTACATTGGCCAAACTGGACAGTCACTACGCAAGAGGATGGACACAAGTCAGATATCAGGAATGGCAATATACAAAAACCTGTAGGAGAACACTTCAACCTCCCTGGCCACACAATAGCAGATGTAAAGGTAGCCATCTTACAGCAAAAAAATTTCAGGACCAGACTCCAAAAAGAAACTGCTGAGCTCCAGTTCATTTGCAAATTTGACACCATCAGATCAGGATTAAACAAAGACTGTGAATGGCTTTCCAACTACAGAAGCAGTTTCTCCTCCCTTGGTGTTCACGCCTCAACTGCTAGCAGAGCACCTCACCCTCCCTGATTGAACTAACCTCGTTATCTCCATACTGATTTATACCTGCCTCTGGAGATTTCCATTACTTGCATCTGAAGAAGTGAGGTTCTTACCCACGAAAGCTTATGCTCCCAGTACTTCTGTTAGTCTTAAAGGTGACAAAGAGTTCTGATAAAGGCTTTAAAGAAGACAGAAATGTAATAGGCCAGAGAACAGCAAAGAGATGATCAAATCACCGTAACCAGGGTAGAGATGGAAAGGATCCAGGTGCATCTAGAGATCAGAGCAGAACTATCTCAAACTCTTGCACAGCCCACACAAGTGGTTGCGTTGTCTTTCCTGATTTTGATAGATCATGTACCCAGATCCCCAGGATAGGGAATACGACAGAGATTCCAATCATGTTTGCAGAATGGGCCTCAAAATCTGAGCTTCCTTTTAAACAACATTAACTTAAGAACTGGCAGAATTTCTTTCCTGTCAAAAAATTGTTATAGATGAACTGATTTTTTTTCTTTTTTATGTGAAATTTTTTCAAGTTTTCAACAAAAAAATTTGAAATGACATTCATATTTTCATTTTGTTTCAAATTGAATTTTACCTTTACATTCAGTTTTCCACAACATTCTGTTCTCTCACCCCATTTTCTCTCTTTTTTTTAATGTTCCTTCCCTACTTAAATTGGGGAGGGTTGGAGAAAAGGGAGGGGAACCTGGAAAACTAAAAATTGAAAACTGATTTCCTTTGCTTTTGAAAACCAAAAAACTGAAACTTTGATTTGAAACATAATGAAGGAAAATATTTGGTTTTGTTTCAAAAATGTTCATTGAAAAATATCCAGAGAAAATGTCTCTCTCATTTTTCAATCAAGTCTGTTTAACTTTCTATCCTCTCTGACTATGAGACAGCCTTCCAAATGTGAGCTGGTGCAGAGATGCCTGCCTTGAATCTGCAGACCATCTGGAACAGGAGCTGTGGGAGATGTGAATTGTTCCGCTCATATCAATGGCTAAAGATGACAGTTTAAATGGCTGCATTAAGAATTATTTCACTAATGATTATTTTAATAACAGAAACATCCAGCTAAAGTGCACAAATCAACAGCTTCTCCCATGACCACATCAATGAGGCAGTTATGTTTCCTATACCAAATTTTGCAGCACATTGAAAATAAAAAATGTAGGGGCAACATAAAATGAATTGCATTTGGTATCAACTTCAGCAACAGCTGGGACACGTACTGAGTGCTCGGTTCCTTTTCTGATTTAATTCAGAAGAATTTCCCGTTTCCAGTTTAAATTAAGCTGCTGCAGAATCCTGCAGATCTTGTGTCAGAATTCACGTCAGTCTCACAGCAGAGTACATGAACTTTGATTATGGCGAGTGTTAGGGGGCTTTCCCTTCACCCACTCCCCTGGTTCTTGTCACACTGACAGAAAGCAGAAGACCAGAAATCCCAAGTGCAGGCAATGTGATGTTTATTGGGGTTAGTTTCCAGCAAGCATGTGTCCCATAATTCTGATGCCGCAGATCCTTGTGTCCCAGTGTCCCATTCCCCCTCTCCTCAGCAGGCATCATTATACCTGAAATGCACGCCATTGGTCCCACCCCTTATAACTTATGGTCAAGTTCCGTTTTGTGGGGTTGTTGGTCAGGGATCTTCGTCCCACCTCTTTTGTACCCCATGGGAAGGGAAAGGGGTACGGTCATGGGCAGGCATTTCTTTGACCTTTTAGTGTTTTGCCTTCCCCCGATCTTCCTTGCCCATCCTAACTTGTTACTTGACCTTGCTTTGAGATAGGCATTGAGACAGTCTTTGAATGCCAATCAAGTCACTTATCCTTTTCTCTGCAGAGACAAGAGTCAGCTCAGTCCAGAGAAGTTGGGTTCTGAACAATGAGGCTTCTCCAGGAAATATTCCCAGAGGGGCCAAGACCCCCTAATGGACAAACCGCTGCAGCCCCTTGTCCTCATTCACATTGCCAGCCTTGGGGATCTTGTGAGGGCTGTAGGACAAGAGCCCTGTTCCTGCTGGCTTTAGGAGAGTGGTGGTCAGAGGGCATCTGGACAGCAGGAAACCTGGAGGAAGAGCAGGGACATATTCCCTCCAGTCACTGCTGCTCCATGGGAACCACACTGTGCGTGCACACACACATCCCACAACTAGCTACGAGGGGTCACTGTTGCTCCGGGGGTGGCGAGAGGTAGGCAGAAGGACACACTCTATGCATTACTCTCACTGGCCACCAGGTGTCACTGCAGCCCAATATGCCGTTAGCCTTCTTGGCAACAAGGCCACACTGCTGATTCATATCCAGATTCTCATCCATTGTAATCCCTAGGTCCTTTTCTGCAGAACTGCAGCTTAGCCAGTTGGTCCCAAGCCTGTAGTGGTGCATGAGATTCTTCCTTCCTAAGTGCAGGATTCTGCAGTAGCCGTATTTGCTGGTAGATCACAGAATTTGGATTTTAAGCTCCCCGCTATGTCCAAGGAGGATCTTGAAGAGCTACAGATCACCATCGACAGAGGAAACCTTTCAGCAGCAGCTTCCAAAGTACAGAAATCCCTGGAGCTATCAAAAAAGGCCAGGCTCGACATCACCATCATGGGGGAACCGGGTTCTGGGAAATTGTCCTTCGTTAATGCCATCCTGGGTTTCGAAGATGATCAATACACAGCTAAGGTTTGTGTTTTTGAAATCACAATAGAGCCAATTGGTGATGTTCTGCCTCTGTCTCTCCTCAAGAGGGGAAATCATGGTGCATCATGGGAAATGTGGTTTGATCTCTGAGTGTACAGTGGCAAATGGGGGCCTGAATTATAACTCCCATGTTTTTCTTCTTTCCCTGCCAAGCATTTCCAGACCCATCCTGGAAAGGAAGAAGAAAGCCCTGCAGGGAGATGTCTGGAAACAAGCCCTGGTTTCCTGCACCATCTCTGCCATTCCTATCCCAGGTCTCCCGGTTGTTTCTGACATTCCCCAGTTGATGGGCTGCATGGCAAGTTACCGCAAGACTTTTGACTTGGATGACAACTCCCTGGTTTACCTTGCCAAGATGGCTGGGAAGCCCATCGCAGACTTGAAAGCCATGGTAAGGTCCCCTGTAAATGAAGAAATATAAAAGGCTATTACGTTGAATCTGCTGGTCAAGGCTAAAGCTGATTGCATGACAAGAAGAAAACGTATCCTCAGTGGATTACCATTGATTGCTACACCTATCGAGGCAGATTTGTCATTTTGGATCACCTCCACCGTCCTGCGGCGCTTTCTCGATGACGTGGCTCAAGACGCCCAAAAGGTCCTGACCAAAGTATTGGACACAGAGAAGATAGTGTAAGTCTAAGAGACATTCAGTACTCCTTTGTCGGGGACTCTTGTAGGAGCTGGAGTGCCAATATCTCACCCTCCAAAGTAAATTATGATGATTATTTCTTTGTGTTAAATAAAACCCTTCCATTTGTCTGTTTAGACGGGGAACTCTTTTAGGCTGGGGCTGTTCCTCACTGTGTCTGTGCAACGGGGCCCCAATCTCGTCAGTGGCTGTGCAGTGCCTGCCACCATGGGGGCCCTGATCTCAGTCAGGATTTCTGCCAACTGAGTGAAAGATGAGCACTAACATATTTTTCTCCCTCCCCCACCCACCCCGCACAGGGAGATGGCTGCTACAGAAGAGGCACCAAGGAGTATATTTCAAGATCTGGATGTTAAATTCCCTGGTACAGGCGTCGGCATTGACATATCCTCTATGAATTTGTCCAGTTCTTTTTTAGACTCTGTTATAATCGTGGCCTTCACAACGTTCTCTGGCAAGGAGTTTCACAGGTAGATTGTGCATTGTGTGAAGAAATACTTCCTCTTCTTTGTTTTAAACCTGCTGCCTATTAATTTCATTGGATGACTCCTAGTTCTTGTGTTATGAGAAGGAGTACATAACACTTCCTTATTTACTTTCTCCACAACAATCATGATTTTATAGACCTTTATCATATCTCCCCTTAGTTGTCTTTTTTCAAAGCTGAAAAATCCCAGTTTTACTAATCTCTCCTCACATCAAAGCTGTTCCATCCCCCTAATCATTTTGTCAGAAGCTGTGAATGGGCGATAGGGGATGGATCACTTGATGATTACCTGTTCTGTCCATTCCCTCTGAGGCACCTGGAATTGGTCCCTGTCGAAAGATGGGATACTGGGCTAGATGGACCATTGGTCTGACCCTGTATGGCCGTTCTTAGGTTCTTATGTAAGGGGAATAAGGACAACCAAGGGAATTATACACCAGTCAGTTTAACTTTGGTATCTGGAGCAATAATCAATCAATGTGTAAGCACCTAGAAGATAATAAGGTAATAACTATCAGTCAACAGGGATTTGTCAGAGAACAAATCATGTCAAACCAACCTAATAACCTTCTTTGACAGGGTAATAGCCTTGTGGATGGGGGGGAAGCAGTAGATGTCATATATCTTGACTTTAGTAAGGCTTTTAATACTGAATCACATGACCTTCTCATAAACAAACTTGAGAAATATAACCTAGATACATCTACTATAAGGTGAATGTACAACTGGCTGGAAAACCTTACTCAAAGAGTATTTATAAATGGTTCAAAACTGAGCTGGAAGGGCATATCTAGTAGGGTCCCACAGAGATCTGTGGTGGGTCCAGTTCTGTTCAATATCTTCAGAATGATTTAGATAATATCATAGAGAGCACACTTACAAAGTTTGCAGATGATACCAAGCTGGGAGGGGTTGCAAGAGCTTTGGAGGAGAAGATGAAAATTCAAAATGGTCTTGACAAACTGGGGAAATGGTCTGAAGTTTACAGGATGACATTCAATCAGGACAAATGCAAAGTACTCCACTTAGGAAGGAACAATCAGTTGCACACATACAAAATGGGAAATGACTGCCTAGGAGGGAGCACTACAGGAAAGACTCTGGGAGTTATAGAGGACCACAAACTAAATGTGGGTCAACAGTGGAACACTATTGCCCCTCTTCAATTCACTGAAACTGAGTGAAAGATCTCTACAGTATGTAGCTGTTAGAAGTGCTACTGCCCTCGTAGGATTCAGGCCTGTATTTTCCTAATATCCAACCTAAACCTCCCCCACTGCAACTTGAGACCATTGCTCCTTGTTCTGTCATCAGGTACCACTGAGAACAGTCTAGATCCATCCTCTTTGGAACCCCCTTTCAGGTAGTTGAAAGCAGCTATAAAATCCCCCCTCATTCTTCTCTTCTGCAGATTAAACAATCCCAGTTCCCTCAGCCTCTCCTCATAAGTCATGTGTTCCAGCCCTCTAATATTTTTGTTGCCCTGCGCTGGAATCTTTCCAATTTTTCCACATCCTTCTTGTAGTGTGGGGCCAAAACTGGACACAGTACTCCAGATGAGGCCTCACCAATGTTGAATAGAAGGGAATGATCACGTCCCTCGATCTGCTGGCAATGCCCCTACTTATACAGCCCAAAATGCCGTTAGCCTTCTTGAGAACAAGGGCACACTGTTGACTCATATCTAGCTTCTCATCCACTGTAACCCCTAGGTCCTTTTCAGCAGAACTGCTACCTAGCCATTCGGTCCCTAGTCTGTAGCAGTGCATGGGATTCTTCCGTCCTAAGTGCAGGACTCTGCACTTGTCCTTGTTGAACCAAGAATCAGGTTTCTTTTGGCCCAATCCTCTAATTTGTCTAGGTCCCTCTGTATCCTATCCCTACCCTCCAGCGTATCTACCACTCCTCCCAGTTTAGTGTCATCTGCAAACTTGCTGAGAGTGCAGTCCATGCCATCCTCCAGATCATTAATGAAGATATTGAACAAAACCGGCTCCAGGACCGACCCTTGGGGCACTCTGCTTGAAACCATCTGCCAACTAGACATGGAGCCATTGATCCCTACCCGTTGAGCCTGACGATCTAGCCAACTGTCTATCCACCTTACAGTCCATTCATCCAGCCCATACTTCTTTAACTTGGCGGCAAGAATATTGTGGGAGACCGTATCAAAAGCTTTGCTAAAGTAAAGGAATAACACATCCACTGCTTTCCCCTCATCCACAGAGCCAGTTATCTCCTCATAGAAGGCAATTAGGTTAGTCAGGCATGACTTGCCCTTGGTGAATCCATGCTGACTGTTCCTGATCACTTTTGTCTCCTCTAAGTGCTTCAGAATTGATTCCTTGAGGACCTGCTCCATGTTTTTTCCAGGGACTGAGGTGAGGCTGACTGGCCTGTAGTTCCCCGGATCCTCCGTCTTCCCTTTTTTAAAGACGGGCACTACCTTAGCCTTTTTCCAGTCATTCGGGACCTCCCTGGATCGCCATGAGTTTTCAAAGATAATGGCCAATGGTTCTGCAATCACATCTGCCAACTCCTTTAGCACCCCTGGATGCAGCGCATCTGGCCCCATGGACTTGTGCTCGTCCAGCTTTTCTAAACAGTCCTGAACCACTTCTTTCTCCACAGAGGGCTGGTCACCTCCTCCCCATGCTGTGCTGCCCAGTGCAGCAGTCTGGAAGCTGACCTTGGTGAAGACAGAGGCAAAAGAAGCATTGAGTACATGAGCTTTTTCCACATCCTCGGTCACTAGGTTGCCTCCCTCATTCAGTAAAGGGCCCACACTTTCCTTGACTTGAAGAGTCAGGGATTCAACATCTGCCTGGGAATCCCATGGAGAAAGTGCAGTGCTTCAGGGGTAGGAACCACCATGTTGCGCGACTGACACTTGACAAAACTACCGGACTTAGTGACAGACTTTGGCGGGGGCTTATGTCTTTCAGTCATCATTCAACCCGTAAAATAACACACAATTTTCCACACTGAAAAAAAACCCAGTAACCTAGCTAGCTAGTTCATAACAATAACAATAATAATAAAAAATTAAACTCACTGTAGTGTTTTTGAATGTACCTCACCATCAATATTTTTTCTGGGATGGGGAACTGAAACAAATATTTATACTAAAACCACATATCCAGTTGTCAAAGGCTGATTCCCCACTCTGGCACTTGGAGTGCAGAAGGTGGGGCCCACAAGGACTCTAAAATTTAATTCTGCCTGTGCTCAGCAGGAGGTCAGACTAGATGATCACAATAGGCCTTTCTGGCCTTAAAAATCTATGAATCTATGCGTTGGTCTGAGCTGTTGCTGTAGGAATTCTGGAGTGCCAGGTCCGATGGGCCCATTGGTCTGCCCCAGCATGACAGGGAGGAGGTCTGTGTTGGGCCAGATGCATCCATTGATCTGGTCTGGTAGTGCAGGGAGGTTGCCAGGCTACATGGACCAGGGCTCCAGTTCCGTTCAGTCTGGGACACGGCACTCGCTGGACATTAAGTTGCTAACATTCTTATATTCTTAACCCCAGTCCTTTCTTGCAGTCCCCTTTTTCACTGTCCCTCCTCCTCCTGGGTTCCCACCTTTCCTTGTATTGATTAAATCCTGGATGAAGCCATTTCCTCAGAGCTGCACCCTGCCTGAGTGGCCATGGGGCCTGGCACGTCCCAGCCTGGGCTCATACAGCATGATCCAGCCCACAGTCACATCAGCAGAACATGAACTGCCAATTTAACTAAAAATATTACTGCCGGGATGAGTGTGTTCCAATAGGAGGAATCAGATGCAGTCCCCAGTGTTTGCTCATTACTAGACCTGGTGCAAAAATATGAGCGAGGGCAGGGAAAATCTAAAAAAAAATAGTTTTAACTTTGTGTCTAAACTTTTCACCCAGCAATATGTCTTGTTAATCATCCCTTCTATCCGCCAGGCAAAGGTCGATAGGCAAAGAAATTTCCTGCCTAGCCCGAGATACCTGGATAAGTGTGGAGAATGCAGAAATGGAATTGAAACTACATCAGCTCTCCCCAGTACCAGTAAAGGTTGGCGCTTCTTATCTCCAAAGTGTGATATTGACATTAGATATCTGAGACGAACAGCCTTCTGGAAAGGATATAGTTATCATTGTCCTCTTGTTAACACTGGAGGCAGGAAGGAACAGCCTGGAATGACTCTTAGATAGCTGCTTTGCCTCTAGAGTAACTTGTGACACTTCCCCATGTGGACTAGGAGCAGTAATTTCACATGTGGGAGCAGATTGTGCTGAAAGGTTATTGCTTTTGTCTTCACCGCTATGCTCACACTGAGGAACTCTGAATTTAGCCTGGGGAGCTAAAGCATTTCACCGAACTCTCTCTGGGGAATGATTTACTCCGGTTAAAGATCATCAACTGCTGCTGAACTCAAAGAAAACAGTCCCAGCAGTGGCTGTGGCACGGTTACAGAGAAGGGCAATATTCTCGGGCCCTCACCGTTATCATCTGGAGATCAATGGTACCAAACAACAGACAAATGCAGATTGCTTGGCACACCTGCCATTGGAAGTGGCAGGTGAGGATACTAAAGTCAAACTAAAGAGAGAGTTGGTGTGTTCTATACGGCACAAACTGAATCCTTGCCAGTAACAAATGCCACGGGACCAAACACAAAACTAAAAATGATCCAGTGCTGGCAAAAGTGTGTGACCTTACTGGGAGTGGATGGACTGATGCCCATAAACTGTCTCCAGCTCCCTTTGCTTGGAAAGAACAGTTCATCATATAGCAAGGGTGCCTACTTTGTGATCTCAGGGTGGTTATTCCTACAAAGCTCAGGTCCCGTGTAATCCAAGAATTACCCAAAGGCCATTTGGCAGTTATAAAAGTAAAGGTCCTGGCCAGGAGTTATATGTAGTGGCTAGGGATTGATACACAAACAGACAAAATGGCAAAATAGTGTCATGGTTGTCAGCAAACACAACACATGCCTCAACATGCTCCTTTGCATCCTTGGGAGTGGGCATCCACCCTGTGGCAGTGAAGCCACAGAGACCATGTTGGACCATTCATGGGACATGTTTTTGTTTCAGTAAATGCCCATTGTGAATGGCTGGAAGTATTCTGTATTCCACTAACTAATTGAGAATATCTGCTGGTCTGTTCCATTAGATGTAAGTGAGACATAAAATTGGTGAGCATAACTGTCAAGTGCAGTGATGTTCCGCAACAGTTTTTGCCACTGGATCCAACAGCTGCCAAAAACACCTAGAGACCAACATGCATCTCAATGAGAGCTGCAGTTGTCACCGATCATCCAAACCAAGTGACTAATTCTGGGGACCCCAACAGCCAGGACTCAGACTTGCTGTGTGACCTCGGGCAAGTCCCTCAACCGCTCTCTGGCCCTGATCCTGCACAACTGAAGTCAGTGGGAGCTGGGCCACTGGCTTCCATGGGTACAGGATCAAGCCCAGTGTTTGGCAGTTTTTCCATCTGTAAATTGGTGATAATATAGACCAGATTGACATGGGCACTGTGAGGTTCAATTGATTTCTGTGTGTGAAGCACTTTGAAGCAAGAAGCCCGTGTAAGCAATCTTCCACTTGTACATCTGTGACAATGGAAAACTCACAGGAGGGATTTGCATTGGAGCAAAGTTCCAAACCCTCCTCCTGGGGTTGGAGGCTGCCTTTGATGCTCTCTCTGGCTTGGGCAGCTCCACACTGGGCATTAATCCTTCTGCCTCACTTCCCTCATCTGTGAACATGGAGTCAGGAATAATTTCTGACTTCCCAGAAGGCTGCAAGACTCAAATTGCTAAAGTTAATGATCTACTTTGAAGGTAAACATGCTATAAACCTACTAATCATGATTGTTTTTGTTTTAGTGCAGCAACATCTGCTTTTCAGTTTCACTTCTCCACTCTCCAGACCTTTGTCCCTTGCGTGAGAGGTTTATAACACTAAAGAGAAATTCATTTTCGATTTTCTGGCAATCTGGGGGAGGGGAGGGATTGGAGGAGAGGAGGGCTATAGCAGGCAGGGGGGATGGGGCTGAGTGGGGTCTGGGGCAGGGTGGAGCAGAAGGCTAGCCTCCCCAAAGGGAAGCTTCCCCCGCTGTCCATGCCCCCATGGACTTCTATTTGAGCTCCTTATCTATTTGGCCTCAGCTACCTGACCCTCAGTTTCTTCACCGCCATGCAATTGTGTTCTCTGTAGTATAGAGCTTATTTTTTAGTAGTAGTAGTAGTAGTAGTATGACCCTTATTTCAAATTTGAAATACCGTAGCTTCTACAACTAGGCAATAAAACCCAGTTCTGCCTTGGTTGGAAAGTGATCCTGGGTCTCCCACGTGGGAGGCAAAAATTCTTCCACCAACCCATCTCTAGTGAGCACCTAAACACTGCATTGGGGTCCAGCTGGTCTCCAGTGCCCCACGCTGCTGCATAGCACAGAAATGTCACTGATGCTCATGAGACATGTATGAGTCTGAGCCCACAGCTCCTGCGCTCAGTGTTTTGGGTCAGAAGTGCATTTACCTGAGGAGCTGGGGGATCCTGATTCCACATAGGTACCTCAGGGCTGGCTACCCCTTGTTCCTCTACCCCAGCGTAGTGGTCCCTCCCCCTTGGGTCTGGAGGGAGGTCACTCTGTCTCACTATGGCTGGCACCAATAGACTGGATCTGAGCCATTCCAGCTGGGGCTGAGTGACAAGCAGTCTACAGCCCAGAGCCTCCTGTCTGGGGCAGACAGCAAACAAGGATATAGGCCTTCAGGCCTATGGTGAGTGTGCAGCCAAGCCCCAGGTATGGAGTTGGCCCATCCTACTCCACTGGGTCCCAGCCCAGGGCCCTGTAACTGGAGCGTTCAGGGGAGGGGAGGAGGGGCCGGGGAAGTGAGCTGGGGGCGGGGTGGACAGCTGCAGCGCGGGGCCCTCTTGGCGCGGGGCCCAATTCAGCCGAATCGGCTGAATCGGCCTAAAGGCGGCCCTGATCTGAGGGCTTGTCTGCACTATTAAGTTAGAGACTGCATTAAAGATACGAGTGTACTTAAAGTAGAGCAGCTCATGTGATCTAGCCACACTAGCTCTGATCAAGCAACCAGGCTAAAAACAGGAGTGTGGGCACGGCCGCCCAAGGGGCTGTCAGAGCTAACCCGGGTGTTTCCTCGAGCTGCAAATCACCCCTCCAGCGTAGAAGAACCCTATAGCCAGATAAAAATCACATTCCTCATTGAAACAGTGATCCTGTTAACTTCTAAGGGCAGACCAGGCCTGAGGGGCGGTCTTCATTGCAGTTGGGAGGCGTTATTCTCAGTGTGGGTAGACAGACAGACAGACAGACAGACGCTGGCTTCGCTCCAACTGGAACGCTGAAAAAAGGCGATGTTGGGGCACCGGTGGTGGCTTCGTTAGCCATCCAAGTCCAACTCCACCCAAACCCCCTGGGTCCCAGCTCCAATGGCTGAAGCTTGAGCTGTCCCCTCCCCCCAACATACTGCATTGTCCACACTGCTATTTTTAGCACACTGGCTCAAGCAGAGCTAGTGTGAGTCTGTCTGCCCGGGCTGGAGTCACACCACGCAGCAGCAGTGCGGACGGGGCCTGAGATGCTTACGGGTGTCACATGCCAGGGAACCCTTCTGAAAAGGTGAAGTGGACACTCGTGAAATTGCTACCCATAAATTCCAAACAACCAGCACATTTGGGCTGGGGTTTATCCCTGGTCATGAGGCTCATGCGTTTGGTGACACACAAGTGACAAGCTGCAGATGTACGGTTCTGATTCTCTACTCCCCTGAAAGCCCTGAGAGATCTGAACTTTGCTACGTGCTTAGATCGTTGCATTATTTACTTTCACTTTTCCTGTTACTCAGAGCTCAGAGACGCTGAGAAACACAGGAAGGGAGGGAGATGGAGGAATACGCTGGGATTATTCTGCTTCTTTGAGATCACCAAGGAGGTCGGAGGGTCTGGTGCACTTGGGGTGGAAGGTAAGAGACTCCTCTCCGGACTGGCTCTCATTTGCTGCTCCTGCCGCTGCCTTTTGCTTCCAGGTACAGGAGACATTTAAAATGGCAGCTTCAAAATGACCATTAAAATGGCTGCTGAGCAATGACTGGCAATCGTAGACTCATAGAATCATAAGGCTGGAAGGGATCTTGAGAGGTCGTCTAGTCCAGTCCCCTGCACTCAAGGCAGGACTAAGTATTATCTAGACCATCCCTGAAGGTGTTTGTCCAACCTGCTCTTAAAAATTCCCAATAAGGAAGACTCACTGGGGTAATTTGTTCCAGGGTTTAAGTGCCCTGGCAGTGAGGACGTTTTTCCTAATGTCTAACCTAAATTTCCCTTGCTCCAATTTAATCCTATTGCTTCTTGTCCTGCCCTCACTGGTTAAAGAGAACAGTCTATCACCCTCCTCTTTATAACAACTTTTTATGTACAGTACTTGAAAACTTAGATCATGTTGCCCCTTAGCCTTCTCTTCTCCAGACTAAACAAACCCAGTTTTTTCAATCTTCCCTCATAGCTCATGTTTTCCAGACCTTTCATCATTTTTGTTGTTCTCCTCTGGACTTTCTCCAGTTTGTCCACATCTTTCCTGAAATGTGGAACCCAGAACAGGGCACAATACTCCAGTTGAGGTTGGATCAGCGTGGAGTAGAACAGAATGTACAACCCAATGGGTTTTTGTTAACGCATCCTATAGAATGCAATAGAGAATTATATTCTAGCTGACGGTGTTTATAGGGTGGTTTTAAAAAAACCTGCAGAAATGATCTGGGGATGTGATTTCACTTATACTGAAGTCCTATTGCTCTGCTGTAGCAGTGTATGAGGAACTTAAAGTGGGAGCAAATGTTATTCTCACTGACGTTAAGGTCCGTTTACGCTGCCGGAGAGTTTTAAAGGGGCCTTAATGTAAATGAGACCCAGGCGCTGAGTTTCTCTTCAATTCTAGAGCTGTGAGTGTAATTTCTATAGACCCCCTTTAAGGGTTAGGTGGAAATTGGCATAACCACATTCATTCCAATGGTGCTATGGCCGATTGACCCCAGCTTAGGATCTGACCCCATTAGGGTTGCCAACAGTCCTGTATTACATGGGACGTCCCTTATTTAAATAGAAAATGGCCTGTCCCATACTCAATCAGTGCAAGATGCTTTTTATCCCATATTTCAGTAGCAGGGGGCCAGTATTCCTGGGTGCATCTTTCCTACCCCCACCCCCACCCAACCCTGCTCCTTCAGTGCTGTGCTGGGAAAGCACACGGGGCTGCACTCAAGGGCCAGGGTTGGGAGGGGAGTGGAAAGACGTCCCCATGATTTCTGGTCCCTGCTGGTCAGGGCCCCTCACTAACTCCAGCCCTTGAGCGTGGCCCCGTCTGCTTTCCCTGTGCCGGCTCTGTCTGGCAGGGCGAGTGGACAGGTCCCTGGGGTGGCGCTGAAGGCCAAGGTTGGGAACAGGCTGTCTGACAGGGGGAGCAGCCCTGGTGGAAGAAGGAGCTATGGGGGTGTTGCTGTCTGTGAGGGGGTGGCGGGGGCTGTTGCTCTCTAGGGGGTTGGGTAGGAGAGGGGCTGGGGCATGTTCCTCTCTGGGGCCAGGATGGGAGAGGGCCTGGGGCTGTGAAGGGGCACAGAGACGAGCTCACCCAGTGCTGTGGGGCTGGGGCTGTTCACATGCACAGGCCGGGATGATCAATACCCCTTTTCTGGGGCCCCATCACCTCCCCCATCCCAACCCCGCCTGCTCCCCCTACTCCACCCCATTGACGTAAGAACATAAGAATGGCCCTACTGGGTCTGAGCAAGGGTCCATCTAGCCCATGATCCTGTCTGCTGACAGTGGCCAGTGACAGGTGCCCCAGAGGGAACAGAACAGGTAATTGTGACGGTGCACCCCAGAGGGCTTTATGGAAATATGCTTATGAATGTATATATGACATAACTGGGATATGTTTTATGCTACATATGCCATGTAACATATCTCTGCAAACATTATGATCTGCTGAATCTATTCATCCTATTTGTATGCATGTGTCATTTTTGTATTTGAAGTTATGAATATTGGCTGTATACTTGCTCTGGGGTGGGGGGGGATAGCTCAGTGGTTTGAGCATTGGCCTACTAAACCCAGGGTTGTGAGTTCAATCTTTGAGGAGGCCCCTTAGGGATCTGGGGCAAAATCAGTACTTGGTCCTGCTAGTGAAGGCAGGGGGCTGGACTCAATGACCTTTCAGAGTCCCTTCCAGCTCTATGAGATAACCTTAGTAGAGCATTTGGTCAGCTTCTTGAGAAAAGAATGTGCAAATTAAGTGCCCAGTCAAGAACCACTTAACAAACAATGGATCTTAGAATGCTCCAATCCATATAAGAAGTCTTCCTGGAGACATTCAAGATAACATGTGGGCGATGGCTGCTGCCTGTAAAAACTGAGTCATGCATGGACATGTGACTTGCCCATGTGACTCCAAAACTCTATCTTGGAGCTGGACTTTGCATAGGAGAGAGGAGGGGGGTCTCCACCCCCAAGAGAAAGTCTATTTAAACCCCAGGGAGACTCCTCCATTTTGTCTTCAGCTGGGCTCAAGAGATAGTCTCTCCACCCACAAAGATACCTGAAAGAAACTGGAACAAAGGACAGTGACTACAGGGGGTGTGAGTGATTGCTGGACCCAGAGTAGAAGGAGACTAGTCTGTAATAGGAAGCTCACTGGAACTCCTCTCAGGGTGAGGTTTTATCTGTATTCAGTTTTCTTACTGTATTAGACATAGACTTGCGTGTTCTATTTTATTTTGATTGGCAATTTACTCTGTTCTGTCTGTTACTACTTGGAACCACTTAAATCCTACTTTCTGTATTTAATAAAATCATTTTTACTTACTAATTAACCCAGAGTATGTATTAATACCTGGGGGGGGGGGGGCAAACAGTTGTGCATATCTCTCTATCAGTGTTATAGAGCAGTGGTCTCCAAACTTTTTTGATCGCGCACCCCATCAGTAAAAAAATTTTGAGCACGCACCCCCTGCTCCCGGCCAAACTGTTGAAGCAAAAAAAAAAAAAAAAGCCGCTCATACTCCCGGCCGAACTGCTGAAGGGGGAAAAAAAAGCGGCAGTGCTCCGGCGGCGCGCCTCCTGCCGCGCACCCTGAAGGATCCTCTTGCGCACCCCACTTTGGAGACCACTGTTATAGAGGATGAACAATTTATGAGTTTACCCTGTATAAGCTCTATACAGGGTAAAACGGATTTATCTGGGGTTTGGACCCCACTGGGAGTTGGGCATCTGAGTGTTAAAGACAGGAACACGTCTGTAAGTTGCTTTCAGTTAAGCCTGCAGCTGTTAGGGGATGTGGTTCAGACCCTGGTCTGGGTTTGCAGCAGGCGAGCGGATCTGGCTCAAAACCAGGCAGGGCACTGAAGTCCCAAGCTGGGAGGGCAGGAAAGCAGGGCCAGAAGTAGTCTGGGCACATCAGTTGGCAGCCCCAAGGGGGTTTCTGTGATCCAACCCGTCACAGTAATCACCGAGTGATCCATCCCCTGTCGCTCTTTCCCAGCTTCTGGCAAACAGAGGCTAGGGACACCATCCCTGCTCATCCTGGCTAATAGCCATTGATGGACCTATCCTCCATGAACTGATCTAGTTCTGTTGCTGTAAGTAAGCAGTAAGCTTCAGTGGTGTGCGTCTTCCCCAGAAGCACTTTCACTGACCTAAGATGGGCAGGGTGGGGAGCTGAGAGCCTGATCGCTCAGCTCTGCTGGCAGATCCCTGTCAGGAGCCCAGTTGACCCACAGGCTCCTGGGCTTCTGGCGGGCTGCCCCCCTCCCACACTCCCTGTTCCCCCAGGAAGCGGGGGAACCTGCCCAGAGCTTCTTGCCCGGGTCCAGCTGTCCCAGGTTCTTGCCCCCGCTCCTCAACCCGCTCCCCGCCAGGACCAGGCAGCCTTGTCCATTTCACGGCTCAGGGAGCCATGAAATTGACAAGGTTGCCGGCTCCCAGCATGGAGCAGACGGGAGGGGCTGCTCCTGCTTCTCACCCTGGCTCCCAGCCGGGAGCAGAGTCCAGCCACCCAGCTCTCCAGGGGAGTTGGGGGTGGAGGGCGGGGAAACTGGGCTCTAGCTGCCAAGCTTTCTTGTCAATTTCATGGCAGGAGGCTTGAACTTGACAAGACAGCTGAGGTAAGGGATGCAGTGTCTACAGGGACAATACATCACCCTGACTACACGAACCTAAGCCCTACACGTCTCATGGAGGTGGAGTGATTATGTCGGTGTAGTGGAGTACCTCCATCAGCAAGAGCAAGGCTGTAGTGTGTACACTGAAATAATTAGGTCTAGATAAACTGCCTTTAACTGTGTGGTGTAGAGCAGCCCTCAGACACCTGGACTCCGGCTCCATCTGTCTCTCCTCCACTAGAAGCCTTTTCCACTCTATAGACAGATCATCCGGGGAACCGTCTGCTTGGTCTCCTGCATGCCCTGTAAGAGAAAAAGTGACCCCCTCTGCTCCCCGGCTTGGAGCAGGTGCCCCACCCTGCCTCATGGTGTATGAGTGCAGCATGGCCACTCGCTCTGTTTGCTTCTGATCACCCGCTGACAGATCTCAGCACACAGCTCTGCTGACTGCTTCTCCCTTGCCTGAAATAAAGAAACAGAAAACTGTAGCCTTTTCTGACTGTTCCCGGCCTTCTCACTGAGCCACTTAAAGATCTCGTTTACCAGTGCTTGAAGTATGAACCTCGCTCGAGCAGCATGTGTGTAAATTCTGCATCAGACCACACTGCTAGCATCATTATTTAAATCTGATAAAAAAGCAACCCAAATATTTAATCAAGCATTTAACACTGGGAAAATGTTTTGAGGGGAAATTATTGAAGTTACATTTTGTTCCCTACAGACAATAAGAATCTGTCCATTATGTCCACCGAAGATTTCAAGGCAGCGGTGAAAGCAGGGAACCTTTCCAGAGCCGTCTCCATAGCCCAGGAGATCATGAATCGCAGATTTGCCGTTGCTGTCATTGGAAAGTCGGGCTCTGGTGCATCATCCTTTATCAATGCAATCAGGGATCTGAAGAATGAAGATACAGGAGCTGCCCAAATTGCATGGGTGGGGAACAGGACAAACAGAAGGCCTACCTCCTACAGACATCCTAGATACCCTAAATTGTACTTTTGTGACATGCCAGAGATCTCATCTTCAGATTTTAAAGCAGACAAGTATCTTGAGCAGGTAGGCTTTGACCTATATGACCTTTTCATCATAATTGCCTCTGAGCGTTTCATAAACATCCATACTGAACTCGCTAAGGAAATTCAAAGGAGGGGGAAAAGCTTTTACTTTGTACGCTCCAAAGTGGACAACGATGTGTTATATGAAATGGCTGAGGAGAGCGCCCTGCGAAGGATCCGAGAGGAGTGCACAGAGCGCCTGCAAATAGGGGGTCTGACTCACCACCAGGTTTTTCTCATATCCAGCAGTAGACCTTGCCATTATGATTTTCCACTCCTGAAAGAAACTTTATTCAACAAAATCTTCAGTCAGGAGAGAGAGAAATTACTGAGCATCTCATGGTCCACTCTGCAAGAGAAAAAATCAGAAAAATGGGTGGCTACAATTGGAACAAGCTTCCTGACGGGCGGGTTTGCTGTTGCTGCTTTGCTGGGTCCCTTTGATTATGCGGATTCTTTCATCATGACAAATTTCATAAAAGATTATTACAAAGACTTTGGCCTGGATGACGACTCCCTCTCTACTCTCGCTGGGCAGGTTGGGAAGGATGTCAAAGACCTGAAGTCTGTGATGACATGTCCACAGGCCTCAGCAATAACACCCATTTCTATATGTGACCTGCTGAATAACTTTACTTCTATGGCTGCTAACGTTATCCGGTGGATACCAGTGATAGGTGCAAGTGTTTCTATTGGAAGAACACACAGAGTGCTTCAATACTTTTTGGATTCCATAGCTGAAAGTACCTTTGGAGTTCTGAAGGAAGCTTTGGAGGGAGAAGGGAGAAAGTCAAAGTAACCTAACCAAAAAATCAATTCACTTGTTGTGCAAGAAAGACCTAGGACCAGTTTCTGGTCTTGGTTTCATCAGTGTGAAGCTAGTGACTCCAATTAAATCAACAGAACTGGATTTACCCTGGGATCATTGACAGCAGAATTTGGTCCCTGTTCTCTGATGGTGAGATGAGACCAAATTCAGAGCATGCTCTCTGGCACTTAAGGGAATGCAGGGACAACCCTCCCAATACTCTGGGGTCTGAGGGCTGTAATACTTTAATGTAATTTCGGTTGTCAGGTTTAGTGTGCGGGTGCTGGGTGGTGTTGCTGGTCTGTGATAGACAGGAGGTGGGGCTACTTTGCCTGTGGTCCCTTCTGGTCTAGGAATCTGGGATTCTGTCACTGCCTTGGGTATCAGTGGGTGGGGAATGGAGTAACGGCTCCACATCGTCCCATGCCCCTGACTCCAGAGCTGGTGGGATATGGGGGGAGTATGCTGCACCCTTTTAAAGGCTGTAGCAAAGTACAACTCCTTGCACAACAAGGTAGCCACCAGGGTGTTATACCTCAGAGGTGTATTTGGCTCCTCATGGATGGTGACCCAGATTTTCAAAGCTATTTAGATGCCTAATTCCCACTGTATCTCTCTCTCCCCTCTCTCCATACATCCCAACCCTCTTTCTATCTATCCCCCTATATACACTCCCCCACCATAAACACCAGCCCATCTATCTATCTATCTATCTATCTATCTATCTATCTATCTATCTATCTATCTATCTATCCCCAGACACCCCCCTCTATCTATCTATCTATCTATCTATCTATCTATCTATCTATCTATCTATCTATCCCCATACACCCCCTCTATCTATCTATCTATCTATCTATCTATCTATCTATCTATCTATCTATCCCCATACACCCCCTCTATCTATCTATCTATCCCCATACACCCCCTCTATCTATCTATCTATCCCCAGACACCCATCTATCTAATCTATCTATCTATCCCCATACAGACCCTCTATCTATCTATCCCCATACACCCCCTCTATCTATCTATCTATCTATCTATCTATCTATCTATCTATCTATCCCCAGACACCTATCTATCTATCTATCTATCTATCTATCTATCTATCTATCTATCTATCTATCTATCTATCTATCCCCATCCACCCCCTCTATCTATCTATCTATCTATCTATCTATCTATCTATCTATCTATCTATCTATCTATCCCCATCCACCCCCACTATCTATCTATCTATCTATCTATCTATCTATCTATCTAAAGCGGGGCAAAGGTCCTACTATTGTGGGGAACTTTCCTGACTTCTGCACAACCCGGTGAAATGGGCTAGCAGAAGGATCTGAGTCCTCGCTCCAACACCCTTTACCCAAAGCCCTGCCTGTCCTTGAGGGCTCCCCTTCCACTCTCCTGTCTGGCAGAGTCCTCGTAACCTCAACAAGGCTGGGCCCAGGATTCCTGGGGGGCTGGACCCCCAACCCTGCTCTGGTCACCTAAGACAGGAGTAGAGTGTCCCCACTTCGGGGTACTCTCTCTGCACTGGGCACTTCCCTGACCCACTCATCATTGCATACAATTTAAAGCAAATACAATTTACTTAATCAATAATTAGTTTAAAAAGGAATAAAGAAAAAGGGGAAAGTTTAAAGGAAAACACATCATCCAGCTCTGTGGCCGGGAACATCACAACCAGTGTCTCTGGCACGTCAGGGCAGGTCACAGTCTGTCCCTTGTAGGTCCCAGGCTCCTTCTCAGGCCCTGGCCGTGCTGCAGAGATGCTGCGGGTTGGACACTTGCTCTGGTGGTGGCCACACGCTCTCAGGCTCTGGGTAGCAGGACCCTTCTTCCTGGCATCGCCCCTGCCCGGTCGGGGTTATGATCCCCTCCAAGTCTGGCCTGCAGAGCCTCTTGGCTGAGGTGTCTCCCTGTGCTGGGCCCACTGCCCAGGGTCCCCCTCCTCTCCCCAGCTGCTCCCCGCACCCAGCTCCGGACGGCTCCAGCCCCGGCTCCAGCCCCAGCTCCACCACTCGGCCTCAGCACGGCTGCTGCTGCTGCTCTGCCTCCAGCTCCCTGGGCTGCTTCTCTGGTCCCTCTGGCCAGCCCGGCTCTGCTCCCCAGCTCCGCTTCACACCCCGCTCTCTCCTTAGCTCGGCCCCACTCTGTCTGACCCAGCTCACACGGAGGACGGGACCCCCCTGGCCTCCTGACTCCCTGATGAGCCTGCCCGCACTGTCCATCAGGCTGACCTGGAGTTCGCCTTTCCCCATTGCCCCTGAGGACTGTCAGTCTCAGGGTCCTGATTTCCCATCGATCCTTCCCCTTTCCTTTGCTACTGGGAGCTAGCAACAAAAACACCCCACTGAATGTTAGTAGTCCCCTTACATTATCTATCTATCTATCTATCTAAGCTGGCATTTTCAAAAGCGCATCAGGGTGTCATGTTTAACCATCGCAGCTACTGCTGTGATTTTCTACTGAAGTAATTCAATCTGTACAACTCTTAGGTTTCATTTGACCGGAAACAAAAATATATTGGTTTTTCATTTTGGAAGAAAAACCAAAACATTTGTTTTCACAAAAACCACAAGGAGTCCAGTGGCACCTTAAAGACTAGCAGATTTATTTGGGCATAAGCTTTCGTGGGTAAAAACCTCACTTCTTCAGATGCATAGAGTGAAATTACAGATGCAGGAATTATATACTGACACATAAAGAGAAAGGAGTTACCTCACGTGTGGAGAACCAGTGTTGACAGGGTGGATGTGGTCCACTCCCAATAACTGATGAGGAGGTGTCAATTCCAGGAGAGGAAAAGCTGCTTCTGTAATGAGCCAGTCACTCCCAGTCCCTATTCAAGCCCAGATTAATGGTGTTGAATTTGCAAATGAATTTTAGTTCTGCAGTTTCTCTTTGAAGTCTGTTTCTGAAGTTTTTTTGTTGAAGAATGGCTACTTTTAAATCTGTTATAGAATGTGCAGGGAGATTGAAGTGTTCTCCTTCTGGCTTTTGTATGTTACCATTCCTGATGTCCGATTTGTGTCCATTTATTCTTTTACTTAGAGAATAAATGTAAATTCTGCATCTGTAATTTTCACTCTATGCATCTGAAGAAGTGAGGTTTTTACCCATGAAAGCTTATGCCCAAATAAATCTGTTAGTCTTTAAGGTGCCACCAGACTCCTTGTTGTTTTTGTGGCTACAGACTAACATGGCTACCACTCTGATAGTTTCAAGGCCACATGAAAACAAAAGTTTCTTTTTTAATTCTGATTTTTCAGTTTGGCTACTGAACCAAAACATCAATTTGCCCAGGTCTACACAGAAGGAACCATACAAATCTCTAAAACTGATGTAAAATAGCTTTTCTATGTATCACACTGTTATAACTTTTAAATCCTGATGGTAATTCTGCCTGTCCTACGGATTGTGAGGATTATTTACATGCATGTAACTATAGCAACAACGTCATTCAACATCTGTTAAATACATTTTTGAAAGTGGAATTTACTAGGATGTGTCTCATTAGCTTTCATATCATTTCACTGTTGGCACGGGCTAGCAAGCGTCCAGAATAACCAGTTATTATAATTAAAAATAGCTATTATAGGAGGGCTATTAAACCACATGCTGTGGGGCTTAAATCAATGAAATCCAATGTAAGGGGCAGATCAGCCAACATCTGCTACTGTGAGGTTATTACGCCTTCCTCTGGATCATCTGGTGCTGGCCACTGTCAGAGACGGGATACTGGACTAGATGGACATTGGGTCAATCCTAATGGTGCTATGTCCTTTCTTTTAGACCAAAATTTCATCCCCTGCCTGGGATCATCTCTCCCTCCTTTTTTTAAAAAGGACAAATTGGGTGAAATCCTGACTCAATTGAATCAATGGCAAAACTCCCATTGGCTTCAACACAGCCTGGATTTTGTCCCATTTTGGAATGAAATTATACAGGAGCAAGTTGCACCAGTCCAATTTCAATCAGTGTTTTTTAAACTGAGGCCCTTGCCTACATGGGAAAGTTTCTTTTCAATAGAACCTAAGGCCTGGTCTACACTACGAGTTTAGGTTGAATTTAGCAGCATTAAATCGAATTAAGCCTGGACACGTCCACACGACGAAGCCCTTTTTTTTTTACTTAAAGGGCCCTTTAAATCGGTTTCTTTACTCCACCTCCAACAAGGGGATTAGCGCTAAAATCGGCCTTTGCGGGTCGGATTTGGGGTAGTGTGGACAGAATTCGACATTATTGGCCTCCGGGAGCTATCCCACAGAGCTTCATTGTGACCGCTCTGGACAGCACTCTCAACTCAGATGCACTGACCAGGTAGACAGGAAAAGGCCCGCAAACTTTTGAATTTCATTTCCTGTTTGCCCAGCGTGGAGAGCACAGGTGACCATGCAGAGCTCATCAGCACAGGTAACGATGATGGAGTCCCAGGATCGCAAAAGAGCTCCAGCATGGACAGAATGGGAGGTACGGGATCTGCTCGCCATATGGGGAGATGAATCAGTGCTAGCTGAACTCCATAGCCATAAAGGAAATGGCAAAATATTAGAAAAAGTCTCAAAGGCCATGAAGGACAGAGGCCATAACAGGGACACACATCAGTGCCGCGTGAAAATTAAGGAGCTACGGAAAGCCTACCACAAAGCCAGAGAAGCAAACGGAAGGTCCGGGGCAGAGCCGCAAACTTGCCGCTTCTACGCGGAGCTGCATGCCCTGCTAGGGGGTGCAGCCACCACTACCCCAACCGTGTGCTATGACTCCGTCAATGGAGAATCACGCAACAGGGAAGTGGGTTCGGGGTACGAGGAAGATGATGATGAAGACAATGAAGATAGCTCACAGCAAGGAAGTGGACAAACCAGTTTCCCCAACAGCCAGGATATGTTTATCACCCTGGACCTGGAACCAGTAACCCCCGAACTCACCCAAGACATGCTCCCAGACCCTGAGGGCACACAAGGGACCTCTGGTGAGTTTACCTTTGTAAATATTACACATGGTTTAAAAGTAAGCGTGTTTAATGATTAATGGTTAATTTGCCCTGGCAATCGCGGCCAGTACAGCTACTGGAAAAGTCTGTTAACGTGTATGGGGATGGAGCGGAAATCCTCCAGGGACATCTCCAGAAAGCTCTCCTTCATGTACTCCCAAAGCCTTTGCAAAAGGTTTCTGGGGAGGGCTGCCTTATCCCGTCCGCCATGGTAGGACACTTTACCACGTCAGGCCAGTAGCACGTAGTCTGGAATCATTGCATAACAAAGCATGGCAGCGTATGGTCCCAGTGTTTGCTGGCATACAGACAATATCCATTCCTTATCTCTCTTTGTTATCCTCAGGAGAGTGAGATCATTCACGGTCACCTGGTTGAAATGGGGTGATTTTATTAAGGGGACATTCAGAGGTGCCTGTTCCTGCTCTTCTGAACAGAAATGTTCCCCGCTGTTAGCCACGCGGTGGGGAGAGGGGTGAAGTGATCATCCCAGAGAATCGTGTGTGTGTGTGGGGGGGTGGTTTACTTGGGTTTGTGCTGCATGTTAACCCGGAAACCGCAGCCCCTCCTTTTACATTGAAAAACCATTTTAAATGGTCAACCCAATTTATCCTTGATATGGGAAATGCGCTGCTGTTTGAAACCATTCCCACATGTTAAAAAGGTTAAAAAAGCCAAAAGACTGTGGCTTACCATGGCTGCCTGCAAGCCGAAGTATGTTGCCTGGCACGGCGTGAGTGATCTCTCATACCAAAGTGGCAGGCAGAGGAAAAATGCGACCTTGTAACGAAAGAGTGTACCCATTGTTCTCTAAAATGTGTCTTTTTTAACCACCTCTCCCTTCTCCTCCACCAGCTGCAAATGTTTCTCCTTCGCAGAGGCTAGTGAACATTAGAAAGAGAAAACGGAGGACGCGGGACGATATGTTCACGGAGCTCCAGATGTCCTCCCACGCTGACTGCGTGGAGGCAGTCAATGTTGGACATGAGAAAAGCACAATATGAACGAGAGGAGAGGTGGCGGGCTGAATGGCGGGATGAAAAGAGCAAGTGGCAGGCTGAAGATGATAGGTGGCGTCAGCTTGCTGACAGACGGCAAGAGTCAATGCTCCGTCTGCTGGAGCATTAAACTGATATGCTCGAGCGTATGGTTGAGCTGCAGGAAAGGCAGCAGGAGCAGAGACCGCCGCTACAGCCCCTGTGTAACCAACAGCCCTCCTCCCCAAGTTCCATAGCCTCCTCACCCAGACGCCCAAGAACACGATGGGGGGGCCTCCGGCCACCCAGTCACTCCACCCCAGATGATCGCCCAAGCATCAGAAGGCTGGCCTTCAATAAGAGTTAAAGTTTTAAAATGCAGTGTGTCCTTTTCCATCCCTCCTCCCCCACCCATCCCAGGCTACCTTGGCAATTATCCCCCTAGTTGTGTGAGGAATTAATAAAGAATGCATGAATGTGAAATAACAATGACTTTATTGCCTCTGCAAGCGGTGCTCGAAGTGGGGAGGGGAGGGTGGGGTGGTTGGTTTACAGGGAAGTAGAGTGAACCGGGTGGGGGGGGGGTTGGAGGGTTAATTAATAGGCAGCAGGTTTAAAACAAACAAAAGGAAGTATTTCTTCACACAACACACAGGGTATGTCTACATTACGAAATTAGGACGAATTTATAGAAGCCGGTTTTATAGAAATCGGTTGTATACAGTCGATTGTGTGTGTCCCCACATAAAATGCTCTAAGGGCATTAAGTCGGCGGACCGCGTCCACAGTACCGAGGCTAGCGTCGACGTCCAGAGCATTGCACTATGGGTAGCTATCCCACAGTTCCCGCAGTCTCCACCGCCCATTGGAATTCTGGGTTGAGATCCCAATGACTGAATGATGCAAAACAGTGTCGTGGGGGGTTCTGGGTACATGTCGTCAGGCCCCGTCGTCAGGCTCCGTCAGAGCAACGGCAGACAATCGATTCACGGCTTTTTACCTAGGTTACCTGTGCAGACAACATACCACGGCAAACATGGAGCCCGCTCAGCTCACCGTCACCATATGTCCTCTGGGTGCCGGTAGACGGGGGACTGCATTGCTACACAGCAGCAGCAGCTAACTGCCTTTTGGCGGTAGACGGTGCAGTAGACTGGTAGCCGTCATCGGCGATCTGGGTGCTGGCAGCTGTGGGGCTGGCAGCCGTAGGGCTGCATTGCACCAGCCTTTTGCCTTTTGCCAGTAGATGGTGTATTATGACTGGTAACCTTCCTATTACAAGTTGGATCATTGCACGTTAGCCGAGTCTTCCCTGAGCAGCAGATCGTGCAATAGGCCTGAAGGCCATCGTAGTACACTAACTGCCAAGCGCCCAGTATTTGCTGCCAAGCACCCAGAAAATGCCAAGGGCTATCAGTCATGCTGCACCGTCGTCTTAAGATGTAAAAAATAGATTTGTTCTGTATTCATTTGCTTTCCTCCTCCCTCCGTCAAATCAACAGCCTGCTAAACCCAGGGTTTTCAGTTTAATCTTTGGGGGGACCATTCTGTGTGACAGTTGTTTGTGTTTCTCCCTGATGCACAGCCACCTTTCTTGATTTTAATTCCCTGTACCTGTACGTCATGTCGTCACTCAGCCCACCCTCCCTCCCTCCTTCCCCTGGTCTGTCAGATACTAGTTTTGCGCCATTTTTCAGACCAGGCGCCATAGCTAGCACTGGGATCATGGAGCCCGCTCAGATCACCACGGCAATTATGAGCACTATGAACACCACGCGCATTGTCCTGGAGTATATGCAGAGCCAGGACATGCCAAGGCGAAACCCGGACCAGCCGAGGAGGCGATTGCAGCGCGGCGAAGAGAGTGATGAGGAAATTGACATGGACATAGACCTCTCACAAGGCACAGGCCCCAGCAATGTGGAAATCATGGTGTTACTGGGGCAGGTTCATGCCGTGGAACGCTGATTCTGGGCCCGGGAAACAAGCACAGACTGGTGGGACCGCATCGTGCTGCAGGTGTGGGACGATTCCCAGTGGCTGCGAAACTTTCGCATGCGTAAGGGCACTTTCATGGAACTTTGTGACTTGCTTTCCCCTGCCCTGAAACGCCAGAATACCAAGATGAGAGCAGCCCTCACAGTTAAGAAGCGAGTGGCGATAGCCCCGTGGAAGCTTGCAACGCCAGACAGCTACCGGTCAGTCGGGAATCAATTTGGAGTGGGCAAATCTACGGTGGGGGCTGCTGTGATCCAAGTTGCCAGGGCAATGAAAGACCTGGTGATATCAAGGGTAGTGACTCTGGGCACGTGCAGGCAATAGTGAATGGTTTTGCTGAAATGGGATTCCCAAACTGTGATGGGGCCATAGACGGAACCCATATCCCTATCTTGGCACCGGAGCACCAGGGTACCCAGTACATAAACCGCAAGGGGTACTTTTCAATGCTGCTGCAAGCCCTGGTGGATCACAAGGGACGTTTCACCAACATCAACGTGGGATGGCCGGGAAAGGTACATGATGCTCGCATCTTCAGGCACTCTGGTCTGTTTCGAAAGCTGGAGGAAGGGACTTTCTTCCCGGACCAGAAAGTAACCGTTGGGGATGTTGAAATGCCTATCGTGATCCTTGGGGACCCAGCCTACCCCTTAATGCCATGGCTCATGAAGCCGTACACAGGCAGCCTGGACAGGAGTCAGGACCTGTTCAACTATAGGCTGAGCAAGTGCCGAATGGTGGTGGAATGTGCATTTGGACGTTTAAAAGCGCGCTGGCGCAGCTTTTTGACTCGCTCAGACCTCAGCGAAAAGAATATCCCCATTGTTATTGCTGCTTGCTGTGCGCTCCACAATATCTGTGAGAGTAAGGGGGAGACATTTATGGCGGGGTGGGAGGTTGAGGCAAATCGCCTGGCCGCTGATTACATGCAGCCAGACACCAGGGCAGTTAGAAGACCTCAGCAGGGCACGGTGCGCATCAGAGAAGCTTTGAAAACGAGTTTTGTGACTGGCCAGGCTACGGTGTGAAACTTCTGTTTGTTTCTCCTTGATGAACCCTCCAAACCCCCCCCCCCCACCTGGTTCACTCTACTTCCCTGTAAACCAACCACCCCACCCTCCCCTCCCCACTTCGAGCACCGCTTGCAGAGGCAATAAAGTTATTGTTACTTCACATTCATGCATTCTTTATTAATTCATCACACAACTAGGGGGATAATTGCCAAGGTAGCCCGGGATGGGTGGGGGAGGAGGGAAGGAAAAGGACACACTGCAGTTTAAAACTTTAACTCTTATTGAAGGCCAGCCTTCTGATGCTCGGGCAATCATCTGGGGTGGAGTGACTGGGTGGCCGGAGGCCCCCGCACCGTGTTCTTGGGCGTCTGGGTGAGGAGGCTATGGAACTTGGGGAGGAGGGCTGTTAGTTACACAGGGGCTGTAGCGGCGGTCTCTGCTCCTGCAGGCTTTCCTGCAGCTCAACCATACGGTGGAGCATATCAGTTTGATGCTCCAGCAGCCGGAGCATCGACTCTTGCCTTCTGTCTGCAAGCTGACGCCACCTATTCTCTTCAGCCCACCACTTGCTCTCTTCAGCCCGCCATTCAGCCCGCCACCTCTCCTCTCGTTCATATTGTGCTTTTTTGTAGTCTGACATTGACTGCCTCCACGCATTCTGCTGTGCTCTGTCAGTGTGGGAGGACATCTGGAGCTCTGAGAACATATCATCCTGAGTCCGCCGTTTTCTCCCTCTAATCTTCGCTAGCCTCTGTGAAGGAGAAACATTTGCAGCTGGTGGAGCAGAAGGGAGAGGTGGTTAAAAAAGACACATTTTAGAGAACAATGGGTACACTCTTTCACGTTAAATTTTGCTGTTCACATTACACAGCACATGTGCTTTCGTTACAAGGTCGCATTTTTCCTCTTATATTGAGGGCCTGCCAGTTTGGTGTGAGAGATCACTCACACAGTGCCAGGCAACAGAGTTCGACTTGCAGGCAGCCATGGTAAGCCACAGTCTTTTGGCTTTTTTAACCTTCTTAACATGTGGGAATGGTTTCAAACAGCAGCGCCTTCATTTCCCATACCAAGCACCCCTTGGGTTGGCCATTTAAAATGGGTTTGCAATGTAAAAGGAGGGGCTGCGGTTTCTGGGTTAACATGCAGCACAAATCCAACTACCCCCGCACACACACACACACAATTCTCTGGGATGATCACTTCACCCCACACCCCCACCGCGTGGCTAACAGCGGGGAACATTTCTGTTCAGCCAAGCAGGAACGGGCACCTCTGAATGTCCCCTTAATAAAATCACCCCATTTCAACCAGGTGACCGTGAATGATATCACTCTCCTGAGGATAACAAAGAGCGATAAGGAGTGGATGTTGTCTGCATGCCAGCAAACACCAGGACCATACGCTGCCATGCTTTGTTATGCAATGATTCCAGACTACGTGCTACTGGCCTGGCGTGGTAGTGTCCTACCATGGTGGACGGGATAAGGCAGCCCTCCCCAGAAACCTTTTGCAAAGGCTTTGGGAGTACATGAAGGAGAGCTTTCTGGAGATGTCCCTGGAGGATTTCCACTCCATCCCCATACATATTAACAGACTTTTCCAGTAGCTGTACTGGTCGCGATTGCCAGGGCAAATTAATCATTAATCATTAAACATGCTTGCTTTTAAACCATGTGTAATATTTACAAAGGTACACTCACCAGAGGTCCCCTGTGTGCCCTCAGGGTCTGGGAGCACGCCTTGGATGAGTTCAGGGGTTACTGGTTCCAGGTCCAGGGTGATAAACATATCCTGGCTGTTGGGGAAACCGGTTTCTCCGCTTCCTTGCTGCTGTGAGCTATCTACATTATCTTCATCCTCATCTTCCTCGTACCCCGAACCCGCTTCCCTGTTGCATGTTTCTCCATTGATGGAGTCATAGCACACAGTTGGGGTAGTGGTGGCTGCATCCCGTAGGATCGCATGCAGCTCCGCGTAGAAGCGGCAAGTTTGCGGCTCTGCCCCGGACCTTCCATTTGCTTCTCTGGCTTTGTGGTAGGCTTGACGTAGCTCCTTAATTTTCACGCGGCACTGATGTGTGTCCCTGTTATGGCCTCGGTCCTTCATGACCTTTGAGACTTTTTCTAATATTTTGCCATTTTGTTTACTGCTATGGAGTTCAGCTAGCACTGATTAGTCTCCCCATATGGCGAGCAGATCCCGTACCTTCCGTTCGGTCCATGATGGAGCTCTTTTGCGATCCTGGGACTCCATCACGGTTACCTGTGCTGATGAGCTCTGCGTGGTCACCTGTGCTCTCCACACTGGGCAAACAGGAAATGAAATTCAAAAGTTTGTGGGGCTTTTCCTGTCTACCTGGTCAGTGCATCTGAGTTGAGAGTGCTGTCCAGAGTGGTCACAATGAAGTACTGTGGAATAGCTCCCGGAGGCCAATACCGTCGAATTCCATCCACACTACCCCAAATCCAACCCGCAAAGGCCGATTTTAGTGCTAATCCCCTCATCAGAGGTGGAGTAAAGAAACCAGTTTAAAGGGCCTTTTAAGTCAAAAAAAGGGCTTCGTCGTGTGGACGTGTCCAGGCTTAATTCGATTTCATGCTGCTAAATTTGACCTAAACTCGTAGTGTAGACCAGGGCTAAGAGTTAGAGATGGGCTTAAACCCTGAAGCTGGAGGTTTAATAGCCACACCAATATTTTTGATTATGATTCATTATGACAACTCTGGCTGTTCTTGATACCCAGCCATTTATCCAACCCACTTCCCGAGATATAAATATCAAATCCAAATACCCAACCTGCCGGGCTGTAGTCCAAGCACGGATCCAGTGTATGCCCCTTAATCCCTGTTTTCCTAAGAGCAATAAAGCTCAGATGCACAAGTGTCAGATTAAATTCAACAGCAGTTTATTGAAGGATAAATGCACTTCTACAAGGTTTGGAATGATGCTCAAACCACAAGCAACGAGTACACGGAGCAGTGAGATTGAATCCACATTGGTTACCGAGTGTGGAACATTGAGCAAATCAACAGCGACAGGTTGATATGTAGCATCATATGAACTAATTATCATGAGAGCCTGAAACACCCCGTGATTACAAACCCAGCACCTCAACTCAGTTTGAGCGGGGTCGGTGGTTCCCAGACACTCAGGCAAATCTAAAATCAAGCAAATCAGGGGTTAAACGCATCAGCAGTAGCTCAAACCAAAGCTCAGGGTTGTCAATTGCAGAGGTGAGAGTCTCATTAACTAGTAAGCCTCTGATACATGTTTAGCAGTTGTAAAAAGCAACAGAGGGTCCTGTGGCACCTTTGAGACTAACAGAAGTATTGGGAGCATAAGCTTTCGTGGGTAAGAACCTCACTTCTTCAGATGCAGACTTTAGCAGGTGGACGCTTCCAAAACCCTGTGGGGGTTGTATGGATCCCTGCGGGGCTGGGGGATGGAGTTTTGCAACCAGAGCACATGGTGGCTGGTTGGTGTCTGTGGTTAAGAATTTCCTTTGCCAAAGCCTGTGTGTTTTGCTTCCCTGCCACATGTTCCCCAAGAGGTTAAAATACAAGATCAGAGTTTCCACAGTTGTGTTCGAATTGTGAGGTTGCCGACAAACAACGTGGGGCTCTGAGCCCCTTTCTCAGCCTGGAGGGGGCGGGGGGCGATTTAAAAAATAACAGGAAACGTCCTAGGTTTTTGCAGAGCAGATGAGCTGCCGTTAAGCAACAGCCCCAATTGCTCCCTCACTACATCCACAGCTGATCGGTCCATTCCCCTGCAAGTCAGAGCGGCTGGATCCGGCTCACCCAGGCCCTGGCTCCCAGCCCTGGGGAGGGGACCCCGCAGAGAGGAGCTGAATGACAGGTCTTTCTGTGTCGTGGGCTTTTGCCAGCTGCTGTACCACCATGGCATGGAGTGACACTGCCCCCCATCTCCAGTGAGTACCTCTGCTGCATGTACCCCTCCAACTCCCCCAACTGTACCCTCCCTCTAGCTCCCCCATCCCTCTGGCAGTGTGCTCCTTTTGGGAACCTGAAATACAGTAACCCTAAGCTGAGGAGGTCCCAGCACTGGCTCTAGGACATGTGGCCAGCAGCGTCTCACCTCCCAAGGAAGGATCCCAGATAAGAGGTCTGGCCCCAGGAGTGGTTTAGGAGCCCCAGAGTTAGAAACAAGAGTGATGTTGTGGTGGGAGTCTGACATAGACCACCAGACCAGGGGGGTGAGGTGGACGAGGTTTTCTTCCGGCAACTAACAGAAGTTACTGGATCACAGGCCCTGGTTCTTATGGGAGACTTCAATCACCCTGATATCTGCTGGGAGAGCAATACAGCGGTGCACAGACAATCTAGGAAGTTTTTGGAAAGTGTAGGAGACAATTTCCTGGTACAAGTACTGGAGGAACCAGCTAGGAGGAGAGCTCTTCTAGACCTGCTGCTCACGAACCGGGAAGAATTAGTAGGGGAAGCAAAAGTGGATGGGAACCTGGGAGGCAGTGACCATGAGATGGTTGAGTTCAGGATCCTGACACAAGAAAGACAGGAGAGCAGCAGAATATGGACCCTGGACTTCAGAAAAGCAGACTTTGACTCCCTCAGGGAACAGATGGGCAGGATCCCCTGGGAGAATAACATGAGGGGGAAAAGAGTCCAGGAGAGCTGGCTGTATTTTAAAGAATCCCTATTGAGGTTCAGGAACAAATCATCCCAATGTGTAGAAAGAATAGTAAATAAGGTAGGTGACCAGCTTGGCTTAACAGTGAAATCCTTGCTGATATAAACACAAAAAAGAAGCTTACAAGAAGTGGAAGTTTGGACAAATGACCAGGAAAGAGTATAAAAATATTGCTCAGGCATGCAGGAGTGAAATCAGGAAGGACAAATCACACTTACGCCTGGTCCACACTAACCCCCCATTTCGAACTAAGGTACGCAGATTCAGCTACGTTAATAACGTAGCTGAAATCAAAGTACCTTAGTTCGAACTTACCGCAGGTCCAGATGCGGCAGGCAGGCTCCCCCGTCGATGCCGTGTACTCCTCTCGCCGAGCTGGAGTACCGGCGTCGACGGCGAGCACTTCCGAGATCGATCCCAGAAGATCAATTGCTTACCGCCGGACCCGGAGGTAAGTGTAGACCTAACCCTAGAGTTGCAGCTAGCAAGGGATGTTAAGAGTAACAACAAGGGTTTCTTCAGGTATGTTAACAACAAGAAGAAAGTCAAGGAAAGTGTGGGCCCCTTACTGAATGGGGGAGGCAACCTAGTGACCGAGGATGTGGAAAAAGCTAATGTACTCAATGCTTTTTTTGCCTCTGTCTTCACGAACAAGGTCAGCTCCCAGACTGCTGCACTGGGCACAACAGCATGGGGAGGAGGTGACCAGCCCTCTGTGGAGAAAGAAGAGGTTCGGGACTATTTAGAAAAGCTGGATGAGCACAAGTCCATGGGGCCGGATGTGCTGCATCTGAGGGTGCTAAAGGAGTTGGCGGATGTGGTTGCAGAGCCATTGGCCATTATCTTTGAAAACTCATGGCGATCACGGGAGGTCCCGGATGACTGGAAAAAGGCTAATGTAGTGCCCATTTTTTAAAAAGGGAAGAAGGAGGATCCGGGGAACTACAGGCCAGTCAGCCTCACCTCAGTCCCTGGAAAAATCATGAAGCAGGTCCTCAAGGAATCAATTCTGAAGCACTTAGAGGAGAGGAAAGTGATCAGAAACAGTCAGCATGGATTCACCAAGGGCAAGTCATGCCTGACTAACCTAATTGCCTTCTATGAGGAGATAACTGGGTCTGTGGATGAGGGGAAAGCAGTGGATGTGTTATTCCTTGACTTTAGCAAAGCTTTTGATACGGTCTCCCACAGTATTCTTCCTGACAAGTTAAAGAAGTATGGGCTGGATGAATGGACTATAAGGTGGATAGAAAGCTGGCTAGATCATCCGGCTCAATGGGTAGTGATCAACGGCTCCATGTCTAGTTGGCAACCGGTTTCAAGTGGCGTGCCCCAAGGGTCGGTCCTGGGGCCGGTTTTGTTCAATATCTTCATTAATGATCTGGAGGACGGCGTGGACTGCCCTCTCAGCAAGTTTGCAGATGACACTAAACTGGGAGGAGTGGTAGATACGCTGGAGGGTGGGGATAGGATACAGAGGGACCTAGACAAATTAGAGGCTTGGGCCAAAAGAAACCCGATGAGGTTCAACAAGGACAAGTGCAGAGTCCTGCACTTAGGACGGAAGAATCCCATGCACTGCTACAGACTAGGGACCGAATGGCTAGGAAGCAGTTCTGCAGAAAAGGACCTAGGAGTTACAGTGGACGAGAAGCTGGATATGAGTCGACAGTGTGCCCTTGTGGCCAAGAAGGCTAACGGCATTTTGGGCTGTATAAGTAGGGGCATTGCTAGCAGATCGAGAGACGTGATCATTCCCCTCTATTCGACATTGGTGAGGCCTTATCTGGAGTACTGTGTCCAGTTTTGGGCCCCACACTACAAGAAGGATGTGGAAAAATTCGAAAGAGTCCAGGGGAGGGCAACAAAAATGATTAGGGGGCTGGAGCACATGACTAATGAGGAGAGGCTGAAGGAACTGGGATTGTTTAGTCTGCAGAAGAGAGGAATGAGGAGGGATTTGATAGCTGCTGTCAACTACCTGAAAGGACGTTCCAAAGAGGATGGATCTAGACTGTTCTCAGTGGTACCAGATGAAAACAAGGAGTAATGGTCTCAAGTTGCAGTGGGGGAGGTTTAGGTTGGATATTAGGAAAAAAATTTTCACTAGGAGGGTGGTGAAGCACTGGACTGGGTTACCTAGGAAGGTGGTGAAATCTCCTTCTTTAGAGGTTTTTAAGGTCAGGCTTGACAAAGCCCTGGTTGGGATGATTTAGTTGGGAATTGGTCCTGCTTTGAGCAGGGGGTTGGACTAAATGACCTCCTGAGGTCCCTTCCAACCCTGATATTCTATGATTCTATGAAACTAGTAGACTAGTCCCAGATCTGGCACCCCCCTGATCAACATGGCTATGCCGCCATAACGCTAGTGTAGACGCAGCTATGTTGATGGAAGAAACCATCACTCAGGGAAGTGGGGTTCCTACAGCGATGGAAAAACCCTTTCCTTGTGCATAGGCTGCAACTATATTTCTATGCCAACATAGCTACGGCAATCTAGCTATGCTGATAGACAGTCTCCATAATTTAGACAGCCTCGTAGGCCATGTCTGCACTCTGGGTAGTCCCATACTGCAGCTGTAGCGACATAGTATAGACACTTCCTACATCAACGAAAGGGGGTTTTCCATTGATGTTGTTAATCCTCTCCAAGAGACAGGAGCTAGGTGGACAGAAGAATTCTTCCATTGATCTAGCTGCATCTACACCAGGGGCTAGGTGACCTATCTATGGTGCTCAGGGTCTGGGTATGACATTTTTCACAGCCCTGTGCAACGTGGCTAGGTTGATCTAATTGTTAAGTGTAGGTCAGGCCATAGTGGTGCTGAGAATTCACATCTCTGCCCGGTGCTATTAGTGACACAGGAGAGGAGTGTGTGTTTAATAAAGTATTTCATCAGACAGTGTCCCCTTAAGCTTTTCCATCCTATGGGATGATTAACAGACATGGCAGAAGCTGAGAATTTTACCCCAGTTGTGTCTGGTTCCAGCCTGGTTAAAAATGATCTTAAATCTTAGTCAGTCTTTCTCTCGTCTGTCACATTACACGTGAGAAGGAAGGAAACATCACCTCCTCTCTACTCACATCCAGTCTCCACTAGACCTGGGGTTGGTGTCAGACCTGTTGCTCCTTTCCGGTTTCTCACCTGGGGCGATACACGTCTACACTGCATTGTAAGCCTGGGTCTGTAGGTCCCGAGCTTGTGGACTCGGTGTTTCCAAGCCTGAGCGCGACTGTCTACATTTCACTGGAAACCTGGGTTTACAAGTGTTGGACCCAGATATTGGGGCTCTACTAGCACGTCTGCACTGCAGCACACAGAGCTTCTGATTTGGGTCTGAAGCTTGAGTTGCGTCCACACTGCCAAATGGCTTGGCTTGGACCTGAGTCTTAGTGGGACCCTCCCAGCAGACTCCTACAACCTGTTCCTGAGTGCTCACTGACCCGAGTCTGACTGATTTGGCTGTGGAAGGAAGTGGGTCTGAGGATCAAACCCGAGTTGGAGTCCATGCTTAGTGTGCAGTGCAGACAGACCCTAGAGAGACCCACTGAGGAGGGACTGGCTGAGAGAGAGCCAGGAAGCAGGAGCAGCAGGACTGCCAGAGACCCCTGGGAGGAGAGGCTGTGAAAGTCGGCAGTGGAAGGTTGAGCTGAAAAATGGTTTTGTCTCTTGGTTTGTTTACATTTGGGACAATCAAACTGCAGAAAGGAGACCGGGGCTGTGGCAGTTTATCCTGGGAAGTTGGGGAGAAGCTCTGCCTTGGGACACTCTTATTGGTTATTCTCTGCTCCCTCCAAAGCCTTTTTCAGGACTCGTTGAGCATCTTCTGCAACTTCATCCAAAAACGTATGTAGCATTTCATAGGTGACATTGTAAGATCTCTCTGCTGCTATCCCAGTGCCAATCAGTGGTATCAGGCTGATAAAAGATTTAGCTGTCATCATACGTTCCCCTGTTGCCTGTCTGAGACGCTTCAAAGCCTCTTCTCTTGTTATATCTTTGGCCAGAGCAGACTGTATCACAGACTTCAGCTCATCAACAGACTTCCTAACCTGCTTAGCGAGTGATTTGAGGGAATCATCATCCAGGCCAAAGGACTTGCAATACTCTCTCATGTTTTCCACCAAGATCTTGACATCGCACTCAACCGAGAGAAATGGGAGAGGAACAGCAGCGATACTACACGACTTCAGGGCTTGTTTCCAGATCTGTTCCTGGAGAGCCTTCTGTTTCTCTTTCAAGATTTTTTCAGACATACTGGGCAGGGCAGAGATGAGAACATGTCTCTTGTGAGTTTTAAGGTCTTTCGCCAAAGTCTCCTGCAGTTGGGGAGAATCGTACTTGTCAAAGTCCCATCTTGACACCAGGAAAACCTGTGGGGAGATGATCCCTGATTTTTGTAGCTGCTCCATGCAGTCACTTCTCATTGCCGCTAGAATTTTCTCCTCTTTGAAATCTCTTTTTTTTTGTTCATTAGACAAGTCCACATCCACCTTGGAGCGAACAAAGTAAAATTTCTTCTCCATCCTCTTGATTTCTTTGGCAAGGTTGGCATCAGCCTCTGTGAAGCGCTCAGATGAGATGATGATGAAGAAATCATAACGATCAAATTTCATATCTTTTATGTATTTTTCTGCTGGACACTTCATTGTTCCGATCCCAGGAAGGTCCCACATAGTGACATTTGGGTGCATGTGATGGGGATAAGCAGTTGGCAAATTGGTTGTTTCTGTCACCCCAGTCTTAGCTGCACCACTGTCATCATCATTCAGGCTTCTTATGGCATTGATGAAGGACGACTTCCCAGAGCCTGAGTTCCCTGTGATGGCGATGTCGAGCTTGGTATTTCTTAATGTGTCATCAGACATATTCACCACAGAAATGGCTTCTGAGAAGTTCCCAGCTTTGACAGCGGCCTGGAATTTTTCAGTTTCCTCCTCAGACAGACCGGGCAGTTTACTGCTCCATTTTGAAAACAAATCATCTGAGTGAGTTTTTGAATCTTCCATTATCCTCGGAAAAGAAACATAAATTCCAGTCAGGGTTAGGGGTTTTCCCTCCCAACAGTCAGAATCATAGAAACAGAGTTGAAGGCCAGAAGAGACCCCCCCAGATCACCTAGTCTGACCTGCTCTATGTCACAGGCCACTCACAGCCCCCAGCACCCACACTAAACCCAACAACCAAAGTGAGACCAAAGCATTGCCGCCCTCAGAAGCCTGAATTATTGCATTCCACAGGAAGGGAACAGTGGGCACTGAGCTGCACCAGTGCCCGGGGCCCCTGCAGTAGCAAGGAACTGATACAATGAGAGAGACCCAGCAAAAAGAGATGTCCTTGTATCCATGTAACAGAGTCACAGGGCTGGCAGGAAAGGAGATATTGCTCACAACTTGCAATAAATAAATAAAATAATCTAGAGTTAAAATAAAGTGTTTAGAATGCCCAAAGGAGAAAGCTTCATTTCTGCGTACATGTGCCACTAGGGGGCGCTGTGCTGGAGGGAGCAGGGTGGAGGCTCTCCCCTGGCAGGCAGGGCTGGCCCTGATGCCCCAGCACATCGTTAGGGGTCCTGTGGTGCCAGGAAAAGCCTGAGAAAAAACTTCAACAGTTCACTTTTAAGTTTCTGAAATCACAGGAAATCTGCCTTCCCTCCCAGTAACTGAACAGGGCCTGACCACGTGATTTCACATCCCTTAAATGTTAATTTCCTTGAGTCTGTTCATTTGGACTCAGAGAACAGCCTGGAGTAGGGTGACCATATTTCCCAAAAGGAAAACTGGATACCGTGGGGGCTCACCCGAGCCCACTCTGCATGGAGCTGGCCTGAGCCGCTCACCCAAGCCCCACAACCACGATCACCCGAAACACCCCCCTGCGGGGCTGGCCTCAGGACACCCCCGCACAGACTCAGGGGATGGCCTGAGCCGCCTGACAATACAGCTTGTCTGAGCCCCGCCCTGAGGGCTGGTGTTGCTCCCCGCACCCACCTCCATGTTCCCCCATACCATGTGGGCTGATGGGGGGACTGAGCAGTTGGAAAGGGCAAATGGGACAAATACACAGTTTTGGAAAAAAATCAGGAGAGAGGGACAGGGCTTTAAAAGGGGACTGTCCTGGATAAACTGGGACATATGGTCACCCTAGCAGGGAGAAACCTTTGCCCTCACTCCTCTCCCTCCTCCCTTATGCAAGAATGGCCAGACTGGGTCAGACCAAAGGTCCATCTAGCTCAGTGTCCTGTCTTCCAACGGTGGCCAGTGCCAGGTGCCCCAGAGGGAATGAACAGAACAGTTACTTAGCAAGTAGCATTGGTGGTTCAGTGGTAGAATTCTTGCCTGCCACACGGGAGGCCTGGGTTTGATTCCTGGCCAATGCACAGACTCACACTTTATAGGGCCCTCATAGCACAGTGGTTTGAGCATTGGTCTGCTAAACCCAGAGTTATGAGTTCAATCCTTGAGGGGGCCACTTAAGGATTTGGGGCAAAATCAGTACTTGGTCCTGCTAGTGAAGAGAGGAGGCTGGACTTGATGACCTTTCAGAGTCCCTTCCAGCTCTATGAGATAGGTATATATCTCCATATTTAAGCAATCTATCCCCTGTCACCCTTTCCCAGCTTTGGCAAACAGTGGCTAGGGACACCATTCCTGGCTAATTGCCATTTATGGACCTATCCTCCATGAACTTATCTAGTTATAGTCTTGGCCTTCACAACATCCTGTGGCAGAGTTCCACAAGTCAATTGTATGTTGTGTGAAGAAATACTTCCTTTTGTTTGTTTTAAACCTACTGCCCAATAATTTTCTTTGGTGACCCCCTAGTTCTTGTGTTATGAGAAGGAGTAAATAACACTTCCTTATTTACTTTCACCACACCAGTCATGATTTTATAGACTTCTATCATATCCTCATATCTCTTTTCCAAGCTGAAAAGTCTCAGTGTTATTAATTTCTCCTCATATGGCAGCTATTCTGTACCCCTAATAATTTTTGTTGCCCTTTGCTGAACCTTTTCCAATTCTAATATGTCTTTTTTGAGATGGGGTGACCAGATCTTCATGCAATATTCTAGCTGTGGGCATATCATGGATTTACATAGAGGAAATATGATATTTTCTGTATTAATATCTATCTCTTTCTTAATGATTCCCATCATTCTGTTTGCTTTTTTGATGGCCGCTGCACATTGACTGAATGTTTTCAGTGAACTATCCACAATGACTCCCAGATCTCTTTCTAGAATGGCAACAGCTAATTTAGACCCCATCGTTGTATATGTATAGTTAGGATTATGTTTTCCAATGTGCATTACTTTGCATCTATCAACACAGAATTTCATCCACCATTTGTTTCCTAGTCACCCAGTTTTCTGAGATCCCCTTGTAGCTCTTCACAGTCTGCCTGGGACTTAACTATCTAGAGTACTTTTGTATCATCTGCAAACTTCACCACCTCTCTGGTTGCCCCCTGTAGCCTATAGGACTAACCTGCTTGGTTGTGTATATATATATATATATATATATATATTTCTTATATTTTAAGTATTTGGTTTATTGTAATAGGTTTATAGATTTATATTAAAGTAAGTTTGGCTGTAATGCAAGAGACCTACAGGCCATATCCTGTATGTAAAGCTAAGGCAAAGTTAGCGTATCTATATTAAGACCTTTTACTCAGAAAGCAAAGTTGACCTATAGCTTGTTACCTAAATAGATGAGTACCCACGCCTATGTCTATGACCTTTTATCTAGACCAATAGACCATGGAGAATGGGATAGGGTTTTTTTCAATTTTTAAACCCACAGACTTAACAGGTACACTACAAGTAAAGAACTGAAATAACTAAAGAAGAGAAACAATATATGTGCGTATGTACATGTCATCAATAGGCACAAACATACTAGCGTATGGAGTAAGTGTACCCTAACATTTTATGGGTGAGGAATGAAATTTGGGCATAGGAAGAAGGATTTCCAGCACTTTGCCCTATAAAAGAGGTGACCCACCTCGATAGAGTACTCCATTCTCACTTACTCCGCTCTATCATTCTGACTTACATTCTATTTCTACTCTCTCTCTCTCTATCTATTCTACTACTATTAGTAGACTGTACTTGTTCTTCTTAAACTTTAAGTTTCAAGGGAACTAGGCTAAGCTTGGTTTCCCTAAGTTTTATTCTTAGTTTTGTTCATTAGGTTTTGATTTTAAGTTTAAGTTAGTCAAGTAAACCCTAATTTAGTTTTGATCGCTCTTAGCATTAGATTTTTTTAAGCACTGCATCCCTCACTCAAAAATTGAGAAACCTGAACTGCAAGGCTGGTCCTCTGTCTCTTACCACCAGGTTATCAAGGAAGGGTGTGAGTATATTAACCAAAGCTTTGTTGCATCTAATACTATATTAGCATATGTATCTTTTGAATAGCAGTAATGCAATTGTAACTTTGTAACTCTGGGTATTTTACCATTTACTTACTATTATTGATTTTAATAAAAAGTCTTTACGACTATATCTGTCTCAGTGTGAGCTTCCTGTCATACCCCCGAGGGTCCTTTATAAATTCTGTGGAGCCTGATTCAGGACAAGAACATTTATGTTCTGATCAAACAGATTGGCGAGCCTAAGACCCATAGTAATTAATATTAATAATTAATTGATATTAATGTTATTAATATATTAAATTAAATTTAAATCATATAAGAATTAAATTAATGAAATAAATTAATATTATCATTACACCCTAAATCAGGCTACAGAATGGCGAGCCAGGCAGGAGTTTTGAGGAGTGTGTGACAGGAATTTTCAAGGATTCCAGGCATCCTTAAACCCCTGAGAATCTCACCAGAGACATAAGTAAAGAGTTAAGGTTAAAGAGTGTTAGAGAGCAAGATTGTGTGTCTTACTCACTCTTAAGAACACAGGAACCTGATTTCCTGTGGCTGCAGCTTGGCAGCAAGCCCAGTATTTCCTGTTCTGTATTGTGGTTTGACTTAAAGTTTTACTTTAGAAGTTTTGAATTTAATCTTGCAAGATAAAAAGTAATATTTAAAGTAATGGTGTTATCATTTAAAAAGTGATATTATTTAATGTGATACACACGTTTAAGGGGCTTTGCCAAAGGTATAAGTTGTAATAAATGGCGCCCCCACCCCTCTATCATTTTCTTGGGACTTATTGAACTAGCTGTAAAACCAGTTTGGGGTATTATTTCCTGTTGTTTCTGTGAAGGGACGCCTTCAGTTACAGAGTAAAATAGCAGTGTGTTCACTATAGTTTATTACATAAGCTAGTGAATTGTTAGAATTCAAATGAGTTCTATGTTCGTGTTAAGGTGAGTGGAGCAAGGGCAAGTGTAGAGTCTGTTGGAGTTACCAGCAGTCTGGCTTTAGATAACTTTGCCAGAAAATACATTCAGAAACATGGAGGAGGCTTAGGACAGCTAAGGAATAGCAAGATGATATCTAAGCATTGTAACCCATAGGGTTCTATAAGTGATGTATTTGATGTAGAAATGAAGCAGAAAAAAAGAAAGGCTAAAATGATAAAGAAAATAGCTTCTGATCAAACAGATTGGCGAGCCTAAGACCAATACTAAGTAATATTAATAATTAATTATGATTACTTTTATTAATAAATTAAATTAAATTAAAATTAATTAAGAATTAAAATAATGTATTAAATTAATATTATCAGTACACCCTAAATCAGGCTACACCCCTTATCCAGATCATTTATGAATATGTTGAATAGGACTGGTCCCAATACACACCCCTGGGGGACACCACTATTTACCTGTCTCCCTTCTGAAAACTGACCATCTATACCTACCCTTTGTTTCTTATCTTTTAGGAAGTTACTTTTCCATGAAAGGGCCTTCTCTCTTATCCCATGACAGCTTACTTTGCTTAATAGCCTTTGGTGAGGGACCTTATCAAATGCTTTCTGAAAATCTAAGTACCCTATATCCACTGGATCCCCCTTGTTTACATGCTTTTTGACCCCTTCAATGAGTTCTCTTAGATTGGTGAGGCATGATTTCCCTTTAGTTTCAACCAGTTTTCCCAGTACTGAAGTCAGGCTTACCAGCCTGTAATTGCTAGGATCACCTCTTGGGCCTTTTTTAAAAAAAATGGCATCACGTTAGCTATCCTCCAGACATCTGGTACAGAAGCTGATTTAAATGATAGGTTATATATCACAGTTAGTAGTTCTGCAATTTCACATTCATGTTCCTTCAGAACTCTTGGCTGAATACCATCTGTTCCCGGTCCTGGTTGAAAACCTCCTCTATTGACACCTCAATCTGGGACAGTTCCTCAGATTTGTCACCTTAAAAGAATGGCTCAGGTTTGGAAAACTATTTCACATCCTCAGCCGTGAAGACTGATGTAAAGAATTCATTTAGTTTCTTCACAATAGCCTTATCGTAGCCCCCTCCTACCTGCATAGAGCCTGCTGGGACTGGTGTCGACCAGTGCTCGGGGGGCTCTGGGGTTGGGGCCATACTGCGCTGTGCTCCGGGGGGGGAGTGAGGTGGCTTGGCAGGGTGCTGGGGCTGGTGGCTCAGCTGGGGGGTTGGTGGCCGCAGGAGGCTTTGGGTGGGGCAGCCGTGGGTTGACCCGGAGGAAGCCAGTGGCTATGCGTGTAGCATCTATGAGGCTAGTTCTAGCTCCACACCAATCCTGCAGAGGGGAGGGTGTCTCTTCCATGCTTTGGGTCTCTCCTTACAGCGAGCTGCCCGGATCTCTCTCCCAGATGTGTGACTCCCAAACTGGTCTCTGCCCAGTAAATCCCACATCATAGTCCAGGAATGCCTTGGTGTCCAGGTGCCAAAGGGCACACCCCAAATCACTGACAGATTCTCCCTTTCCTTGTCTGCTTGGTTCCACTCAGGATGCAATCCAGAGATCGCCCTGGGGCACCCCTGACAGAGTCATATTCCCTGTGGTGCCATGTGTCCGACCTTCAAACCCCTCCTGGGTTATGTCTGGGAGCAGCAGGCTAAAGAAATCCAGCTTGGCAGCCTCACCCGAGCCATTTACTTGGGCAGCTCACACAGACAGGTTGGTTCAGCCAGCCCATTCCTGGCCATCCCCAGTATGAGCTCCGGGCGGCCATCCCCATGAAGCCGGGCGGCCACATCTCTCCACCTGCACCACCCTATTTCTGCTCTCCGAGCTCAGGGGAACACTTTGATTGTCAGGGTTCGTCATTTCGGCCCACCAAGCAGCCCTCGCACCTGCAGTAACTGCCCCTTAAGCCTTGCCAGGCAAATTTGCATCCAACATCCCACCTGGACACCAGGGTAATTTTTGTGGTTCCCCAAGTACATCAGACCCCTAGGGCGCCTGTAGCGTACCACGTTACCACAACTCAGATGCCAGCACTGTAGGTGCTTTACCAGCTAGGCCTTGTCAATGCGAGCCCTGCTGGCATGGGCGGTGGATGAATGGCTGGCTTAGAGAGGCTAGTCCCCCAGCCCCGCCCCTTCTGCCCAAGACACCGCCCCTTCCATACCCACGGAACCCAAGTGGCAAACAAAGCTCTGCACGCGGTCATGGCAAACAGCTATTACTCTGGACACCCTCCATCTAGCCTGTGAATTCCTGGTAGCAGAAGACGCCTCCCCAGAAGCCCTAATCAGGCCTGATTTCCTCAGACAGTATAAGGCTGACCTCAGTTTCAAGAAAGGCATCTGTATTGTCAAGCAGAGACAGTTTGCCATGACACCTGTTGGGGGGAAATAGAGGCATGAGAGGAGAACGTGATGCTGCCCCCGAGGAGCGAGATGGGTGAAAGGGGACCCAACAGAAGGGCTGGAAGGCATGCCGGAACCCCGACCACTAGGTTGAAGTGATTTCCTGCTGGCCCAGGCCTCGGGCAAAAGTACCCCTGGCTGTGTCCCAGTGAGAGTTTCCAATGTGACAGCAGAAGCCCAAGTCATGTGACAGGGCATGGTGTTTGGTACATCCCCCCAGAGGTGACTGTACCCAGAGGTGATGACCGAAGCACTAGCAGTGCTGCAAGGCACTGAGAAAAGAGGGAATCACCGTGACAGACTGAACATGGGACTGAAACACACGTGGGAGAGAGAAGCTCTTGGGCAGACGCTGGGGCTGCGGAGGAGGAATCTGTTACCTGGAAATGGCAGGCAGCCTGAAACCTGTCAGGAAATTACCTTGATGTCCTCTTCTCCTGGGACCATGACCTGGTGTGCACAGGATTGACAGAGCACCAGTTCGAGACTGGAGATGAGTGATCTGTGGCACTGGAACCATCTTGGATCCCCCTCTGCCACACGACAGAGTTACGCAAACAACTGAAACAAATGGTAGGGAGAGGCCCTGTTTGTGTTGAATGACGTTACCATGAGGGATGCATATCCCTTTCCTAGGACAGACAACACTCTAGACTTGTGGGGAACGTCCTGCTTATTCTCCTCTCTGAACTTGACCAGTGGCTCCTGCAAGTAGAAGTGGAGGTGCACTCCAATGATGGACTTAAGATGGCATTAACAGCGTGAGAATAAAAATATGGCCATATGGGTTGAGACCAAAAGTCCATCTAGCCCTGTATCCTGTCTTCCGACAGTGGCCAATGCTTCAGAAGGAATGAACTGAACAGGTAATCATCAAGTGATCCATCCCCTGTCCCCTCTTTCCCACCTTCTGGGAAACAGAGGCTAGGGACACCGTCCCTGCCCATCCTGGCTAACAGCCTTTGATGGACTTAACCTCCATGAATGTATCTAGTTCTTTTTTGAACCCTGTTATAGTCTTGGCTTTCACAACATCCTCTGGCAAGGATTTCCACAGGTTGAGTGTGTGTTGTGTGAAGAAATACTTCCTTTGTTTGTTTTAAACCTGCGGCCTATTAATTTCATTTGGTGACTCCTTCTGCCCAAGACCCTGCCCTTTCCATACCCACTGGAACCCAGCCCCCATTGTGGCCGCTGGCCCCAGCCTCACGCCCCCTGTTGCCCCCCCACACTGTGGCCTCTGGTTCTTGCCCAAAGCTACCGTGCAATCTTGTGCCCCTCTCGAGCCAGGCACCCGTGCAGCCCCAGCTCCCCCCCAGCCCAGGAGCACCAGGTGGCTCAAGCCTTCCAGGCCTAACCCATGGCTGCCCCACGCTAAGCCCCCTGTGGTGATAAGGCCCCATCTCTGCCCCAGGCCCCGCCCCCACACAACCCCTTCTCCGAAGCCCCCACCCTCACCCTACCTCTTCCTGCCCAGTTCTGCCCTTCTCCTGAGCATGCCCTGTTCCCGCTCCTCCCCCTACCCTTCAGTGCCTCCTACATGCTGGGGAACAGCTGATCATGGCGGGTGGGAGGCACTGGGGAGGTGGGAGGTGGAGGAGTTGTTCAGCGGGGCAGCAAGCAGGCGGGACGCACTGGGGTAGGAGAGGAGGAGCTGCCTGCCGGTGGGTGCTGAGCACCCACTCATTTTTTTTCCATGCGTGCTCCAACCCTGGAACCTCCACGGAGTCGGCACCTATGGCTATAGGAGAAGAGGGCCCAGCCCCCACGACACAGGGGATAGTGTCCCAGTGAGAGTTTCCAATAGGACAGCAGAAGCCCAAGTCATGTACCAGAGCATGGGGTTCGGTGCATCCCCCCAGAGGTGACTGTGTACCAGAGGCAGTGACCAAAGTACCAGCAGTGCTGCAAGGCATTGAGAAAAGAGGGAATCACCGTGACAGACAGAACATGGGACTGAAACACCCTTGGGAGAGAGAAGCTCTTGGGCAGGAGCTGGGCTGAGGAGCAGGAATCTGTTACCTGGGAAACGGCAGGCAGCCTGGAACCTGTCGGGAAATTACCTTGATTTCTTCTCCTCTTGGAACGATGACCTGGCATGCACAGGGTTGACAGAGCACCGGCTCGAGATTGGTGATGCGTGATCTGTGGCACTGGAACCATCTTGGATCTCCTTCCATGTAATGGTAGAGTTACGCACATAACTGCAACAAATGGTAGAGAGAGGCCCCGTTTGGTGTTGAATGACATTACCATGAGGGATGCATATCCCTTTCCTAGGATTGACGACACTCTATACTTGTGGGGAAAACCTGCTTATTCTCCTCCCTGGACTTGACCAGTGGCTCCTGCAAGTAGAAGTGGAGGTGCACTCCAATGATGGACTTAAGATGGCATTAACAGCGTGAGAATAAAAATATGGCCATATGGGTTGAGACCAAAAGTCCATCTAGCCCTGTATCCTGTCTTCCGACAGTGGCCAATGCTTCAGAGGGAATGAACTGAACAGGTAATCATCATGTGATCCATCCCCTGTCCCCTCGTTCCCACCTTCTGTGAAACAGAGGCTAGGGACACCGTCCCTGCACATCCTGGCTAACAGCCTTTGATGGACTTAACCTCCATGAATGTATCTAGTTCTTTTTTGAACCCTGTTATAGTCTTGGCTTTCACAACATCCTCTGGCAAGGATTTCCACAGGTTGAGTGTGTGTTGTGTGAAGAAATACTTCCTTTGTTTGTTTTAAACCTGCTGCCTATTAATTTCATTTGGTGACTCCTTCTGCCCAAGACCCTGCCCTTTCCATACCCACTGGAACCCAGCCCCCATTGTGGCCTCTGGCCCCAGCCTCACGCTCCCTGTTGCCCCCCCGCACTGTGGCCTCTGGTTCTTGCCCAAAGCTACCGTGCAATCTTGTGCCCCTCTCGAGCCAGGCACCCGTGCAGCCCCAGCTCCCCCCCAGCCCAGGAGCACCAGGTGGCTCAAGCCTTCCTGGCCTAACCCATGGCTGCCCCACGCTAAGCCCCCTGTGGTGATAAGGCCCCATCTCTGCCCCAGGCCCCGCCCCCACACAACCCCTTCTCCGAAGCCCCCACCCTCACCCTACCTCTTCCTGCCCAGTTCTGCCCTTCTCCTGAGCATGCCCTGTTCCCGCTCCGCCCCCTACCCTTCAGTGCCTCCTACATGCTGGGGAACAGCTGATCATGGCGGGTGGGAGGCACTGGGGAGGTGGAGGAGTTGTTCAGCGGGGCAGCAAGCAGGCGGGACGCACTGGGGTAGGAGAGGAGGAGCTGGCTGCCGGTGGGTGCTGAGCACCCACTCATTTTTTTTCCATGCGTGCTCCAACCCTGGAACATCCACGGAGTCGGCACCGATGGCTATAGGAGAAGAGGGCCCAGCCCCCACGACACAGGGGATAGTGTCCCAGTGAGAGTTTCCAATAGGACAGCAGAAGCCCAAGTCATGTACCAGAGCATGGGGTTCGGTGCATCCCCCCAGAGGTGACTGTGTACCCAGAGGCAGTGACCAAAGTACCAGCACTGCTGCAAGGCATTGAGAAAAGAGGGAATCACCGTGACAGACAGAACATGGGACTGAAACACCCTTGGGAGAGAGAAGCTCTTGGGCAGGAGCTGGGCTGAGGAGCAGGAATCTGTTACCTGGGAAACGGCAGGCAGCCTGGAACCTGTCGGGAAATTACCTTGATTTCTTCTCCTCTTGGAACGATGACCTGGCATGCACAGGGTTGACAGAGCACCGGCTCGAGACTGGTGATGCGTGATCTGTGGCACTGGAACCATCTTGGATCTCCTTCCATATAATGGTAGAGTTACGCACATAACTGCAACAAATGGTAGAGAGAGGCCCCGTTTGGTGTTGAATGACATTACCATGAGGGATGCATATCCCTTTCCTAGGATTGACGACACTCTACACTTGTGGGGAAAACCTGCTTATTCTCCTCCCTGGACTTGACCAGTGGCTCCTGCAAGTAGAAGTGGAGGTGCACTCCAATGATGGACTTAAGATGGCATTAACAGCGTGAGAATAAAAATATGGCCATATGGGTTGAGACCAAAAGTCCATCTAGCCCTGTATCCTGTCTTCCGACAGTGGCCAATGCTTCAGAGGGAATGAACTGAACAGGTAATCATCATGTGATCCATCCCCTGTCCCCTCTTTCCCACCTTCTGGGAAACAGAGGCTAGGGACACCGTCTCTGCCCATCCTGGCTAACAGCCTTTGATGGACTTAACCTCCATGAATGTATCTAGTTCTTTTTTGAACCCTGTTATAGTCTTGGCTTTCACAACATCCTCTGGCAAGGATTTCCACAGGTTGAGTGTGTGTTGTGTGAAGAAATACTTCCTTTGTTTGTTTTAAACCTGCTGCCTATTAATTTCATTTGGTGACTCCTTCTGCCCAAGACCCTGCCCTTTCCATACCCACTGGAACCCAGCCCCCATTGTGGCCTCTGGCCCCAGCCTCACGCTCCCTGTTGCCCCCCCGCACTGTGGCCTCTGGTTCTTGCCCAAAGCTACCGTGCAATCTTGTGCCCCTCTCGAGCCAGGCACCCGTGCAGCCCCAGCTCCCCCCCAGCCCAGGAGCACCAGGTGGCTCAAGCCTTCCTGGCCTAACCCATGGCTGCCCCACGCTAAGCCCCCTGTGGTGATAAGGCCCCATCTCTGCCCCAGGCCCCGCCCCCACACAACCCCTTCTCCGAAGCCCCCACCCTCACCCTACCTCTTCCTGCCCAGTTCTGCCCTTCTCCTGAGCATGCCCTGTTCCCGCTCCTCCCCCTACCCTTCAGTGCCTCCTACATGCTGGGGAACAGCTGATCATGGCGGGTGGGAGGCACTGGGGAGGTGGAGGAGTTGTTCAGCGGGGCAGCAAGCAGGCGGGACACACTGGGGTAGGAGAGGAGGAGCTGGCTGCCGGTGGGTGCTGAGCACCCACTCATTTTTTTTCCATGCGTGCTCCAACCCTGGAACATCCACGGAGTCGGCACCTATGGCTATAGGAGAAGAGGGCCCAGCCCCCACGACACAGGGGATAGTGTCCCAGTGAGAGTTTCCAATAGGACAGCAGAAGCCCAAGTCATGTACCAGAGCATGGGGTTCGGTGCATCCCCCCAGAGGTGACTGTGTACCCAGAGGCAGTGACCAAAGTACCAGCAGTGCTGCAAGGCATTGAGAAAAGAGGGAATCACCGTGACAGACAGAACATGGGACTGAAACACCCTTGGGAGAGAGAAGCTCTTGGGCAGGAGCTGGGCTGAGGAGCAGGAATCTGTTACCTGGGAAACGGCAGGCAGCCTGGAACCTGTCGGGAAATTACCTTGATTTCTTCTCCTCTTGGAACGATGACCAGGCATGCACAGGGTTGACAGAGCACCGGCTCGAGACTGGTGATGCGTGATCTGTGGCACTGGAACCAGCTTGGATCCCCTTCCATGTAATGGTAGAGTTACGCAAATAACTGCAACAAATGGTAGAGAGAGGCCCCGTTTGGTGTTGAATGGCATTACCATGAGGGATGCATATCCCTTTCCTAGGATTGACGACACTCTACACTTGTGGGGAAAACCTGCTTATTCTCCTCCCTGGACTTGACCAGCGGCTCCTGCAACTAGAAGTGGAGGTGCACTCCAATGATGGACCTAAGATGGCATTAACAGCGTGAGAATAAAAATATGGCCATATGGGTTGAGACCAAAAGTCCATCTAGCCCTGTATCCTGTCTTCCGACAGTGGCCAATGCTTCAGAGGGAATGAACTGAACAGGTAATCATCAAGTGATCCATCCTCTGTCCCCTCTTTCCCACCTTCTGGGAAACAGAGGCTAGGGACACCATCCCTGCCCATCCTGGCTAACAGCCTTTGATGGACTTAACCTCCATGAATGTATCTAGTTCTTTTTTGAACCCTGTTATAGTCTTGGCTTTCACAACATCCTCTGGCAAGGATTTCCACAGGTTGAGTGTGTGTTGTGTGAAGAAATACTTCCTTTGTTTGTTTTAAACCTGCTGCCTATTAATTTCATTTGGTGACTCCTTCTGCCCAAGACCCTGCCCTTTCCATACCCACTGGAACCCAGCCCCCATTGTGGCCTCTGGACCCAGCCTCACGCCCCCTGTTGCCCCCCCACACTGTGGCCTCTGGTTCTTGCCCAAAGCTACCGTGCAATCTTGTGCCCCTCTCGAGCCAGGCACCCGTGCAGCCCCAGCTCCCCCCCAGCCCAGGAGCACCAGGTGGCTCAAGCCTTCCTGGCCTAACCCATGGCTGCCCCACGCTAAGCCTCCTGTGGTGATAAGGCCCCATCTCTGCCCCAGGCCCCGCCCCCACACAACCCCTTCTCCGAAGCCCCCACCCTCACCCTACCTCTTCCTGCCCAGTTCTGCCCTTCTCCTGAGCATGCCCTGTTCCCGCTCCTCCCCCTACCCTTCAGTGCCTCCTACATGCTGGGGAACAGCTGATCATGGCGGGTGGGAGGCACTGGGGAGGTGGGAGTGGGAGGAGTTGTTCAGCGGGGCAGCAAGCAGGCGGGACGCACTGGGGTAGGAGAGGAGGAGCTGGCTGCCGGTGGGTGCTGAGCACCCACTCATTTTTTTTCCATGCGTGCTCCAACCCTGGAACATCCACGGAGTCGGCACCTATGGCTATAGGAGAAGAGGGCCCAGCCCCCACGACACAGGGGATAGTGTCCCAGTGAGAGTTTCCAATAGGACAGCAGAAGCCCAAGTCATGTACCAGAGCATGGGGTTCGGTGCATCCCCCCAGAGGTGACTGTGTACCCAGAGGCAGTGACCAAAGTACCAGCAGTGCTGCAAGGCATTGAGAAAAGAGGGAATCACCGTGACAGACAGAACATGGGACTGAAACACCCTTGGGAGAGAGAAGCTCTTGGGCAGGAGCTGGGCTGAGGAGCAGGAATCTGTTACCTGGGAAACGGCAGGCAGCCTGGAACCTTTCGGGAAATTACCTTGATTTCTTCTCCTCTTGGAACGATGACCAGGCATGCACAGGGTTGACAGAGCACCGGCTCGAGACTGGTGATGCGTGATCTGTGGCACTGGAACCAGCTTGGATCCCCTTCCATGTAATGGTAGAGTTACGCAAATAACTGCAACAAATGGTAGAGAGAGGCCCCGTTTGGTGTTGAATGACATTACCATGAGGGATGCATATCCCTTTCCTAGGATTGACGACACTCTACACTTGTGGGGAAAACCTGCTTATTCTCCTCCCTGGACTTGACCAGCGGCTCCTGCAAGAAGAAGTGGAGGTGCACTCCAATGATGGACTGACGATGGCATTAACACCGTGAGAATATAAGAACGGCCATATGAGTTGAGACCAAAAGTCCATCTAGCCCTGTATCCTGTCTTCCGACAGTGGCCAATGCTTCAGAGGGAATGAACAGAACAGGTAATCATCAAGTGATACATGCCCTGTCCCCCCTGCCCAGATTCTGGGAAACAGAGGCTAGGGCCCCGCTTACCCCTGTTCATCCCAGGCCAGGACCCCTCCTACCTGCATAGAGCCTGCTGGGGCTGGTGTCGCCCAGCGCTCGGGGGGCTCTGGGGTTGGGGCCATACTGCGCTGTACTCCGGGGGATAGTGAGGTGGCTTGGCGGGGTGCTGGGGCTGGTGGCTCGGCTGGGGTGTGTGGCCGCAGGAGGCTTTAGGTGGGGCAGCCGTGGGTTGACCCAGAGGAAGCCAGTGGCTATGCCTGTAGCATCTATGAGGCTAGTTCTAGCTCCACACCAATCCTGCAGAGGGGAGGGTGTCTCTTCCATGCTTTGGGTCTCTCCTTACAGCGAGCTGTCCGGATCTCTCTCCCAGCTGTGTGACTCCCAAACTGGTCTCTGCCCAGTAAATCCCACATCATAGTCCAGGAATGCCTTGGTGTCCAGGTGCCAAAGGGCACACCCCAAATCACTGACAGATTCTCCCTTTCCTTGTCTGCTTGATTCCACTCAGGATCCAATCCAGAGATCGCTGTGGGGCACCCCTGACAGAGGCATGTTCCCTGTGGTACCATGTATCCGTCCTTCTAACCCCTCTTGGCTTTGCCTTGGAGCATCAGGCCAAGGAAATCCAGCTTGGAAGCCTCACCCCAGACATTTATTTGGGCAGCTCACACAGGCAGATTGCTTCAGCCAGCCGAGCTCTGGCCATCCCCAGTATGAGCTCCGGGCGTGAAGCCGGGTGGCCACATCTCTCCACCTGCACTGCCCTATTTCTGCTCTCAGAGCTCAGGGGAACACTTCGATTGTTAGGGTTGGTCATTTCCAACCACCAAGCAGCCCTCGGACCTATGGTACCTGCCCCTTAAGCCTTGTCAGCCAAATCTACCAGCCGGCATCCCACCTTGGTCACACCAGGGTAATTTTTGTGGTTCCCCAAGTACATCAGACCCCTAGGCCGCTGGTTGCGTGCCAGGTTACCACAACACAGATGCCAGCACTGTAGGTGCTTTACCAGCTAGGCCTTGTCAATGTGAGCCCTGCTGGCATGGGCGGTGGGTGAATGGCTGGCTTGGGGAGGCTGGACCTCCAGCCCCGCCCCTTCTGCCCAAGACCCCACCCCTTCCAGACCCACTGGAACCCAGCCCCAATTGTGGACGCTGGTCCCTGCCCCACATCCCCAGTCACCCCCTCATTGTGGCCTCTGGTCTTTGCCCAAGGCTAGCACACCCTCCCCTGCCCCACCCGAGCCAGGCACCCGTGCAGCACCAGCACCCCCCAACCCTGGACAACCGGGTGGCCCTAGTCTTCCCAGCCTAACCCATGGCTGTCCCATCCAAAGTCCCCTACAGCACTGAATCCCCTGCTCCGCCCCAGGCCCTGCCCCCACACAACTCTCACCCCATCCCGCCTCTTCCTGCCTCTACCCCCGCACCCAACCCCATCCCACCCCACCCCACCCACCCCTTCGTCCAAGCCCCTGCCCTTCCTGTTCCTGCCCAGTTCTGCCCCTCTCCTGAGCATGCCCTGTCCCCACTCCTTCCCCTACCTCCCAGTGCCTCCTGCATGCTGGGGAACAGCTGATCGTGGTGGGTGAGAGGCGCTGGGGAGGAGATAGGGGGAGGAGTTGATTAACGGGGCAGCAAGCAGGCGGGAGGCGCGGGGCTAGAAGACTTGGAGCTGGCTGCCAGTGGGTGCTGAGCACCCACTCATTTTTCCCCCATGTGTGCTCCAGCCCTGGAGTACCTATAGAGTCGGCACCTATGGCTATAGGAGAAGAGGGCCCAGCCCCCAGGACACAGGGGATAGTGTCCTAGTGAAAGTTTCCAATGTGACAGCAGAAGCCCAAGTCATGTACCAGGGCATGGTGTTTGGTACGTCCCCCCAGAGGTGACTGTGTACCCAGAGGCAGTGACCGAAGTACCAGCAGTGCTGCAAGGCTCTGAGAAAAGAGGGAATCACCGTGACAGACTGAACATGGGACTGAAACACACATGGGAGAGAGAAGCTCTTGGGCAGGAGCTGGGCTGAGGAGCAGGAATCTGTTACCTGGAAACGGCAGGCAGCCTGGAACCTGTCGGGAAATTACCTTGATTTCTTCTCGTCTTGGGACCATGACCTGAGGAGCACAGGGCTGACAGAGCACTGGCCCGAGACTGGAGATGAGTGATCTGTGATACTGGAACCATTGTGGATCCCCTTCCGCCACATGGCAGAGTTACGCAAATAGCTGCAAGAAATGGTAAGGAGAGGCCCTGTTTGTGTTGAATGACATTACCATGAGGGATGCATATCTCTTTCCTAGGACTGACAACACTCTAGACTTGTGGGGAAAATCCTGCTTATTCTCCTTTCTGGACTTGACCAGGGGCTACTGGCAAGTAGAAGTGGAGGTGCACTCCAATGATGGACTGAAGTTGGCATTAACACTGTAAGAAAATAAGAAAGGCCATATGGGTTGAGACCAAAAGTCCATCTAGCCCTGTATCCTGTCTTCTGACAGTGTCCAATACTTCAGAGGGAATGAACAGAACAGGCAATCATCAAGTGATATATCCCCTGTACTCCCTGCCCAGCTTCTGGGAAACAGAGGCTAGGGACACCATCCCTGTCCATCCTGGCGAATAGCCATTTACGCACCTATCCTCCATGAACTAATCTAGTTCTTTTTTTAACCCTGTTATAGTCTTGGCTTTCACAACATCCTCTGGCAAGGAATTGAACAGGTTGACCGTGTGTTGTGTAAAGAAATACTTCCTTTTATTTGTTTTAAACCTGCTGCCCATTAATTGCATTTGGTCACCCACTTGTTCTTGTGTTATGAGAAGGAGTAAATAACACTTCCTTATTTACTTTCTCCACACCAGTCATGATTTTACAGACTTCTATCATATCCTCATATCTCTTTTCCAAGCTGAAAAGTCTCAGCGTTATTAATCTCTCCTCATATGGGAGATATTCCGTACCCCTAATAAATTATGTTGCCCTTTTCTGAACCTTTTCCAGTTCAAATATATTCATTTTTTGAGATGGGGTGACCAGATCTCCATGTAGTATTCAAGATGTGGGCGTACCATGGATTTACATACAGGCAATATGATATTTTCTTTCTTATTATCTATCCCATTATTAATGATTCCCATCATTCTGTTTGCTTTTTTGACGGCCGCTGCACATTGAGTGGATATTTTCAGTGAACTATCCACAGTGACTCCCAGATCTCTTTCTAGGGTGGCAACAGCTAATTTAGACCCCATCATTGTATATGTATAGTTAGGATTATGTTTTCCAATGTGCATTACTTTGCATCTATCAACACAGAATTTCATCCACCATTTTGTTTCCTAGTCACCCAGTTTTCTGAGATCCCCTTGTATCTCTTTGCAGTCTGCCTGGGACTTAACTATCTAGAGTACTTTTGTATCATCTGCAAACTTCACCGCCTCTCTGGTTGCCCCCTTATCCAGATCATTTATGAATATGTTGAATAGGACTTGTCCCAGTACAGATACCTGTGGGACACCACTATTTTCCTGTCTCCCTTCTGAAAACTGTCCATTTATACCTAGCCGTTGTTTCCTACCTTTAGGTACTTACTTTTCCATGACAGGGCCTTCTCTCTTATCCCATGACAGCTTACTTTGCTTAATAGCCTTTGGTGAGGGACCTTGTCAAAGGCTTTCTGAAAATCTAAGTGCACTCTATCCACTGGATCCCCCTTTTCTACATGCCTGTTGACCCCTCAGTGAGTTCTCTTATATTGGCGAGGCATGTTGACTCTTCCCCAACAAATTATGTTCATCTCTGTGTCTGATAATTCTGTTCTTTACTATAGTTTCAACCAGTGTGCCCAGTACTGAAGTCAGGCTTACCGGCCTGTAATTGCTAGTATCTCCTCTTGGGCCTTTTACAAAAATTGGCATTGCATTAGCTATCCTCCAGACATCTGGTACAGAAGCTGATTTAAATTACACGTTATATATCACAGTTAGTAGTTCTGCAATTTCACATTCATGTTCCTTCAGAGCTCTTGGGTGAATCCCATCTGTTCTCGGTCCTGGTCCAAAATCTCCTCTATTGACACCTCAATCTGGGACAGTTGCTCAGATTTGTCACCTAAGAACAATGGTTCAGGTTTGGAAATCTGCCTCACAACCTCAGCCGTGAAGACCAATGTATAGAATTCATTTAGTTTCTTCACAATGGCCTTATCGTCCTTGAGTGCTCCATCAACCTCATCCTGCACCAGCCCCACAAGGGATCCTCTTCCTGGGCACGACAGTGCTAATAAGTGATGGTCACATAAACACCATCCTATACCGGAAATCTACTGACTGCTATACGTACCTACATGCCTCCAGGTTCCATCCAGACCACATCACACGATCCATTGTCTACAGCCAAGCTCTAAGATACAACCGCATTTTCTCCAGTCCCTCAGACAGAGACAAACACTTACAGGATCTCTGTCAAGCATTCTTAAAACTACAATATCCACCTGCTGAAGTGAAGAAACAGACTGACAGAGCCGGAAGAGTACCTAGAAGTCACCTACTACAGGACAGGCCCAACAAAGAAAGTAACAGAACGCCACTAGCCGTCACCTTCAGCCCCCAACTAAAACCTCTCCAGCACATCATAACCTATCCAGAAGGACAATCCCTCACTCTCACAGATCTTGGGAGACAGGCCAGTCCTTGATTACAGACAGCCCCCCAACCTGAAGCAAATACTCACCAGCAACTAAACACAACACAACAAAAACACTAACCCAGGAACCAATCCTTGCAAAAAACCCCGGTGCTAACTCTGTCCACATATCTATTCAAGGGACACCATCATAGGACCTAATCACCTCTGCCACACCATCAGGGGCTCATTCACCTGCACATCTACCAATGTGATATATGCCATCAGGTGCCAGCAATGCCTCTCTGCCATGTACATTGGCCAAACTGGACAGTCTCTGTGGAAACGAATAAATGGACACAAATCAGACGTCAAGAATTATAACATTCAAAAACCAGTCAGAGAACACTTCAACCTCCCTGGACACTCAATTACAGACCTAAAAGTCACAATTCTTCAATAAAAAAATTTCAAAAACAGACTCCAACGAGAAACTGCAGAACTGGAATTAATTTGAAATGGGCCATCCTGATTATCACTACAAAAGTTTTTTTCTCCTGCTGATAATACCCCACCTTAATTGATTAATCTCGTTAGAGTTGGTATGGCAACCCCCATCTTTTCATGTTCTCTGTATATATATATATATATATATATATATATCTTCCTACTGTATTTTCCACTCCATGCATCTTATGAAGTGGGTTTTAGGCCACGAAAGCTTATGCCCAAATAAATTTGTCAGTCTCTAAGGTGCCACAAGTACTCCTCGTTCTTTCAGCATCCCGATTATCCAGTGGCCCCACTGGTTGTTTAGCAGCTTCCTAGGGACCAGATGGCATTCACCCAAGATTTCTGAAAGAACTCAAATGTGAAATTGCAGAACTATTAACTATGGTTTGTAACCTGTCCTTTAAATCGGCTTCTGTACCCAATGACTGGAAGATAACTAATGTAATACCAATATTTAAAAAAGACTCTAGAGGTGATCCCGGCAATTACAGACAGTAAGTCTAACATCAGTACCGGGCAAATTATTTGAAACAATAGTAAAGAATAAAATTGTCAGACACATAGAAGAACATAAATTGTTGAGCAAAAGTCAACATGGTTTCTGTAAAGGGAAATCACGTCTTACTAATCTATTAGAGTTCTTTGAAGGGGTCAACAAACATGTGGACAAGGGGGATCCAGTGGACATAGTGTATTGGATTTCCAGAAAGCCTTTGACAAGATCCCTCACCAAAGGCTCTTACGTAAATTAAGTTGTCATGGGATAAAAGGGAAGATGCTTTCATGGATTGAGAACTGGTTAAAAGAGAGGGAACAAAAGGGTAGGAATAATGGTAAATTTTCAGAATGGAGAGGGGTAACTGCTGGTATTCCCCAAGGGTCAGTCCTAGGACCAATCCTAGTCAACTTATTCATAAATGATCTGGAGAAAGGGGTAACCAGTGAGGTGGCAAAGTTTGCAGACGATACTGAACTGCTCAAGATAGTTAAGTCCAAAGCAGACTGTAAGAACTTCAAAAAGATCTCACCAAACTAAGTGATTGGGCAACAAAATGGTATACAGATTTGGTCTCCTCATCTCAAAAAAGATTTACAGGCATTAGAAAAGGTTCAGAGAAGGACAACTAAAATAATTAGGGGTTTGGATCGGGTCCCGTATGAGGAGAGATTAAAGAGGCTAGGACTTTTCAGCTTGGAAAAGAGGAGAGTAAGGGGGGATATGCTAGAGGTATATAAAATCATGAGTGGTGTGGAGAAAGTGAATAAGGAAAAGTTATTTACTTATTCCCATAATATAAGAACTAGGGGTCACCAAATGCAATTAATGGGCAGCAGGTTTAAAACAAATAAAAGGAAGTTCTTCTTCACGCAGCGCAGAGTCAACCTGGGGAACTCCTTGCCTGAGGAGGTTGTGAAGACTAGAACTATAACAAGGTTTAAAAGAGAACTGGATAAATTCATGGTGGTTAAGTCCATTAATGGCTATTAGCCAGGCTGGGTAAGGAATGGTGTCCCTAGCCTCTGTCTGTCAGAGGGTGGAGATGGATGGCAGGAGAGAAATCACTTGATCATTGCCTGTTAGGTTCACTCCCTCTGGGGCACCTGGCATTGGCCACTGTTGGTAGACAGGATACTGGGCTGGATGGACCTTTGGTCTGACCCAGTGTGGCCGTTCTTATATTCTTATGTTTTAAACCTGCTGCCTATTAATTTTATTGGGTGACTCCTAGTTCTTGTGTTATGAGAAGGAGTAAATCACACTTCCTTATCTACTTTCTCCACACCAGTCATGAGTTTATAAACCTCTATCATATCCCCTCTTAACCGTCTCTTTTCCAAGCTGAAAAGTCCCAATCTTATTAATCTCTCCTCATACGGAAGCAATTCCATGCCCCTAAACATTCTTGTTGACCTTTTCTGAACCTTTTCCAATTCCAGTATATCTTCTTTCGAGATGGGGTGACGATCTCAGCTGAATTCTTTGCTGGATCTGCAAAGCAGGGACTGCACACCCCCTCGGCCCTTTCCCCACTGCACTTCCCCTTCCCCTGGCCAATGGGGGAAAGGGCCTGGCCCAGGAAGTGGCTGGGCAGTGGGAGCCGCAGGGCAGGAGGGAGCTGAAGAGAAGCCCCAGGAACTGTGGGCAGAGCTGCATTTGGAACAGGCGGAGCGTGCGACATCAGTGCTGGGTGCAGGTTCCTGAGGGACTTGTCAGGGAGCAGCAGCAGCTGGGCAGGGAGCCAGGGCACAGAGACACTGACTGAGCCTGGCCAAGTTCCTGTTTGCTGGACTAGAGACTGGACTGGCGAGGGCACCTCAGGCACTGAGCCTGAAGAGCCCTGGCTGTCGGCGGGACTGCCCCAGGGACTCAGACAGGAACCGGCCTGCAACCACTGCATCTCACTCTGCACTGTAACTGTTTCACCCTCTGTCCCTAGGGTCTCTGCAGCCTTCCCCTTTCCGGTCAGCCCTAGTAAAAACGTTTCCCTCAGCCATGTGTCTGAGTGGTTACTGGGACCCAGCAGGCATGGGCGGTGTGTAATGAAGGCAAGGAAAGGCATTGCCTTCCCATATAGACAGGGGTGGCCCCGTTCACCCTGCTCATCCCAGGCTAGACCGCCTCCTACCTGCATAGAGCCTGCTGGGGCTGGTGTCGCCCAGCGCTCGGGGGGCTCTGGGGTTGGGGCTGTACTGCGGCGTGCTCCGGGGGGGAGTGAGGTGGCTTGGCGGGGTGCTGGGGCTGGTGGCTCGGCTGGGAGGGGTGGCCGCAGGAGGCTTTGGGTGGGGCAGCCGTGGGTTGACCTGGAGGAAGCCAGATGCTATGCCTGTAGCATCTATGAGGCTAGTTCTAGCTCCACACCAATCCTGCAGAGGGGAGGGTGTCTCTTCCATGCTTTGGGTCTCTCCTTACAGCGAGCTGCCCGGATCTCTCTCCCAGCTGTGTGACTCCCAAACTGGTCTCTGCCCAGTAAATCCCACATCATAGTCCAGGAATGCCTTGGTGTCCAGGTGCCAAAGGGCACACCCCAAATCACTGACAGATTCTCCATTTCCTTGTCTGCTTGATTCCACTCAGGATCCAACCCAGAGATCGCCGTGGGGCACCCCTGACAGGCATGTTCCCTGTGGTACCATGTGTCCGTCCTTCAAAAACCTCCTGGGCTTTGCCTTGGAGCAGCAGGCCAAGAAAATCCGGCTTCGAAGCCTCACCCCAGCCATTTACTTGGACAACTCACACAGGCAGATTGCTTCAGCCAGCCCAGCTCTGGCCATCCCCAATATGAGCTCCAGGCATGAAGCCGGGTGGCCACATCTCTCCACCTGCACTGCCCTATTTCTGCTCTCGGAGCTCAGGGGAACACTTTGATTGTCAGGGTTGGTCATTTCCACCCACCAAGCAGCCCTCGCACCTGTGGTTCCTGCCCCTTAAGCCTTGTCAGCCAAATCTACCAGCCGGCATCCCACCTTAGACACCAGGGTAATTACTGTGGTTCCCCAAGTACATCAGACCCCTAGGGCGCTGGTTGCGTGCCAGGTTACCACGACTCGGATGCCAGCACAGTAGGTGCTTTACCAGCTAGGCCTTGTCGATGAAAGCCCTGCTGGCATGGGCGGTGGGTGAATGGCTGGCTTGGGGAGGCTAGACCTCCAGCCCCGCCCCTTCTGCCCAAGACCCCACCCCTTCCATACCCACTGGAACCCAGCTCCAATTGTGGCTGCTGGTCCCTGCTCCACACCCCCAGTTGCCCCCCCATTGTGGCCTCTGGTCCTTGCCCAAGGCTAGCGTACCCTCCCCTGCCCCACCCAAGCCAGGCACCCGTGCAGCCCCAGCTCCCCCCAACCCTGGACCAGCCTTCCCGGCCTAGCCCACAGCTGCCCCACCCAAAGCACCCTGCAGTGCTGAACCCCCTGCTCCGCCCCAGGCCCTGCCCCCACACAACCCCTTCATCCAACTCTCACCCCATCCTGCCTCTTCCTGCCTCTACCCCCCACAGCCCACCCCACCCACCCCTTCCCCTAAGCCCCCACCCTGCATCTTCCTGCCCAGTTCTGCCTCTCTCCTGAGCATGCCCTGTCCCCGCTCCTTCCCCTACCTCCCAGTGCCTCCTGCCTTCTGGGGAATAGCGGATCGTGGTGGGTGGGAGGCGCTGGGGAGGAGGTAGGGGGAGGAGTTGATTAACGGGGCAGCAAGCAGGCGGGAGGCGCTGGGGTAGGAGAGGAGGAGCTGGCTGCCAGTGGGTGCTGAGCACCCACTCATTTTTTCCCCATGTGTGCTCCGGCCCTGGAGTACCCATAGAGTCGGCACCTATGGCTATAGGAGAAGAGGGCCCAGCCCCCAGGACACAGGTGATAGTGTCCCAGTGAAAGTTTCCAATGTGACAGCAGAAGCCCAAGTCATGTGCCAGGGCATGGTGTTTGGTACGTCCCCCCAGAGGTGACTGTGTACCCAGAGGTGATGACCGAAGCACCAGCAGTGCTCCAAGGCACTGGGAAAAGAGGGAATCACCGTGACAGACTGAACATGGGACTGAAACACCCTTGGGAGAGAGAAGCTCTTGGGCAGGAGCTGGGGTTGTGGAGGAGGAATCTGTTACCTGGAAACGGCAGGCAGCCTGGAACCTGTTGGGAAATTACCTTGATGTCCTCTTCTCTTGGGACCATGACCTGAGGAGCACAGGATTGACAGAGCACCGGTTCGAGACTGGAGATGAGTGATCTGTGGCACTGGAACCATCTTGGATCCCCTTCTGCCACACGACAGACTTACGCAAACAACTGAAACAAATGGTAGGGAGAGGCCCTGTTTGTGTTGAATGACGTTACCATGAGGGATGCATGTCCCTTTCCTAGGACTGACAACACTCTAGACTTGTGGGGAAAGTCCTGCTTATTCTCCTTTCTGGACTTGACCAGAGGCTACTGGCAAGTAGAAGTGGAGGTGCACTGCAATGATGGACTGAAGCTGGCATTCAACACCGTGAGAATATAAGAACAGCGATATGGGTTGAGACCAAAAGTCCATATAGAGCTGTATCCTGTCTTCCGACAGTGGCCAATGCTTCAGAGGGAATGAACAGAACAGGTAATCATCAAGTGATACATGCCCTGTCCCCCATGCCTAGCTTCTGGGAAACAGAGGCTAGGGACACCATCCCTGCCCATCCTGGCTAATAGCCTTTGATGGACCTATCCTCTATGAACTTATCTAGTTCTTGTTTGAACCCTGTTATAGTTTTGCCCTTCACAACATCCTCTGGCAAGGAGTTCCACAAGTTGACTGTGCATTGTGTGAAGAAATACTTCCTTTTGTTTGTTTTAAAGCTGCTGCCCAATAATTTCATCTGCTGATCCCCTAGTTCTTGTGTTATGAGAAGGAATAAATAACACTTCTTTATGTACTTTCTCCACACCAGTTATGATTTCATAGACCTCTATCATATCCCCATATCTCCTTTCCAAGATGAAAGTCCCAGTGTTATTAATCTCTCCTCATATGGCAGCTACTCAATACCCTTAATAATTTTTGTTGCCCTTTTCTGAACCATTTCCGATTCTAATATATCTTTTTTGATATGGGGTGACCAGATCTGCATGCAGTATTCAAGATGTGGGCATACCATGGATTTACATAGAGGAAATATGATATTTTTGTCTTCTTATCTATCTCTTTCTTAATGATTCCCATCATTCTGTTTGCTTTTTTGACTGCCGCTGCACATTGAGTGGATGTTTTCAAAGAACTATCCACAATGACTCCAAGATCTCTTTCTAGAATGGCAACAGCTAATTTAGACCCCATCATTGTATATGTATAGTTCGAATTATGTTTTCCAATGTGCATTACTTTGCATCTATCAACACAGAATTTCATCTGCCATTTTGTTTCCTAGTCACCCAGTTTGTGAGATCCCTTTGGAGCTCTTTGCAGTCTACCTGGGACTTAACTATCTAGAGTCCTTTTGTATCGTCTGCAAACTTCACCACCTTTCTGGTTGCCTCCTTATCCAGATCATTTATGAATATGTTGAATAGGACTTGTCCCAGTGCAGATCCCTGGGGGACACCACTATTTTCCTGTCTCCCTTCTGAAAACTGTCTATTTATACCTACCCTTTGTTTCTTATCTTTTAGGAAGTTACTTTTCCATGAAAGGACCTTCTCTCTTATCCCATGACAGCTTACTTTGCTTAATTGCCTTTGGTGAGGGACCTTGTCAAAGGCTTTCTGAAAATCTAAGTGCGCTATATCCACTGGATCCCCCTTTTCTACATGCTTGTTGACCCCTTCAATGAGTTCTCTTAGATTGGTGAGGCATGATTTCCCTTTATAAAAACCATGTTGACTCTTCCCCAACAAAGCGTGTTCATCCATGTGTCTTTTAATTCTATTCTTTACTATAGTTTCATCCAGTTTGCCCAGTACTGAAGTCAGGCTTACCAGCCTGTAATTGCTAGGATCACCTCTTGGGCCTTTTAAAAATAAATGGCATCACCTTAGCTGTCCTCTAGACATCTGGTACAGAAGCTGATTTAAATTATAGGTTATATATCACAGTTAGTAGAATTTCACATTCATGTTCCTTTAGAACTCTTGGGTGAATACCATCTGTTCCCGGTCCTGGTCCAAAACCTCTTGTATTGACATCTCAATCTGGGACAGTTCCTCAGATTTGTCACCTAAAAAGAATGGCTCAGGTTTGGGAATCTCCCTCACATCCTCAGCCATGAAGACTGATGTAAAGAATTAATTTAGTTTCTTCGCAATGGCCTTATCATTCTTGAGTGCTTCTTTAGCATCTATTATCCAGTGGCCCAACTGGTTGTTTATTCCTGCTTCTGATCTACTCAATTTTTTTTATTTTACTTTTTATGTCTTTGGCTAGCTCTTCTTCAAATTCTTTCCTTCCCAATTATATTTTTACACTTCACTTGCCAGAGTTTGTCTTTTCTATTTTCCTCAATAGGATTTAACGTCCACTTTTTAAAGGATGCCTTTTTGCCTCTCGCTGCTTCTTTTACTTTGTTGCTTAGCCACGGAGGCTCTTTTTTGATCCTTTTACTATGTTTTTTAATTTGGGGTATACGTTCAAGTTGAGCCTCTATTAAAGTGTCTTTAAAATTTTCCATGCAGCTTACAAGGATTTCAATTTTGACATTGTACCTTTCAATTTCTGTTTTACTAACTTTCTCATTTTTGTGCAGTTCCCCTTTCTGAAATTAAATTACTGTGGTGTTTTCCCTGCCACAGGGATATTACATCTAATCATATTATGGTCACTATTTCCAAGTGGTTCAGCTATATTCACCTCTTGGACCAGATCCTGTGCTCCACTTAGGACTAAATCAAGAATTGCTTCTGCTCTTGTGGGTTCCAGGACCAGCTGCTCCAAGAAGCTGTCATTTAAGATCTCAAGAAACTTTCTCTCAGCATCTCTTCCTGAGGTGACATGTACCCAGTCAATATAGGAAGAGTTGAAATCCACATTATTATTGAGTTTTTCATTTTTATAGCCTTTATAATCTCCCTGAGCATTTCAGTCACTATCACAATCCTGGTCAGATGGTCGGTAATATATCTCTACCGCAATATTTTTATTATTAGAACATGGAATTACTATCCATAGAGATTCTATGGTTCAGTTTGGTTCATTTAAGATTTTTAATTCATTTGATTCTACGCTTTCTTTCATTTATTGTGCCACTTCACCAGCAGAACGACTGGTTCTGTCCTTTTGATATATATTGTACCCTGGTATTACTGTGTCCCATCGATTATCCTCATTCCACCAAGTTTCTGTGATGCCTGTTACATCGATATCCTAATTTAATACGAGGCACTCTAGTTCACCCATCTTATTATTTAGACTTCTAGCATTTGTATATAAGCAGTTTAAAATTGTCACTTTTTAGCTATCTGCCATTAAACGATGTAATTGAATGGGTCTTGTTTTCATTTGATTTTTTCTTATCGGATCCTACCCATATTTTATCATCTTCCATCCTCTCCTCCTTACTCAAACATAGAGAATCTCCATTAACAGATCCTCCACTTAGGGACGTCTCTGTCCGAACCACATGCTCCTCTGCACCTGTCTACTTTATCCCAGCCCTTAATGAAAAAACTGCTCTACAACCTTTTAAATTTTATGAGCCAGCAAACAGAGCCTTTTAAAATTTCCTGTCATGCCTTTTGGATTCTGTAGTACCCCAGGAATGTTTCAAAGGCTGACGGATGTTGTGCTGGCAGACCCGTGGAAAACATCTTGCCTAGTGTATGTTGATGGCACCATTGTCATTGGGAGGCTGTTTGTGGAGCACTTGCAGAAGCTGGGAGCTGTGCTGGAGAGGCTACACCAAGCCAACTTAAAGGTGAAATCAGCAAGCTGCAATTTTTCCTGTGACACAGTAAATTACCTGAGGCGTGTGATCTCAGGGGACAGAGCGGGATTGGGGCTCAGTTGCAAACCAGCATGTTTGCAGGCTGCCTGATGTCACAGTAACTGGGGGTGCGGGGGTTCAAGATGACACAGTGGGGCCATTGATCCCAGGCACAACCCAAATCCTACCCTCAGCAGCTTTCTGAAAATGTTGTGTAATGTTCCACTGGGTATTGTTTGTGCGTGTGAAAAAGACTAGCTGGAGTGCAGGCAAGAGACAGAGAGATTCAGGGGCATAGCAAGGAGCCTGCAAGCACAGTGTGGCCCCGAGGAGGCCAGACAATCAGGGTTCAGAGACCCTAAGGGGAGAACAGGGGATCTGAACCACAAAGAATAAGCAACTCAACTGGCTGCCTCCAAAACTGAGAATGTAGCTGTGGAAGTTGAGGTTGAAAAAGTTGTGACAGTAATGAACCCCCCCTTCCAACAGAATGGGCAGAGACTGTCACAGCCATCAAGTTCTGCAGAAATAATAGACACCCCTTAAGTTAGAAGCAAACTGAAAGGAAATCAAAGGAGAGAAGAGCCCTAAGGAGATCTGGGTAGATATAAAATTCTTGTGTGTTGGTGATGGGAAACCGTCCTGATAGAAGGGCCCTGCACATATGTAAATAGCTAAATTTGTATGCTCTGTAATCAGTAAAATTGTTCCTTTTCTCTCTGTCTGGGATAGGGTGTTGGGTGCCACCATTCGAGGTCTCCTCAGGAGGATGAGCCAAACCAGAGGTGGTCGTGGGTGTTATGAACATGATGTGTGAATGTGCCCTTCTCTTAAGATAGTTGTTGGATAGTCAAGGGGCACCGCTAACACATGTCTAAACAGAGTTGGTCTACAAACTAGCACCATGTGGAGGAGGGTTCCACTGGATGTTGTGACCACCTGAGTGTGGGTGTGTGAAAAAGACAAGCTGGGCTGCAAAGAAGAACAGAGATAGACTCAGAGCCAGAGACAAAAAGCAGGAAAACCGAGCAGTGATCTGCGAGGTGGGTGTATGACCCTGGAAGAAGCTCGAGAGAGAGTTTTTGCGTCTGGTGTTAGCTAAAGAGGATTGGGGCTGTAAGCTAAGAAACTATTCTTTTGTTTCTGGTTTCTCCTGCATTTGGAGAAGCGGGACTTTGGGCTTTCTTTGTAAATAAACAAGATTGCATCAAAGACAATACAAGAAAATACCTCATTTTCTGCACCCAACTGGGACATCCCGGGGCCTTGAACTCTGACTATCCATTTGGGTGACAAAGGGGCAACAGTATTGAGTGAATGTTCTCTGTCTAGAAACCAAATCCTGCCGTGGATAGTCTGGGCTGTGAATGAAAACCGGGAGTTATTTAAGAAGGGTTATTAGATGGCTTGTGTAAGGAGTATGGTGCTCAGCCCTGCCGCTTTCACAGCCAACAGGAATTCTGTCTGCCTTCAGGTTCCAAGATTTGGCCCCTCAGACGATACGGGACAGGGTCTTTATTTTTGCTGTTTTTTCCCACTTGATATTATTTTAAATCAATTAATAAATTTATAACACCTTCTAAATAGTGACCAAGGAACAAACCAAAGGATGGTTTCTTACCTACTGCTGCTGGGGGCCTCAGTGGCCTTGAAAGTCTCCATCTTGTGGTGGTAGAGTTCCTTTAGCAAAGTCTTCTGCAGCTGCGGAGAATCGTATTTCTGAAATTCCCAACTCGACACAAGGAAAACCTGTGGGGATCTCATTCCTATTCTGGACAGGTTGTTGACGCAGTCATTTCTGATTTTCTCCAGGGTTCTCTCTTCATTGATGCTCACTTTGCTTTCCTCATTATACAAGTCCAAGTCCACTTTGGAGCGTACAAAGAAAAACTTCTTTCCCATCTTCTGGATCTCCCGAGCTAGCTTGGTGTGGCAGAATCTGCTTCTTTCTGAAGCGATAATGATGAAGACATCATAGCGTCTGAACTTCACTTGTTTCAGATAAGCATCTGGCTGAAAATCTGGGGTCCCAATCGCCGGCAGGTCCCAAACAATCATCATGGGACACATAAGATGCCAATATGGTACTGGTTCTTTGGTCATTTCCACCACACGGGTCTCAGCAGCACCTTCGTCATCATTTCCCAGGCCCCGGATGGCATTGACCAAAGATGATTTTCCAGATCCCGACTCCCCCGTGATGGCGATATTGAACTCAATGCCTGACAAATTCTTGAATGTCTGCACCACAGAAGCTGCTTCTAAGAAGTTTCCTGTTTTGATAGCAGCCTCGATCTGTTTAGTTTGTTCCACAGACATACCAGGAAGTGTATTTCTATATTCTTTATATAGGTCACCACCAGTACGTTTGAGATCAGCCATCTCCCTGGGAAAAGAAATGGTTACGGTTAGTTTTGTTCTCCCCACAGGCGCCGCCAGCACATTGTAAGCTGGAGACCAGTATATAAATATCCCAGACATATAACTCATCACACACAAACCTGCAAAGCTGAAAGGAAAGGAGCTTTGGTGACAGACTGAAACTTTCTGAACTGCCACTTAGCCAGTCGATCCCCAGCCTGTAGCAGTCCATGGGATTGTTCCATCCTAAGTGCAGGACTCTGCACTTGTTCTTGTTGAACCTCATCAGATTTCTTTTGGCCCAATCCTCCAATTTGTCTAGGTCACCCTGGCCCCTATGCCTACCCTCCAGCGTACCTGCCTCTTCCCCCAGCTTAGTGTCATCCGTGAACTTGCTGAGGGTGCAATTCATCCCATCATCCAGATCATTAATAAAGATGTTGAACAAAACCGGCTCCAGGACCGAACCCTGGGGCACTCCTCTTGATACCGGCTGCCAACTAGATACCGAGCCACTAATCACTACCCGTTTAGCCCAACGATCTAGCCAGCTTTCTATCCACCTTATAGTTCATTCATCCAATCCATACTTTTTAACTTGCTGGCATGAATACTGTGGAAGACCGTATCAAAAGTTTAGTTAAAGTCAAGATATATCATGTCTACCCCTTTCCCCATATCCACAGAGCCAGTTATCCCTTTTTAAAATATGGGCACTATCTTTGCCTTTTTCCAATCATTTGGGACCTCCATGAGTTATCAAGGATAATGGCCAATGGCTCTGCAATCACATTAGCCAACTCCCTCAGCTCCCTCGGATACATTAGATCTGGTCCCACGTACTTGTGCATGTCCAGCTTTTCTAAGTTGTCCTTAACCTGTTCTTTCACCACTAAGGGCGCCTCACTTCCTCTCCATACTGTGCTGCCCAGTGCAGCAGTCTGGGAGCTGACCTTGTCTGCGAAGACAGATGCGAAAAAAGCATTGAGTACTTCAGCTTTTTCAACATCCTCTGGTGCTAGGTTGCCTCCTCCATTCAGTAAGGGGCCCACACTTTCCCTGACCTTCTTCTTGTTGCTAACCTACCTGTAGAAACCCTTCTTGTTACCCTTCACATCCCTTGCTAGCTGCAATTCCCATTATGCTTTGCTCTTCCTGATTATACCCCTGCATATTAATAAAATATTGCTCGAGCATAAAAATATGCTCGAGAAATATTTTTCTACTCCTCCCTAGTCATCTGTGAAAGTTTCCACTTCTTGTAAGCTTCCTTTTTGTGTTTAAGCACACCAAAGATTTCACTGTTAAGCCAAGCTGGTCGCCTGCCATATTTACTATTCTTTCTGCACATCAGGATGGTTTGTTCCTGCAACCTCAATGAGGCTTCTTTAAAATACAGCCAGCTCTCCTGGACCACTTTCCCCCTCATGTTATTCTCCCAGGGGATCCTGCCCATCAGTTCACTGAGGAAGTCAAAGTCTGCTTTTCTGAAGTCCAGGATCCATATTTTGCTACTCTCCTTTCTTCCTTTTGTCAGGATCCTGAACTCGACCATCTCATGGTCACTGCTGCCCCAGTTGCCACCCACTTCTACTTCCCCTACCAATTCTTCCCTGTTTATGAGCAGCAGGTCAAGAGGCTCACGACCCCTAGTTGGTTCTTCCAGCACTTGCACCAGGCAGTTGTCCCCAACACTCTCCAAAAACTTCCTGGATTGTCTGTGCACCGCTGTATTGCTCTCCCAGCAGATGTCAGGGTGACTGAAGTCCCCCATGAGAACCAGGGCCTGTGATCTGGAAACTTCTGTTAGTTGTCTGAAAAAAACCTCGTCTACCTCATCCTCCTGGTCTGGTGGTCTGTAGCAGACACCCACCATGATGCCAGTTAGGTAGTTAGGTAGAGCTGATCTTTTCCCACTGGAAAAGGGAGCAAAAAAGGAGGGGAAACTGACAGATTGTGGGGAAAATACACCTCCCCTCCCTTTCTTTTGCTTCTTACAACTGGAAAAAAGGGTAAAAAGTAAAAAGTGAGAGACAACTGGGAAATGGGTTGAGACAACAATTGAAAATAGCTCTTGGGATGTCATACTGTGACAGGGTCTATTCAGCACAGATTCCGTAAAGGGAAATTCCATAAAGAACAAAATTGTCAGACACATATATGAACATAATTTGGTGGGAAATAGTCAATATGTTTTTTGTAAAGGGGAATCACTCCTCACCAATCTACTAGAATTCTTTGAGGAGGTCAACAAGCATGTGGACAAGGGGGATCCAGTGGATAGAGTGTATTTAGATTTTCAGAAAGCCTTTGACAACGTTCCTCACCAAAGGCTCTTAAGCAAAGTAAACTGTCCTGGGATAAGAGGGAAGGTTCTCTCATGGGTCGGTAACTGGTTAAAAGATAGGAAACAAAGGGTAGGAATAAATGGTCAGTTTTCAGAATGGAGAGAGGTAAATAGTGGTGTCCCCCAGGGGTCTGTACTGGGAACAGTCCTATTCAATATATTCATAAACGATCTGGAAAAAGGGGTAAACAGTGAAGTGGCAAAATTTGCAGATCATACAAAATTACTCATGATACTTAAGTCTAAATCAGACTGCGAAGCGCTACAAAAGGATCTCTCAAAACTGTGTGACTGGGGAACAAAATGGGAGATGAAATTTAATGTTGATAAATGCAAAGTTATGCACATTGGAAAACATAATCCCAACTATATGTATACAATGATGGGGTCTAAATGAGCTGTTACTGCTAAAGAAAGAGATCTAGGAGTCACTGTGGATAGTTCTCTGAAATTATCCACTCAATGTGCAGCAGCAGTGAAAAAAGCAAACAGGATGTTGGGAATCATCAAGAAAGGGATAGATAATAAGACAGAAAATATCATATTGCCTCTATATAAATCCATGTTACGCCCACACCTTGAATACTGCGTGCAGATGTGGTCGCCCCATCTCAAAAAAGATATATTGGAATTGAAAAAGGGTCAGAAAAGGGGAGCAAAAATGAGTAAGGATATAGAACGGCTTCTGTATGAGGAGAGATTAATAAAGACTGGAACTTTTCAGCTTCAAAAAGAGTTGACTAAAGGGGAATATGATATAGGTCTATAAAATCATAAGTGGTATAGAGAAAGTAAAAAAGGAAGTATGATTTACTCCTTCGCATAATGCAAGAACAAGGCGCCACCAAATGAAATTAATAGGTCGCAGGTTTAAAACAAACACAAGAAAGTATTTTTTTCATGCAACTCACTGTCAACCTCTGGAACTCCTTGCCAGAGGGTGTTGTGAAGGCCAATACTATAATGGGTTCAAAAAGGAGCTAGATAGATTCATGTAAGATAAGTCCAACAATGGCTATTAGCCAGGATGGGCAGGAATGGTGTCCCTAGCCTCTGTTTCCCAGAAGCTGGGATTAGCTGACAGGGCATGGATCACTTGATGATGACCCATTCTGTTCATTCCCTCTGAAGCATTGGCCACTGTTGGAAGACAGAATACTGGGCTAGATGGACTTTTGGTCTCAACCCATATGGCCATTCTTATGTTCTCACGGTGTTGAATGCCATCTTCATTGGAGTGCACCTCCATTTCTATTTGCCAGTAGCCGCTGGTCAAGTCCAGGGAGGAGAATAAGCAGGACTTTCCCCACAAGTCTAGAGTGTTGTCAGTCCTTTGGGGCACCTGCCATTGGCCACTGTCAGAGGACAGGATACTGGGCTTGATGGACCTTTGGTCTGACCCAGTATGACCGTTCTTATGTTCTCATGAAATCATGTCTCCCAGATAACAGCCACCAGGAACACTGTACCGAGATTGTTTGCCCAGCACTGAAATGCAGCCATCTCTGTGGTGGGGAAGTGAGATTAAAGCAGATTTCCCTTCTCTGTACTCAGTGGAATAGAAAGAGGGGGGATGTTTCTATGCATAGAAGTAACACAGGGTGGGCACTACTAGCCTTTTAGGGTCTCAAATGGGAGTAGGACACCAAAGGAATCTCCAAAGCAGGCATATGTCTTAAGTTTATGATTGTTATCTGAATCTCTGTGATCCTGTATCACTCTTGTAAAAGTTATGTGCAGAGGAACCAGCCAGGAAGGGACAGGTAAATAGCTCCAGAGAATACCACCCCGGGAAGAATTGCATAAACTGGTTCAGATTGGGTCTGAGAGTCCCAAGAGGGCTTTTTGCTTGGTATAAAAGGCTGAGTTTAAACTGACAGAGGGGGGCCTTGCTCCAACAAATGGACATGGTCCTTTGACCAAGGCAGAACAAATTCTCCTGCATATTGGAAGGACTTTGACGTACCAACCCCCAGGTGGAAAGTAGAAACTCCTGGTGTGTTTAGACGTTGTATTGTTTATTTAATGTGTGTTCTCTGTAAGGATTTTATCACAAAATAACCGTGCCTTGCTCTGGGAAAGCTGCCTAGTCACTGGTGAAACACGGCCTTGGTCCCTGCCCAGAAAGGCCTGAGACCTAAGAGGGCATCCTGGAGCACACCACAGAGGGGGTCCAAGGTGCAGTGGGGACAGCATGTTCACTTTTAAGTTCAGCACCCCATAAATGCCATCTGCCCAAGCCCTGCCCTGGCACAGAGCGGCGGGCAGTGCTATGTCTGCGGTACGGGGCCAAGGTGCTTTGGGGGGGACTGGCTGCTACATGGAAAATGGCAGCACCAGAGTCACAGTCAGGATGAACCAGGTCTCTGCTGACCGGCTCCCTGAACTGCTGCTGGACAGGACTGGCCACAACGCCCTGGGGCTGGGCTGGGCACTGGGGCAGGCAGCTCCATGCGGGGCACAGGCGCCCTGCTGAGACTGGCCCAGAACCACAGCAACGTCCGGCTGGAAGGGACCTCGCGAGGTCGTCCAGTCCAGCCCCCGCTCTGAGTCAGGACCAACTAAATCTAGACCAGCCCTGAGAGGGGTTTGTCCAACCTGGTCTTAAAAACCTCCAGTGGTGAGGATCCCACAACCGCCTTTAGAAGCAGATTCCAGAGCTGAACTGTCCTTAGTCAAAAGAACAAGGAAGTACTTCTTGTTCTTTTTGCTGATACACACTAACACAGCTAGTGCTCTGAAACCTGTCCTTAGTCAGTAAGTTACAAAATTATTCCTAATATGAACCTTATATCTCCTTTCCCACAGATGAAACCCATTGTGTCTTGTCCTGCCTTCAGTGGCCATGGGGAACAATTGATCCCGGTCCTCCTCGTAACCGCCCTTTAATATCAGCCTACTCCACTCAACTCACCCCAGACTTGCACAATGTTCCCACCCTTTTAGCCCTGCCCCGAGGAGTTGAGATGTTGCTGTCACTTACCCCTCAGTGAGCCCTGGAGACCCCAGTCCCTACGCCACCAGACCACTGACAATCCCTGCAGCAAGAAGGCCCCGTGCACGGCGACTGCCGCAGGCTACCAAGCTCAGCGCTGGATCTCACGGTACGTCCATCCCTCACCTCACAGTGACAGCGCAGCCCCCTGCCCCAGCGACTCTGTCCTTCCTTCAGACCAGCGGTTCTCAAACTTTTTGTATTGGCAACCCCTTTCACAAAGCCAGCCCCTGAGTATGACTTCCCCCCCCCCCTATAAATTAAAAACACATTTTTTTATATTTAACATTATTTTAAATGCTAAATGTAGAACCCTATTGTTTAAAATGAATTTACCTTTTCTCACCACTTTTAAGTTAAGACTAAAACACATGTTTATAGAATTATTGTTTTTTCCCCAGTAGTTACTGTTTAATACTGGGGTTGCGAAGAAGCATTGTCAGTGTCGCTTTTCACGGCAGACTTAGCGCTCCATTGCCACCCTTACTTCTGCGCTGCTGCTGGCGACAGCGCTGCCTTCAGAGCTGGGCAGCTTGTGACCCCCCCCCCCCCGATGGGTCACACACCCCCTCAATTTGAGAAGCTGTGATCTAGACCAGGGGTGACCAACCTGTGGCTCCAGACCCACATGCGGCTCTTCAGAAGTTAATATGCGGCTCCTTGTATAGGCACCGACTCCGGGCCTGGAGCTACAGGTGCCAACTTTCCAATGTGCCGGGGGCTGCTCACTGCTCAACCCCTGGCTATGCTACAGGCCCTGCCCCCACTCCACCCCTTCCTGCCCCCTTCCCTGAGCCTGCCGTGCTCTCGTTCCTTCCCCTCCCCCCCAAAGCCTCCTGCACGCCACGAAACAGCTGATCGGGAGGTGTGGGGAGGAAAGGAAGGAGGGGGAGGTGCTGATTGGTGGGACTGCCGTTGAGTGGGAGGTGCTGGGAGCAGTGGGGGGAGCTGATGGGGGCTGCTGACATATTCCTGTGGCTCTTTGGCAACGTACATTGGTAAATTCTGGCTCCTTCTCAGGCTCAGGTTGGCCACCCCTGATCTAGACCGTCCCTGACAGGTGTTTGTCTAATCTTAAAAACCTCCAATGACCGAGATTCCACAACCTCCCTGGGCAATTTATTCCAGTGCTTAACTATCCTAACAGTTAGGAAGCTTTTCCTAATGTCTAAATTTCCCTTGTTCCAATTTAAGCCATTGCTTCTTGTCCTGTCCTCGGTGACTCAGTAGAACAATTTCCCACCCCGCTATTTATAACAGCCTTTTATGTACTTGAAGACTTACCAGGTCCCCCCTCAATCTTCGCTTCTCCAGACTAAACAAACCCAGTTTTTTTTCATTCTTTCCTCACAGGCCATTAATATTTTTTGTTGCTCTCCTCTAGATTTTCTCCAATTTGTCCACATCTTTCCCCAAGTGTGGTGCCAAGAACTGGATACAGTCCTCCAGCTGAAGCCTTATCTGTGCTGAGTAGAGTGGAAAAATCACACAACACTCCTGCTCATGCTTTTTTTTTTTTTTGCAAGAGTATTGTTGACCCATATTTAGTTTGTGATTTGCTGTAACCCAGACCCTCTTCTGCAGTGCTCCTTCCTAGGCAGTTATTTCCTATTTTGAATATGCGCAATTGATTATTCTTTGCTAAGAGTGGTACTTTGCACTTGTCCTTATTGAATTTCATCCTGTTTATTTCCGACCATTTCTCCAGTTTGTCCAGATCATTTTGAATTTTAATCCTATCCTCCAAAGTATTTGCAACCCCTCCCAGCTTGGTATGGTTCACAAACTTTATAAGTATGGTCTCTATGCCATTATCTAAATCATTGATGAAGATATTGAATAGTCCCAGATCCAAAACAGATCCCTATGGGATCCCACTCGATATGATCTTCCAGCTTGACAGTGAACAATTGATAACTAATCTCTGAGTACGGTATTCCAGCCAGTTGTACATCCACCTTATAATAGTATCCTCTGGGCTGTATTTCCCTAATTTGCTTCTGAGGTCATGTGAGGTGGTATAAAAAGCCTGGATATTCGAGGAAATGTTTAAAAATCAATGTTGATTTAATTATACTTTAACACAGGCAAGTCAAACATGCAGCCCTCACACATTTAAATTGTGGCCCTCGGCTGGCAGCGCGGTGTTAGCAGTTAACGCTCGGAACATGAGACCTGCTGAGTGTCTGTAATGTTACAGATCACAGTCAATGGAGGGAGAGCTTCAAACTGGTTTGCCATCACCAGCAAAACAGAAACGGTTCAGTGGTGCAGATTATCAGCTTTGCGTATTATGCCAAAAGAGAAAGTGCTTGAGATGTCAGCATCCAGCCAGAAATAACCAGCCAGATGCTGGAAATTACTGGACTCCATCCACAAATGGTATAGACACAGTTACATAACATACATGTAACATAAGACTGCCTGGCCGATTTCTGAACTAGGAAACTGCCCGCTGTTGTGTATTTATACTGTGTCCAGAGAAACTGGGTTTTGTGCACACCTGCAAATTATCCCCCTTCACTCCTACCTTCACAATCTCCTTTGCCATGTGCCTACAAACAGCCTGACAATGGTTAGGGAGCAGGGGCGCACCCTCCCACCTCCCCAGTCTCTCATGCTGACTGGCGTTGTGTGGATAATTGTTTGCTCTGTTTGCTGATGGCTCAGAAAAAGATCTAAAGGAAATGTTTAAACTTCTTTGGCATTTGTAGGGTGGCTTGGGGAGTGACTGAAACAATTCGCTGAAATCCATGTCCGTTCATGAAGCTTTTCAGTCAAACTGAATCTGCATTTTTCGACGAAGAACATTTTGGCCAAAAGCAACAGAGGGTCCTGTGGCACCTTTAAGACTAAGAGAAGTATTGGGAGCATAAGCTTTCGTGGGTAAGAACCTCACTTCTTCAGATGCTGGAAATTCTTCAGATGAAGAAGTGAGGTTCTTACCCACGAAAGCTTATGCTCCCAATACTTCTGTTAGTCTTAAAGGTGCCACAGGACCCTCTGTTGCTTTTACAGATTCAGACTAACACGGCTACCCCTCTGATTTTGGCCAAAATATTTCACCAGCACTAACACTGACTGATATCGTCTTATTGTTTCCCTGAGCTCCTCCGTCTATCATCACTTGTCTTAAACTCAGATTGTCACAGCTCTTTGGGCCAGGGACCAAATTTTTATTCTGTGTTAGTGCATCAAAATACACAGAAGGAGTGGAGTTGGGGCAGTGCCGAGGGTTGAGCACCCCCTGGGCATATTAGAATTTGGGGGGAAAAGGCGGGTTCTGGGAATTGGATCCCCTGGGTTACTTCTGTAGTGAGGGCAGTGGGGTCAGTGGACTAGAGCGTTGGGGACCAGGGGTCAGGATTTCTAGGTTCCAGCTCCGGGAGGGCAGTTGGGTCTAGCAGTTACAGCTAGGGTGACCAAACAGCAAGTGTGAAAAATCAGGACAGGAGGTGAGGGGTAATAGGTGCCTATACAAGACAAAGCCCCAAATATCAGGACTGTCCCCATAAAATCTGGACATCTGGTCACCCTAGTTACAGCAGGAGGGTAGCTGAGAATCAGGACTCCTGGGTTCCGCAGAGAGGGGACTATGGTCTAGTGGTTATAGCGTCGGGGAGGGGAAAGACGGTCAGGATTTTTCAAATCTACACCCAGCTCGGCCACTGACTTACTGCACCGCTCGGGAAAAGCCACACACTGGGCTAGACTCAGCCTTGCAAAGCTCAGCTTTGATGTGAATAGGCTATCTTTACAGTACATGGGGAGAGGGGCGCCTGAGAATGGGACCCACAGAAACCAGTCTGCAGAGTGCTAGAAATGCCGAGGAGAGGGGTGTGGCCTAATGGAGTTAGGCTCCTCCCTCTCCTTGGAATTCACAGCCAGGAGCCCTCTCCTGGAGCCTGATGCCTAAGACACTTTACTCACTAAGAATGAGGTCAGGTTGGGTCGGGTTCGGGTTACCCCGAGGGCATAGGGTGAATCCCCCACATGTGTGTGTATCGTGCGAGGGGGGGGATCCTTCTCTGTGCCCACCAGGGACAACTCACCCCAAACTACCAGCTGCTCGCAATGCTGCCCCCCACACTGGTACTGCTAACAGGGAGTTTCGAGAGGGAGTTCTCCAGGTGAAGGAGGAGCAAATACGGGACCCTTGGGGTAAGTGGCTGTCTGTAGTGTGTTTGTTTGTGTTTGGGGGTTACTTGCTGTGTGCTGAGCTTATGTTTGTCTGTCTGTTTGGTTGTTTGTTTGAAGGACCGTGTGCTGTGTCCAGCAATTGGAAGCTGTGAGCTTGTCAACGAGGTTTGAAATCTAGAAGCCTCTGTTCATTGGTTGAGCCTTAGTCAGGGGGTGGGGCTATCAAGAAGGCCAAGGCTTTATAAAGCAGTGAGCGAACAACCAGGGGCCGCTAACAGGGAGTTTTGAGAGGGAGTTGGGAAAGAGGCAAGGTACACTTGCCATTCTTTAAAACCTTTACACTAAACTATAATCAAAACGTCTTGATTTAAACAAAAACCCCTGTCATTAACCTTGGTAGCAGTAGGAGACAATGCAGGGAGAAGCCCAGCTGCAGAGTGGGGGCTATCCAGTTTATTGCACTGAGTGTAGCATGTATGATTACCTGCCCTGTGGGCGGGTGGCGTATGTGTGCATTCGGTGCAAGGAGCTCCTGGCCCTCAGAGACTGCGTACAGGATTTGGAGGCTAGTGTGGCAGAACTGGAGGAGCTAAGGGAGGCAGAGAGGTATGTTGATGAGGCTTTCTGGGACACTGTAGATTTGTCCCATCTCTGGTCAGACAGCCCCTGCGCAGTTAAGGAGGATGAAAGGCTCAGGGAAGCAGAGCAGTCAACGGGAGCAGAGGGAAACCTTCCCATAGTTGGGACCCTCCTTCCAGACGGTGCTGGGGTTGCCTCTCGCACTGAGTTTACCTCTCTGGGGGAGGGAACTCCAGTCACTAGGAAAAGGCAGGTATTAGTAATGGGAGATTCGATCATTAGAAACGTAGATAGCTGGGTTTGTGATGACCGGGAGAACCGTATGGTGACTTGCCTGCCTGGTGCGAAGGTTGCGGATCTCTTGAGGCATCTAGACAGACCTATGTGTAGTGCTGGGGAGGAGCCGGTGGTCGTGGTACATGTAGGTACCAATGACATAGGGAAGGGTAGGAGAGACGTCCTGGAGGCCAAATTTAGGCTGCTAGGGAAGAGACTGAAATCCAGGACCTCTATGGTGGCATTCTCAGAAATGCTCCCAGATCCACGCGCAGGGCCAGGTAGGCAGGCAGAGCTTCAGAGTCTCAATGCGTGGATGAGACGATGGTGTAGAGAGGAGGGGTTTACATTCATTAGGAACTGGGGAAAGTTTTGGGATGGGGGGAGCCTATACAGGAGAGATGGGCTCCACCTAAACCAAAGTGGAACCAGACTGCTGGCACTAAACATTAAAAAGGTTGTAGAGCAGTTTTTAAACTAGGAGATGGGGGAAAGCCAACTGCTGCAGAGGAGCATGTGGCTCGGACAGAGACTTCTCTTAGGGGAGAGTCTAATGATAGAGATTCTCTAGGTTATAGTCGGGAGGAGAGGATGGAAGAGGATAAAGTAGGGGCCAGATCAGACGAGAAACATTCACATAAAAAAGAATCTGACGCCTCAGAAAAGGGCAGACAAATAAACAGTGACAAGTTTTTAAAGTGCTGTACACAAATGCTAGAAGTCTAAATAATAAGATGGGAGAACTAGAGTGCCTTGTGTTGAAGGAGGATATTGATATAAGAGGCATCACAGAAACCTGGTGAAGTGAAGGCAATCAATGGGACATAATCATTCCGGGGTGTAAAATATATTGGAAGGACAGAACAGGTAGTGCGGGGAGAGGGGGGAGAAGTGGCATTATATGTGAAAGAAAATATAGAATCAAATGAAGTAAAAATCTTAAGGGAATCCACATGTTCCATAGAATCTCTATGGATAGTAATTCCATGTTCTAATAAGAATATAACAGTAGGGATCTATTATCGACCAGCTGATCGGGACAGTGATAGTGACGATGAAATGCCAAGGGAGATTAGAGAGGCTATCAAAATAAAGAACTCAATAATAGTGGGGGATTTCAATTATCCCCATATTGACTGGGTACATGTCACCTCAGGACGAAATGCAGAGATAACATTTCTCAATACTTTATTTATCCCTCTGATCTATTTATAGAGAGCAATCATATCTCCCCTCAGCCTTCTTTTGGTTAGGCTAAACAAGCCAAGCTCTTTGAGTCTCCTTTCATAAGGCAGGTTTTCCATTCCTCGGATCATTACTAGTAGCCCTTCTCTGTACCTGTTCCAATTTGAATTCATCCTTATTACACATGGGAGACCAGAACTGCACACAGTATTCCAAATGCGGTCTCACCAGTGCCTTGTATAATGGTACTAACACCTCCTTATCTCTACAGGAAATACCTTGCCTGATGCATCCCAAGACCACATTCGCTTTTTTCATGGCCATATCACATTGGTGGCTCATAGTCATCCTGTGATCAACCAATACTCCGAGGTCCTTCTCCTCCTCTGTTACTTCCAACTGATGCGTCCCGAATTTATAACCAAAATTCTTGTTATTAATCTCTAAATGCATGACCTTGGACTTTTCACTATTACATTTCATCCTATTACTATTACTCCAGTTTACAAGGTCATCCAGATCTTCCTGTATGATATCCCGGTCCTTCTCAGTATTGGCAATACCTCCCATCTTCGTGTCATCCGCAAACTTTATTAGCACACTCCCACTTTTTGTGACAAGGTCAGTAATAAAGAGATTAAATAAGATTGGTCCCAAAACCGATCCCTGAGGAACTCCACTAGTAACCTCCCTCCAGCCTGACAGTTCACCGTTCAGTATGACCCGTTGTAGTCTCCCCTTTAACCAGTTCCTTATCCACCTTTCAATTTTCATATTCATCCCAATCTTTTCCAATTTAACTAATAATTCCCCATGTGGAACCGTATCAAATGCCTTACTGAAATCCAGGGAAATTAGATCCACTGTGTTTCCTTTGTCTAAAAAATCTGTTACCTTCTCAAAGAAGGAGATCAGGTTAGTTTGGTACAATCTACCTTTTGTAAAACCAGGTTGTATTTTGTCCCAATTACCATTGACCTCAATGTCCTTAACTACTTTCTCCTTCAAATTTTTTTCCAAGATCTTGCATACTACCGATGTCAAACTAACAGGCCTGTAGTTACCCGGATCACCTTTTTTCCCCTTTCTTAAAAATAGGAACTATGTTAGCAATTTTCCAGTCATATGGTACAACCCCTGAGATTCATTAAAAATTCTTGCTAATGGCTTTGCAATTTTATGTTCCAGTTCCTTTAATATTCTTGGATGAAGATTATCTGGGCCCCCTGATTTAGTCCTATTAAACTGTTCAAGTTTGGCTTCTACCTTAGATGTGGTAATATCTACCTCCATATCCTCATTCCCACTTGCATCTGAAGAAGTGAGGTTCTTACCCACGAAAGCTTATGCTCCCTGTACTTCTGTTAGTCTCAAAGGTGCCACAGGACCCTCTGTTGCTCATTCCCATTTGTCATCCTACCATTATCCCTAAGCTCCTCATTAGACTCATTAAAGACTGAGGCAAATTATTTGTTTAGATATTGGGCCATGCCTAGATTATCCTTAACCTCCACTCCATCCTCAGGGTTTAGTGATCCCACTTCTTCTTTCTTTGTTTTCTTCTTATTTATATGGCTATAGAACCGTTTACTATTGGTTTTAATTCCCTTTGCAAGGTCCAACTCTACATGGCTTTTGGCCTTTCTCACTTTATCACTGACACAGAGCGATCTGGATCACATGACAAGCTGGGCACAAGCAGACAACATGTGTTTCAATATGGCTCAATGTCAATGTGTGCAGATAGGAACAAAGATTTGCAGGTCATGGTGGATAATCAGTTGAACACGAGGTCCCAATGCGACGCTGTGGCCAACAGAGCTAATGCGATCCTGGGATGCTGGGACAGAATGTACCTTGTGTGCACTGCTGTAATGATCTTTGATTAAAGCGAGAATTGTGAGGTATCATTTAAGAACTCATAACCTGCTAGTCATTATTATCCTGGTAAAATGTGGGTGGCAACATTGCATGCAAAGGTGTAAAATTCCTCTGGATGGTGCTGTTAACACATGTTCCAAACACAGCCCTGCCCAAACAGCAGTTGGGAAACAGGTCAGGACTTAAACTGATCTTAATGAGAGAGGGGGAATGAGATCTAATATGGTGGGAGGTGGGAAGTTCTCCCACAACTGCTGCTGCACCTTTCTCTGGATCGCCGGTGCTGACCACTGTCAGAGACAGGATACAGACGTAGACGGACCTCGGCTCTGACCCCGTCTGGCAATCCCTACGTTCCAGTGATGAATATGAGGATCTGATTATTTTATTTGGTGCACTTTCAGGGACAAAGCTTAGGATCTAAACTTCCTCCAGACCGCCGGTCCTGCCCAGTGCCCACGTAACACATCAGCACACACTGCTCCTGGGCATAGGTGGGGTTTGACTTCTGAATTTGGGAGGGGGCGGGGGCTTCATAAGTACAGCTCTGACTTTTGAATTTACCGATTACTAGTGATAGTTAAATTAGAATGTACTTGAAAACACACACACACTGTTTGTGTTCATTAGTTCATTGCCCTTCATTTTTTGTTTTAATTATTTGACATGTTTACCAGCTACCACTAAACAGAATCGAGCACTTTGATGTAACTATGAATCATGTCTCCTTAGTTTTAGGGATACATAAACCTTGTCTTACTATAGAAATAGACCGGTCTCTAGTCATTCACTCAGCCGTCTGATGTACAGTCATTTCCAGCGCTATAGGAATCGTGTGAGCAGCTGGGCCAGACGCCTAATGACCGATCCTGGGTTTTGTGGCCGGGAGGAAGCACCCAGTGAGGGTGGGATCGGCACCAGGAAGCACCCAGTGAGGGTGGGATCGGCGCTGGGAAGGCAGTGGGGGGCTCAGGGAGCTGCCTGTGTTTGCAGCCTGTGCGTGGAAAGGCTGCAGGCTTGGACAGCTGGGGGTGCTGTGCAAATGTCCTGCTGTGGTGATGATGGTGGGTGTCTCCATGGTTACAGTCCTTCTGTGGCAGGGTCTCTGTGGTCGCCGTGCTGCTAGGTGGGGGTCTCTCAGTGGTTAGAGTCCTCCTGGGCCTGGTCTCCATGGCTAGAGTGGGGCAGGGGCTGGGAGTCAGGACTCCTGGGTTCTATCCCCAGCTCCAGGAGGGGAGTGTGATCAACAGAGGCGCAAGGCCGGACTAGGCCGTAAAGACTGAACTCCCTTCTCTCTCCTAGAAGGGTTCCTCCAGGGCAAGTGGGCACACATGGAAGAGGAAGAGAGAAAATTGGGGGCGGGGGGAGCCTTAGCCATTAGGGATCATGTTTTCCAGCTTGTCTTCATATTAACTTTGGAAAAAAATTAAAGCTGAGATTCTCACATCATCACCTGACTCCTGGAGCTGGGACTTTAAGGAAACCACCAGCTATTGTGAGACATGTGATGTACACATGAGAGCTGGTAATGCTGTTGCATTTATATTTGCATTGTGTTTCATTTGGTAGCTCCGAGGCAGGGAGAGGGGGCTTCTTGTGTCACTTTGAATCAAATAAATGAATAAAATATAGGGATATCCAAATTCATCACTGAATGTAGAAATTGCCAGATTGGATCAGACCCAAGGTCCATTGAGTAGTGTCCTGTCTCTGACCATGGTCAGGACCAGATGATCCAGAGGAAGGGAAGAACCCCACAGTAGCAGATGTGGGACAACCTGTCCCCCTCAACCCATCCTTGCCTTGGTCTCTAGTTAGAGATGGGCTTAAGCCCTGAAGCTGGAAGTTTAGTGTTCCCACCAACATTTTTCATTATGATTCATTATGACAACTCTGGCTGTTCATGAAATCCAACCAATCATCCGACCCCCTTCCCGAGATATAAATATCCAGTCCAAATATCCAACCTGCCGGGCTGGAGTCCAAGCACGGATCCAGTTTATGCCCCTTAATCCCTGTTTTCCTAAAAGCAATAAAGCTCAGATGCACAAAGTGTCAGATTAAATTCTACAGCAGTTTATTGAAGGATAAACGCACTTCTCCAAGGTTTGGAATGATGATCAGATCACAAGCAATGAGTACATGGAGCGGTGAGATTGAATCCACATTGGTTACCAAGTAGTGAACATTGAGTAAATCAACAGCTGTTACCCGGGGTTCTTTCAACCCACAGCTCTTGGTAACTTTACTCTGTGCAAGGAGGAGTCAGGAAATAAATCAGGGGAGACATGGCCATCAAACCGATAGATGGCTGGCACAAACTGGACAACACAAGAGTGCTTTCACTTACAGCTAAACTTTACTAGTCTCAAGCACTTACACACGTCCGCAACAGGTTAGTAAAACACCCCCAACCCTCGATAATTACCGAAGCTGAGAGTGGCTCTCGAGTGGCACAGTGGCAGCCTGTCTGCTGGTGGGGAACACAAGATGCATCCAGAGGGAGAGACCAGTCCTGAAGAGTCCCCCAAAGGAGTCCCCTTATTTATACATTAGTAATAGAATGACATGTCCCTTAAAGAAACCTTGTTAAGTAAGCAGTTTCAAGCAAGAGGTTCCTTCTGATTATTGATTAACCAGGTGTGGGTCTTTCCAGAGCCTGCAGCCCTGAGACCCCAATAGACATTCCTGCTCTTTTAAAATGCAGGTATCAGCAACTTCAACACAATTCTTATCAGGAAGGATGCGGGGTCCAGCTGCCCTTTCTGTGGCACCCCAAAACCCCCTCCCCTCCTGCTTTGGCCAAGCTGAGACTGCTGAATGGCCAATTTACAGCTTGCTGACTAGGTTGCTTTTAACAATAAGCCATAGTGGTTTTAGGCACTTTACTGGTTTGCCAAAGTCTCCCTGTACACAGCGACAGGTTGATACGTAGCATCACACAAAGTAATTCTCATGAGAGCCCGAAACACCCTGTGATTACAAACCCAGCACCTCAGCTCAGTCTGAGCGGGGTCGGTGGTTCCCAGGCAAATCTAAACTCAGCATCAATCAAGCAAATCAGGGATTAAACGCATCAGCAGTAGCTCAACCCGCAGCTCAGGGTTGTCAATTGCAGAGGTGAGATTCTCATTGACTCTTAAGCCTCTGATACAGGTTTAGCAGCCAGATGCTTCCAAACCCTGCTCAGGGTACAACTTCGTTACAGGTTAATAACAGCCTTGAGTTTCAGCACCGCAGCCAGAGAACAGAAACTTTAGCCAACCCCTGGGGAGAGGCTGGGTAAATGGTAATTCTGAGGTTGCTGACAAGCAGCTTGGGGCGCTCTGGAGATCACAACACTGGTTCTGGAGTCTCGGGCAGGTGGCCAGCAGTGCCCACCTCCCAAGGAAGGTGGCCAAACAAGAGGTCTGGCCCCAGGAGTGGTTTAGAAGCCCCCAGGGCTTAGCTACACTTGCAAGTTAGAACACATTAAAGCAGCCCTGGGCGCCCTAACTCCTGAGGTGTCCACACTGGCAAGGCACGTAGAGCCCCTGGACTCTGCAGCTGGAGCGCTCCTGGTAATCCACCTCCACGAGAAGCATAAAGATTGCTGCACCCCGGCTGAAACGCCCGGGTGTCAGTGTGGACAACATGTTGCATTACTGCGCTGTGATTGGCCTCCAGAAACGTCCCATAATCCCCTGAAGTCAAGTGGCCGCTCTGGTCTTTGTTTTGAACTCAAAAGCTCTGTTTCTGACAACCGACATGCTTATCTGCTCTGGGACAAAGCAAACCATTACCGTGGAATGGTGCTCGTGCTGAGGCAGGCATTTGTGTGTGTGTGTGTGAGAGAGAGCGGCGGGGGGGTCTGAACTTACAAGACAGCATGCTGACACTCTCTGCCCCCAAAACACATTGTCTCTCCCCCCACATACACACAACACACTCCACGCCCGCCCCCCCTCCATTTGAAAAGCACGCTGCAGCTACTTGCACACTGGGATAGCTACCACAATGCATTGCTCTCTGTGGCGTTGCAAGAGCTGCTCATGTGGCCACACCACTGCGCTTGCAGATGACAGTGTAAACGCACGGCAGTGTTTTTCCTGCTGCTGTCTCCGAAGGCTGGTTTAACTCCCAGCGCTCTACATCTGCAAGTGTAGCCAAGCCCCCAGAGATAGAAACTGGCAGACTCGTCCCAGATCTAACACCCCTCTGATCAACATGGCTCTGCCAACTGAGCCCCAGTGTAGACATAGCTATGGCGACGGAAGGAACCATCACTCAGGGAAGTGGTGTCCTACAGCGACGGAAAAACCCTTTCCCTGGGCTTGGGCTGCATCTACGTTTCTATGCCGACATAGCTACGGTGATGTAGCTACACTGATATACAGTCTCCGTAGTGCAGACAGACCCGTCGGCCGTGTCCACCGTCCGGGTGTTCCAGGACTGCAGCTGTAGCACTTTCCTACGTCAACAAAAAGGTTTTTTTTCCATTGATGCTAACACGTCCACACTGCACTACGCAGAGCTTCTGATTGGGGTCTGCAGCATGAGCTGTGTCCACACTGCAGAATGACAGGGCTTGGGCCTGAGTTTATTGGGACTCGGGCTCTGACCCCCCCGCCCCCCAGCAGAGTCCTAGGACCCGCTCCTGAGTGCTCACTGACCCGAGTCAGGCTGATTGGGCTGTGGAAGGAGGTGAGTCAGAGCCTAGGCTTAGTGCGCAGTGTGGACAGACCCTAGAGAGAACCGCTGAGGGGGGACTGGCTGAGAGAGAGGCAGGAAGCGGCAGGAAACAGGAGCAGCAGGACTGCCCGAGACCCCTGGAAGGGGAAGCCATGAAAGTCTGCAATGCAGGGGTGAGCTGAGAATGGTTTTTGTTTAAGTTTGGGACTATAAAATTGAAGAAACGAGACCGTGGCTGTGGCAGTTTATCCCGGGAAGCTGGGGAGAAGCTCTGCCTTGCGACACTGTTATTAGTTATTCTCTGCTCCCTCCAAAGCCTTTTTCAGGACTCGTTGAGCATCTTCTGCAACTTCATCCACAAACCTATGTAGCATTTCATAGGTGACACTGTACGATCTCTTTGCCGCTATCCCAGAACCAATCAGTGGTACCACACTGATAAAATATTTAGCGGTCATCATACCTTCCCCTGTAGCCTCTCTGAGCCGCTTCAAAGCCTCATCTCTTGTTATATCTTTGACCAGAGGGCACTTTATCACAGACTTCAGCTCATCAACAGACTTCCCAACCTGACTAGCAAGTGATTTGAGGGAATCATCATCCAGGCCAAAGCACTGGCAATACTCCCTCATGTTCTCCACCAAGATGTCGACATCGCACTTAACCGAGAGAAATGGGAAAGGAACAGCAGCGACAGCGCATGACTTCAGGGCTTGTTTCCAGATCTGTTTCTGCAGGGCCTTCTGTTTCTTTTTCAAGATTTTTTCAGACGTACTGGGCAGGGCACAGATGAGAACGTGTCTCCTGTGAGTGTCAATTTCATTCGCCAAAGTCTCCTGCAGTTGGGGAGAATCGTACTTGTCAAAGTGCCATCTCGACAGCAGGAAAACCTGTGGGAAGACGATGCCTGCTTCTTTCAGCTGCTTCATGCAGTCACTTCTGATTATGTGTAGAGTTTTCTCCTCATTGAAATTTCTTTTTCTTTGTTCATTATCCAAGTCCACATCTACCTTGCTGCGGACAAAGTAAAACTTCTTCCCCATCCTCTTGATTTCTTTGGCAAGTTTGGCATCAGCCTCTGTGAAGCGCTCAGATGAGATGATGATGAAGAAATCATAACGATCAAATTTCATATCTTTTATGTATTTTTCTGCTGGACACTTCATTGTTCCGATCCCAGGAAGGTCCCACATAGTGACATTTGGGTGCATGAGATGGGAATAAGCAGTTGGCTTGTCTGTTGTTTCTTTCACCCAAGTCTCAGCTGCTCCTCTGTCATCATCATTCAAGCTCCTTATGGCATTGATGAAAGACGACTTCCCAGAGCCCGAGTTCCCCGTGATGGCGATGTTGAGTTTGGTATTTCTCAGCAACTCATCAGACTTCTTTACCACAGAAATGGCTTTGGAGAGGTTTCCAGCTTTGGCAGCGGTCTGGAATTCTTTAATTTCCTCCTCAGACAGACCGGGCAGTTTCCTGCCCCATTTTGAAATCAAATCTGCCCAGTGAGTTTTTGAATCATCCATCATCCTGGGAAAAGAAACATAAATTCCAGTGAGGGTTAGGGGGTTCTCCCCCCCCTCGGGCTATTTACTAAATCACGGTCAGTAGAGTTAGAGTCATAGAATCACACAACTGGAAGGGACCACAAGAGGTCATCTAGTCCAGTCCCCTGCACTCAAGGCAGGACTAAGTATTATCTAGACCATCCCTGACAGGTGTTTGTCCAACCTGCTCTTAAAAATCCCCAATGATGGAGATTCCACCACCTCCCTAGGCAATTTATTCCAGTGATTAACCACCCTGACAGTTAGGAACTTTTCCCTAATGTCCAACCTAGACCTCCCTTGCTGCAATTTAAGCCCATTGCTTCAAGAACAATTTACCTCTCTCTGCCTTGTAATAACCTTTTATGTACTTGAAAACTGTTACCATGTCAAAGACAGCTATTAGCTTGGTTTGATACAATTTGTTTTTGCTGACTGAATTATTATCTCGTTATTTTCAGATGTCTGCAAATTGACTGCTTGATTATTTGCTACATTATCCTTCCAGGTACTGAAGTTAAACTGACTGGTCTGTAATTCCCCGGGTTGTCCTTATTTCCCTTTTTATAAATTGGCATTATATTTGCCCATTTCTAATCCTCTGCAATCCCTCCTGTCTTCCATGATTTTCCATTGAGACATAGGCTGGGTCTACACTACCCGCCTGAATCGGCGGGTAGAAATCGACCTCTTGGGGATCGATTTATCCCTGAATCGACGCTCTTACTCCACCAGCGGAGGTGGGAGTAAGCGCCGTCGACTGGAAGCCGCAGAGGTCGATTTTGCCGCCGTCCTCACAACGGGGTAAGTCGGCTGCGATACGTCGAATTCAGCTACGCTATTCGCGTAGCTGAATTTGCGTATCTTAAATCGACCCCCCCCCCCCCCCCGTAGTGTAGATGTAGCCATAGTGTTTAAGGCCAGAAGAGATGCACCATATCACCTAGTCTGACCCAATGTATGTCCAGGCCATTAACAGCTCTCAGCACCCGCACACTAAATCCAACAACCAAAATGAGACCAAAGCATTACCACCCTCAGGAGACCAAATTATACCACAGGAAGGGAACAGGAGGCACCGAGGTGACCAGTGCCCGAGACCCCTACAGTAGCAAGGAACTGATTAAGTGAGAGAGACCCAGCAAAAAGAGATGTCCTTATTTCCATGTAACAGAGTCACAGGGCTGGCAAGAAAGGAGATATTGGTTACAACTTGCAATGAGTAAATAAATTAATCTAGAGTTTTCTAGAGGGGCGGCTGCCCCACTCCTGCATAAAAGGGGTTAAAAGCAGCCCTGGCGAGGGTTGCAGCAGGGAAAGGGATTAAGAACAGCTGGGGGAAGCTAACTGGGTAGCTGACCACAGCTGTGGCCAGTTTAATCAGGGCCCAGTTGGCTCTTATAAGAGGGCTGTGGGCCAGAAGCTAAAGGAGACTCTCTCTAGCTTCTGAGAGAGAAGGACCGGACTGCCTAGGAGCTGAGAAGGGTACCTGAGGTGGAGCAGTGCTGGGGAAGGGCAGAGGGAGCTGGGGAGCTCCAGCCTAGCAAAACCCCAGGCTGAGGCCTTGCTAAAAGGCCAAAAAGGGAACTGGGGCTGCAGAGGGGCAGCCCAGAGATAGGCAGAGGCAGCCGGTCCTAACCCCCTTGCTGATGATGAGGGGTTTACAGACTTGAGTCTGCCCCAGTGAGTGGGGGCTAGATGACGACTGGCAGTAGCCACTGAGGCAAGGTGGGAGTAGAGGGTTGGGGATTCCCCTGGGTGGGGAGACCCAGATTATGGGTTACTGCTGGGACAGAACCCTGATGTAGAGGGGCACCGGGGTCCGGGAGGGACATGGGGGCCAGCGGTGGGTGAGACACAGGCCTGCATAGGGCGCTCCCGGCTGGAAGGGTTAATTTCCAGGACAACCATCCGGAGGCGCCGCACCGGTGAGTCATCACCCCGCCACAAGTTTAAATAAACTTTTTAGAATGCTCAAAGGAGAAAGCTTCATTTCAGTGTACATGTGCCACTAGGGGGTGCTGTGCTGGAGGGCAACCACATCTGCATGCAGTTGTAACGAAACCCTTCCTCCAAGTAACTGAATTGGATCTGACCGTGTGATGTCAAATAGGGTGACCAGATGTCCCGATTTTATAGGGACAGTCCTGATATTTGGGGCTTTTTCTTACATAGGCATCTATTGCCCCCCACCCCATCCCGATTTTTCACACTTGCTGTCTGGTCACCCTAATTTCAAGTCACTTAACTGTTAATTTCCTTTAGTCTGTGGGTTAGGAGAATACCATGGAGGAAACCTTTGCCCTCACTCATGGGCACTGACTTTGATTTTCCCCTGGGCGTGCTCCACCCCCACTCCACCCCAAGTCCCTGCTTCCCTCTGTTCCTTCCCCTGAGGCCCCATCCCATCCCAACTCCGTTCCCCTCCCCTGAATCAACCACCCTCCTCCAAGTGCCTCCCCCAGCCACTGAATAGCTCATCGGCAGCCCCACCTAACAGCTGTGGCTGGTGTTTTTTTCTGTGGGTGCTTGAGCCCCAGAGCACCGATGGAGTTGGCACCTATGGCCTCACTCCTCTCCTTCCTCCCGTTCAGTTGAGCTCTTTACTGGATCTGCAAAGCAGGGACTGCACACCCCATCAGCCTCCTCCCCACTGCACTTCACCTTCCTCGGGCCAGGAAGGGGAAAGGTTCTGACCCAGGGACTGGCTGGGCAGTGGGAGCCACAGGGCAGCAGAGAAGAGAAGCCCCAGGAGCTGTGGGCTGGTCTGAGTGCGAGCAGCAGCAGCTGGGCAGAGAGACACTAACTGAGCCTGGCCTGGAAACCCGTAAGCTCCTGTTTGCTGGACTAGAGACTGGACGGGTGAGGGCACCCCAGGCTCTGCGCCTGAAGAGCCCTGGCTGTCAGCAGGACTGCCCCAGTGATCCAGACAGGAACCGGCCTGCAATCACTACATCTCACTCTGCACTGTAACTGTTTCCCCATCTGTACCTAGGGTCTCTACAGCCTTTCTGGTCAGCCCTAGTAAAAACATTTCCCTCAGCCATGCTTCTGAGTGGTTACTGGGACCCACCAGGACTCGCATCGACAAGGCCTAGCTGCAAAACACCTACAGTGCTTGTGTCCAAGTTGTGGTAACCTGGCACATGACAGGCGCCGTAGGGGTTTGATGTACTTGGGCAACCACTGTAATTACACTGGTGTCCACGGTGGGATGCCGGCTGGCAGATTTGGCTGGCAAGGGGCAGGTACCACAGGTGCGAGGGCTGCTTGGTGGGCGTAAATGACCAATCCTGACAATCAAAGTGTTCCCCTGAGCTCTGAGAGCAGAAATAGGGTGGTGCAGGTGGAGAGATGTGGCCGCCTGGCTTCATGCCCGGAGCTCATACTGGGGATGGCCAGGGCTGGGCCGGCTGAATCAGACTGTCTGTGTGAGCTGCCAAAGTAAATGGCTGGGGTGAGGCTGCCAAGCCGGATTTCCTTGGCCTGCTGCTCCAAAGCAAAGCCCAGGAGGAGTTTGAAGGACTGACACATGGTACCACAGGGAATATGTCTCTGTCAAGGGTGCCCCATGGTGGTCTCTGGTTTGGATCATGAGTGGAACCAGGCATACGTCAACGACCAGAGACAAGAAAAGGGAGAATCTGTCGGGGTTGTTTTTGTTTGAGTTGTAACTATATTCTGTTCCTATTACTCTTGCTTAATAGCGTTTACATTCACATTCTTTATTAATCAGCTTATTCTCAGTTGTACAATAAATCATCTCAAGTGTTGGGTGCTAAAGGGAAACGTGTATCCTCAGCTGCGCTAGCAGACTGTGGTGTGTTCTGTCTCTTGGCAATTTCTGTAGACATTTCTGGACATTGCAAAGAGACGCCTCTGGGGAGTTTGGGAGCTGAAGTCCACTGAGGGTTACCTGCAAGGCAAGGTTAAGACTCTCTTGCAGAGGCATAGGACTAACCCTGAAAGAGCATCCAAGGGTGCTGGCTGAAAAGAAGCTTGGGGCTGTAAGATAGAAATTTGGTTTGGGTTCCCTCTGGGTTCTCAGAAGCAGGACTTTGTACATTCACTGTAAGTAAACAAGATTACATCAAAGTAAATATCAGACTTCATCAATTTCTACTTGCAGCTGGACCATCCCCAGCACGCCTCATATTTGGGAATAAGCTAAAGACCCCAGCAAATCTCTTGAGCGGAGCTCCTGAAGAGGGACAAAGGGCTTTGAAGCATTTGAACCATGTAGAAACCCTACAATCCAAGAGGGGAAAAAAGCTCACACCTTTGCCATAGAAAATTTGGGGCTAGCATCTGATAAAGTGAAAAGCCTTGATAATGTAAGTTCATATAGGGAATCTTTGAAAAGAGGAGAGCAGATCTGCTACCACAGTCCTAGAAGAAAAATAGGATAAACTGGATAAAACCGGGGAGGGACCTTATCCAGTAGTGGTTCTCAACCTGTGGACCCCTGTGGGTCTGCAGACTATGTCTAAGGGGTCCATGAAAAACTTAGACTGAAAACTTACTGAACAGAATTCAACTATAGATACAGTACTGACAATAGATTTCCAAAGAGGTCTGCACCTGTGTAGAGGAGCAGACTCACCACCGCGGCACCTCCTGCTGGTCACATCAGGGAATTAGCTCTTCCAGCGTCCTGGAGCACCCCCTGCAGGCCGGTGATCCACCTGTCCTCTGGCCCCTGTGTCCCTCCTGGACCCCGGTTCCCTTTTATCTGGGGTGCTGCCCCCTGGCAGTACACCCCTCAGTACTAGGGTCTCCCCTCCCCAGGGAACCCCCACCCACTATCCCTACCTCACCTCAGAATAAGGCCACTGCCAGTCACCAACTAGCCCCCGCTCCCTGGGGCAGACTGCAGTATAGGCCACTCATCACAGGCAACTCATCATAGGCAAGGTTGGGTTTGGACCTGCTGCCTTGCCCTAGCCCTGGGCTACCCTCTGCAACCCCCAGTACCCCTTGGCCTATTACCAGACCGCAGCCTGGGGCTATCCAGGCTGGAGCTCCCCAGCCTGTCCCCAGCCCTGCTCCATTCAGGTACCCTGTCTCTAGCTTGCTGCAGCCAAGCCAAGCCAAGCCCTTCTCTCTCTCTCTCTGAAGGCAGAGAGAGACTCTGTTTGGCCTCTGGCTCCCAGCCTTTTTCTACAGGCCAGCTGTGGCTACTTCCCCAATCAGCCCAGTAGCTTTTCTTTTTGCTCCAGCCCTCTGCCAGGGCTGTTTTAAACCCCTCAGGCAAGAGCGGGGTAACCACCCCACTACAACCTCCATTTGAAATTTTTTAGGGATCTGCAAATGAGAAAAAGGTTGAGAACCACTGTTGTACAGTACTGCACAGAATAAACAAAGTGGTGTACAGGGTACAGTTGGGTCCCAGGACTAAACCCAGTTATCCAAAAGGACCATAGAATCATAGAATATCAGGGTTGGAAGGGACCTCAGGAGGTATCTAGTCCAACCCCCTGCTCAAAGCAGGACCAATTCCCAACTAAATCATCCCAGCCAGGGCTTTGTCAAGCTGGGCCTTAAAAACCTCCAAGGAAGGAGATTCCACCACCTCCCTAGGTAACGCATTCCAGTGCTTCACCACCCTCCTAGTGAAATAGTGTTTCCTAATATCCAACCTAGACCTCCCCCACTGCAACTTGAGACCATTGCTCCATGTTCTGTCATCTGCCACCACTGAGAACAGCCAAGCTCCATCCTCTTAGGAACCCCCCCCTCAGGTAGTTGAAAGCAGCTATCATATCCCCCCTCATTCTTCTCTTCTGGAGACTAAACAATCCCAGTTCCCTCAGCCTCTCCTCATAAGTCATGTGCTCCAGACCCCTAATCATTTTTGTTGCCCTCCACTGGACTCTTTCCAATATTTCCACATCCTTCTTGGAAATGTTCCAAGAAGGGGGGGGGTTCCAAAGAGGATGGAGCTCGGCTGTTCTCAGTGGTGGCAGATGACAGAACAAGGAGCAATGGTCTCAAGTTGCAGTGGGGGAGGTCTAGGTTGGATATTAGGAAACACCATCTCAGAAGATACCATGGAGACAGAATTTCAGGTTGGCTGCCCCCAAAACTGAGAATGTAACTGTCAAAGTTGAGGCTGAGAAAGTTACTACAGTAATGTGTCCCCCCTTCCAACAGAATGGGTGGGGACTGTCACAGTCATCAAGTTCCACAGAAATAATACACAGTCCTTAAATTAGGAGCAGACTGAAAGGAAATTCAGGGAGAGAAAAGCCCCAAAAGATCAGGGTAGAAATAAAATTCCTGTGTGTTGGTGATGGGAAACTGTCCTGACAGAAGGGCCCTGCATGTATGTAAATGGTTACGTTTGTAGCATCTGTGTAAGTTGTTAAATTATTCCTTTTCTTTCTGTTTGGGATTGCAGTGGATCTCAACCTATTTACCACTGTGGGTTGCATCCAATACTACCCTGTATGGCCCTGAGGATGTCACATGGACTGCAGCTCTGTGCTGATTGGGCCGCAAGTGGCCGGTGAGCCATAGGTTGAGACTCCCACTGGGATAGATTATTGGGTGTCCCCATTTGAAGCTTCATCAGGACGATGAGCCAAATCTGAGGTGGGGGTGGTAAGTTCTGAGCTGGGTGAAACCTTGCTATGGGTTAAGTTAAAACCTCATTAAAAATAATGTGTGAATGTGCTCTTTTCTTACGATAGTTGTTAGATAGTCAAGAGTCCACCTCTAACACAAGGTTTAATATAGTTGGCCTAGAAACTAACACCATGTGGGTGGAGGGTTCCACTGGGTATTGTGACTAGGTGGGTGTGTGAAAAAGACAAGCTGGGTTGCAAACAAGAATGGAGACAGACTCAGGGTTTGTCTACACTACAGAGTTTTATCAACAAAAGGCAGCTTTTGTTGACAAAACAGTGGATGCATGCACTCCACAATGAGACTTTGGTGGCAAAAGTGCCCTGTTTTGGTGATAAAATGAAACCACCCTGATGAGAGACATTTTTGTGCCAACGTTTTGTTGAGAAAGTGCCAGTGTAGACACGATGCTTCATTTTATTACTTTAATTGGCTTCCAGGAGGTGTCCCACCATGCCCATCCTGACCATTCTGGTCACCAGTTTGAACTCCACTGTCCTGCAGCCAGGTAAACAGCCATACACTCCTTCCGCTTTAAAGTCCCGGGAATTTTTGAAATTCCATTTCCTGTTTGCTCCGCATGGAGAGGTCTCATTGCATCTTCCCAGGTGACCATGGCAGTCGGATGCACCAAACGCTGTCCAGATCGGACCATTGCAGAGTTTCTGGATCTGCTCAGTATTTGGGGAGAGGAGGCTGGGCAATCCCAGGTGCACTTCAGCTGTAGGAATTTTGACACCAATTGGAAAATTTCTCAAGGCTTGTGTGAAAAGGGGTATGACTAGAACACAATGCAGTGCACAGCGAAGATAAAGATACTGGGCAAGTCATACCAGAAGGCCAGGGGGGCAAACCGTCACTCCAGTCATGCACCCAACACCAGCCGGTTCTATAGGGAGTTGGATGATATTCTTGGCAGTGCCCCCACCTCCACCGCCAAGAGCCCCGTGGATATTTCGGCGGGCCTGGAGGCAGTGGAAAGAGGGCCTAACCTGGAGGACGAAGTCGTTGATGAATAAGTGGCATTAGATGACAATGTGGAGCTCCTGGTGGTGTCACCCAGTGGGGCAGGCAGCCAGGAACTGTTCACCACTCCGGGGCTGTCTAGACAGTCTCAGCATTTGCTCTCCAGGGAGCAAGAAGTAGGAGAGGAGCTGCTCGGTGCTTTGCTTTGTGAGGTGTGGAGGTGGGTTGAGGGCATAGACTTGTACAAGGCTGGCTGTGTTTCTATGTGCTGGACATTTCTCTGTGCAGCTAATCCGTACAGTAGAACAGGGTGTCAATGCACACTGAGATCTCATGGGAATCCTCCAGAGAGAGCTCTAGGAAACTTTCTTGGAGGTACTCAGTAATCCTCTGCTGAAGGTTCCTTGGCAGAGATGCTTTGTTCCTTCCTCCACTGTAGGAAATCCGCAATCACGTGTGCAGGGACCGAAGCGGCACACAGCCGAGCAATATAGGTTGTAGGGTGGAAGCCACAAGCGTATAGTAGATGAACCCTCGCTTTTCTGCTTACCCTAAGGGGTGAGATATCGGCTTCAATGACCCCGGGGCAGGGTGACGACTCACCGGCACGGTGCCTCCTGCTGGTCGTCTCAGGAATTAGCTCTTCCAGCCCAGAGCGCCCTCTGCAGGCGGGTGGCTCGCCCGCCACTGGCCCCGTGTCCCTGCTGGACCCCGTTGCCCCTCTACTTCAGGGTTCCGTCCCCAGCAGCAACCCACAATCTGGGTCTCCCCACCCCGGGGAACCCCCAACCCTCTATCCCCACCTTGCCTCAGTGGCTACTGCCAGTCATCATCTAGCCCCCACTCACTGGGGCAGACTGCAGTCTGTAAACCACTCATCATCGGCAAGGGGATTAGGACCTGCTGCCTTTGCCTATCTCTGGGCTGCCTCTCTGCAGCCCCAGTACCCTTTTGTAGGCCTTTAACTAGGCCTCAGCCTGGGGTTTTGCTAGGCTGGAGCTTCCCAGATCCCTCTGCCCTTCCCCAGCACTGCTCCACCCTAGGTACCCTCCTCAGCTCCCAGGAAGCCAGGTCCTTCGCTCTCAAAAAAGCTAGAGAGAATCTGTTTCAGTCTCTGGCCCTCAGCCCTCTTACAGGGCCAGCCATGGCCTGACTGGGGCATGGTCCCACCTGTGGCTGCTTTCCCCCAATCAGCTTAGCTTTCCCCCGCCCCATCACTCTTCCAGGGCTGTTTTAAGCCCTTCAGGGCAGGAGTGGGGTGACCACCCCGCTACAGACCCCCACCTGTGGAAAAGTGTGGGAGAATTTTGTCCCAAGTCAGCTGTACCATGACCCTTCCAGAGTGCTCTTTTCCTCTGTAGAGCACCCCCCCCAGCCAACACTCAGAATATTTGAGGTGTTTTCTGAGATATGTGCTTGCCAAGGGTCAGTGAGAAAGTGATTGTTATGTTACCAAAGGTGTATTTAGCTGAAACGTTTCAGTGCTGTGCGTGAATTTAACAATCATGCTTCTGTGTATTGCTTCTTGTGCTTCTGCAGATGTGGCCTTCAGGGGCACTCCCTACATATCGGTGGAGTGTCTCTACCAGATAAGAGAGCGACCAAGAGGGAGCAAAGACGACATGTTCCGGGAGGTACTGCAGATCTCCAATGCAGAGAAATGGGAATGCAGGGAGTGGAGGGAAACTGAAAGGCAGGTCAGAGGCTAATGAGAACAATTTTTCTCCCTCCTCCTTGTAACAACCTTTTATGGACTTGAAAACTGTTATCATGTCCCCTCTCAGTCTTCTCTTCTCCAGACTAAACAAACCCACGTTTTTTAATCTTCCCTCATAAATCATTCTCATTGAGGTCTAACCTGCCATAATAGGGTGACCAGACAGCAAATGTGAAAAATCGGGACGGGGGTGGGGGGTAATAGCAGCCTATATAAGAAAAAGACCCAAAAATCAGGACTGTCCCTATAATATGGGGACATCTGGTCACCCTATGCCATAAAAGCATCACCAGTGTGCCTTTAATCTGCCAAAGGCACATTCCACTGTCATCCAGCCTGTTGTTGAACTGCTTCTTACTGCTGTCCAGGTGTCCCGTGTAAGGTTTCATGAGCCATGGCTGTAAGGGGTTAGCCGGGTCTCCCAGGATCACTATGGGCATTTCAGCATCACCCCACTGTAATCTTCTGGTCTGAAAAGAAAGTCTCCTGCGTGCAGTTTTCTGTACAGGCTGGTGTTCCTGAAGATATGTGCATTATGCACCTTCCTAGACCACCCCATGTTGATGTCAGGGAAACACCCACAGAGATCCACAAGTGTCTGCAACACCACGGAGAAGTACCCCTTCCTATTGAACTTCCTATTGAACTACTCTGTTGCAAGGCAGTCTGCTGCCAAAATTGGAACACATCCGAAAGTGCTGTAGCCACTGCTCATCATCCCAGACTGGCATGACAATATGATCCCACCACTCAATGCTTGTTTCTCAAGCCCAAAAGCAATGGTCCACCATGTTCAACTATTCTATGAATGCCAAAAGAAATCAAAAGTGGCTCCTATCCATATCACACAACAGGTCAGGCAACTGGGAGTCCTGTTCAATTAGGAACTACATGATTAACTGCGCTGCCATTCATGATGTGTTAATGACAGTTATCAGAGCATAGGAGAGTAGTGCGGGATCCATCCCTTCACACAGAGATACTGGGGTGCACAGCAAACAAGAGTCATTAAACAACACTGTGAAAGAAAGCCAGAAACCCATGCAATGCTGGGATGAAAAACAATGCATCATAGGACATTGAGTCCAGTCCCGAGATGAGCCACGATTTGCTCCACCTTCCTGCAAGAGTTAGCAGCAGAAGTTGTCGAGCTGGACTGTTGGATAGGTACCCCACAATGCGCTGCTCGCACTATCGATGATAGTGCCCAAAGTGTGGATGCGCTCTGCTGACAGAGGGAGCGTAGCATGAACATGCAATACCAATTTTTATTATAATGCTTTTTGTGTGATGACATAACTCTGTACTGTAGACAAGGTCTCAGAGCCAGCAAAAAGCAATAAAGTCGAGCAGCCGTCTGGTCTTGAGAGAGAGTTTTTGCATCTGGTGTTGTCTAAAGAGGATTGGGGCTGTTTCTCCTGCATTTGGAGAAGAAGGACTTTGTGCTTTCCTTGTAAAGAAACAAGATACCAGACCCCATCCTCACTTTCTGCGCCAAACTGGGACATCCCGGGGCCTTGAACTCTGACTATCCGCTTGGGTCAGAAAGGGGCAACAATATCGAGTGAATGTTCTCTGTCTACAAACTAAATCCTGCCATGGATAAGGAGTCTGGGATGTGAATGAAAACCGGGAGTTATCTCAGAAGGGTTTATTAGATGGCCTGTGTAAGGAGCACAGGGGCTCAGCCCTGCCGCTTTCACAGCCAACAGGAATTCTGTCTGCCTTCGGGTTCCAGGATTTGGCCCTTCAGTCAATACGGGACAGGGTCTTTATTTTTGCTGTTTTTTCCCCCCACTTGATATTATTTTAAAACAAGGAATAAATGTATAACACCCGCTAAAGAACTGAACAAAGAACAGACCAAAAAGGGATTTCTTACCCACTGCTGCTGGGGGCTTCAGTGGCCCTGATCGTCTCTGTCTTGTGGTGGTAGAGTCCCTTTAGCAAAGTCTTCTGCAGCTGTGGAGAATCGTATTTCTGAAATTCCCGACTCGAGACAAGGAAAACCTGTGGGGAGCTCATCCCTATTCTGGACAGGTTGTTGACGCAGTCGTTTCTGATTTTATCCAGGGTTGTCTCCTCGTTGAAGCTTTTTTTGTGTTTCTCATTTAACAGGTCCAAGTCCACTTTGGAGCGCACAAAGTAAGACTTCTTTCCCAGCCCGGTGAGCTCCCGGGCCAGCTCGGTGAGGCAGAATCTGCTCCTCTCTGAAGCGATGATGATGAAGACATCGTAGCGGCTGAACTTCACTTCTCTCAAATAAGCGTCGGGCCGAAAATCTGGGGTCCCAATCGAGGGCAGGTCCCAGACAAGCATTATGGGACACATAGGATGCCAATATGGTACTGGTTTTTTGGTCTTTTTCAGCACACCCGTTTCAGGAGCATCTTCATGTTTGTCTTTATCTTCCAGGCCCCGGATGGCACTGACCAAAGATGATTTGCCAGATCCCGGCTCCCCTGTGATGGCGATATTGAACTCAATGCCTGACAAATTCTTGAATGTCTGCACCACAGAAGCTGCTTCTAAGAAGTTTCCTGCTTTGATAGCAGCCTCGATCTGTTTAGTTTGTTCCACGGACATACCAGGAAGAATATTTCTACATTCTGCATATAGGTCATCCCAGGTAGGATTGAAATCAGCCATCTCCCTGGGAAAAGAAATGGTCACGGTTAGTCCTGTTTCCCACACAGGCTCCCCCAGCACATTGTAAGCTGGAGACCAGTATCTAAATATCCCAGACATATAACATATGTTAATGTGAAACACATGGAGACCTGGGAGAAAGGTCAGAATTTAGGGGGAGAATGGGCTGATATAGCAGGGATAAAGGAGAGACAAGACAGAACTGGGGGGGGGGATCAAATCAGTATCTTAGATGTCTGTATACTAATGCGAGAAGTATGGGGAATAAGCAGGAAGAACTCAAACTGCTAGTAAATAAACACAACTATGACATAGTTGGCATCACAGAGACTCGGTGGGATAATACGCATGACTGGAATGTTGGTGTGGATGGATACAGCTTGCTCAGGAAGGGTAGACAAGGGAAAAAGGGAGACGGTGTTGCCTTATATATTAAGAATGTACACACCTGGTTTGAGGATGAGATGGACATAGGAGACAGACTTGTTGAAAGTCTCTGGATCAGGATAAAAGGGGTAAAAAAACCAAGGTGATGCCATGGTAGGGGTCATCTACAGACCACCTAACCAGAAAGAAGAGGTGGATGAGGCTTTTTTTAACAACTAACAAAATCAGCCAAAGCACAGGATTTAGTGGTGATGAGGGACTTGGACTACCCAGACATCTGTTGGGAAAATAAAACAGCCGGGCACAGATTATCCAACAAGTTCTTGGAATGTATTGGAGACCATTTTTTTTATTTCAGAAGGTGGAGACAGCTACCAGGGGAGAGGCTGTTCTAGATATGATTTTGACAAAGAGGGAGGAACTGGTTGAGAATTTGAAAGTGGAAGGCAGCTTGGGTGAAAGTGATGACAACATGATATAGTTCATGATTCTAAGGAATGGTAGGAAGGAAAAGAGCACAATAAAGACAATGGATTTCAAGAAGGCAGACTTTAGAAAACTCAGGGAGTTGGAAGGTAAGATCCCATGGGAAGCAAGTTTAAGAGCAAAAACAATAGAAGAGAGTTCGCAATTTTTCAAAGAGATATTATTAAGGGCACAAGAGCAAAGTATCCCCCTGCACAGGAAAGATAGAAAGTTTGGCAAGAGACCACAGTGGCTTAACCAGGAGATCTTCAATGATCTAAAACTAAAAAAAGAGTCCTACAAAAAGTGGAAACTCGGTCAAATTACAAAGGATGAATATAAACAACTAACACAAGTATGTAGGGACAAAATTAGAAAGGCGAAGGCACAAAATGAGATCAAACTAGCCAGAGACATAAAGGGTACCAAGAAAACATTCTACAAATACATTAGAAGCAAGAGGAAGACCAAGGATAGGGTAAGCCTGTTACTCAATGGAGGGTGGGTGGGAGGGAAATAATAACAGGAAATGTGGAAATGGCAGAGGTGCTTGATGACATGGTATATCTTGACTTCCTTAAAGCTTTTGATCTTGTCTCACATGGCCTTCTTATAAACAAACTAGAGAAATGCAACCTAGATGGAGCTACTATAAGGTGGGTGCAAAACTGGTTGGAAAACTGTTCCCAGAGAGTAGTTATCAGTGGTTCACAGTCATGCTGGAAGGGCATAATGAGTGGGGTCCCGCAGGGATCAGTTCTGGGTCCAGTTCTGTTCAATATCTTCATCAATGATTTAGATCATGGCATAGAGAGCACACTTATAAAGTTTGCAGATGATACCACACTGGGAGGGGTTGCAAGTGTCTTGGAGGACAGGATTAAAATTTAAAATGATCTGGACAAATTGGAGAAATGGTTTGAAGTAAATAGGATGACATTCAATAGGGACAAATGCAAAGTACTCCACTTAGGAAGGAACAATCAGTTGCACACATACAAAATGGGAAATGACGGCCTAGGAAGGAATACTGCAGAAAGGGATCTGGGGGTCATAGTGGACCACAAGCTAAATATGAGTCAACAATATAACAGTAACAATATAAAAGGAAACATCATTCTGGGATATATTAGCAGGAGTGTTGTAAGCAAGAAATGAGAAGTAATTCTTCTGCTCTACTTCGTGCTGATTAGGCCTCAACTGGAGCATGGTGTCCAATTCTGGGTGCCACATTTCAAGAAAGATGTGGACAAATAGGAGAAAGTCCAAAGAAGAGCAACAAAAATGATTAAAGGTCTAGAAAACATGACCTATGAGGGAAGATTTAAAAACTGGGTTTGTTTAGCCTGGAGAAGAGAAGACTGAGGGGGGACATGATAACAGTTTTCAAGTACATAAAAGGTTGTTACACAGAGGAGGGAGAAAAATTGTTCTCATTAGCCTCTGAGGATAGGACAAGAAGCAAGGGGCTTAAATTGCAGCAGGGGAGGTTTAGATTGGACATTAGGAATCTCCATCATTGGGGATTTTTAAGAGCAGGTTGGATAAAAACCTGCCAGGGATGATCTAGATAATACTTAGTCCTGCCTTGAGTACAGGGAACTGGACTAGATGACATCTCGAGGTCCCTTCCAGTCCTAAAATTCTATGATTCCTCTCAGTCTTCTATTCTCCAGACTACACAATTTTAAATTTAATCTTGCATGATAAAGAGTAATAGTGTTATTATTTAAAGTGATATGCGCATTTAAGGGGCTGTGTTAAAGGTTAAAGTTATAACAAATGGTACCCATAAGATATTAGTAGTAGCATCGGGCCCGATGACCCACACTAGTGGTGGTGAGGGAGTTGATAAATCTATGTATTAATTGCCACCAAGACGCCACAGTAACTCAGAACTTGTATGGTTCAAGCTACCTTATTTCAGTCCCCTCAACTCTCCAGAACTGCACCTCTGAGCCGCCTGCCTCAGTTTCCCCCAGCTGTTTGGCAAGTCCTGACAGAGGGGAAAGACCTCTTGATCAGCTACGAGCCATCGAGGGAAGAGAGGGAACGCGCCCCCATCCCTCTATCGTTTACTTGGGACTTATTGAACTAAGTGTAAAAACCGGTTTGGGGTGGTGTTTCCTGTTGTTTCTGTGAAGGAACGCCTTCAGCTTCAGAGTAAGGAACAGCAGAGTGTTCATTATATGGTTTATTACATAGGCTAGTCAATAGTGAAGTTTTAGAATTGAATTAGTTCTATGTTACATGTTAAGATGAGTGGAGCAAGGGCAAAAGTAAAGTTTGTTGGAGTTATCCGCAGCCTGGCTTTAGAAAACTTTGCCAGAAAATACATTCAGGAACATGGAGGAGGTTTCACAGCTGAGAAATAGCAAGATAATCGCTGGGCTCTGTAACCCATGTGGTTTTGTAAGTGAAGTGTTTGATGTAAAAACAGAGCAAAAAAAAAAAAAGCTAAACTGGTAAAGGAAATGGCTGTTAAATATCTGCTCGTGGCTTGTAGTTCGCTAGGAAAGAAATTGAATAAAAAAATTACTCAAGAAAGCCCAACAAACTTTGAATGAGGGAGGAAAGGTTATTCAGGATTTAACAAATTGTCTACATGTAGTGTCAAAGAAGCAGTCAGTACTTTTCTAAAAGAAGCAGAAGTTAAAGAAAACGTTAGAACGGTGTAGGTACCAGGTACAGAAAGCAGGAGAGGAAGCATGTTGTTGGCAGAAGCAAGTGAATGCCAGCTTAAAATTGCTGGACAGCTATAAATAGGGTGACCAGATGTCCCAATTTTATAGGGACAGTCCCGATTTTTGGGTCTTTTTCTTACATAGGCTCCTATTACCCCCCACCCCCGTCCCGATTTTTCACATTTGCTGTCTGGTCCCCCTAGCTATAAATCAGACCGTGGTCGGCTGTTGGAAAGAATCAAAGAGTTGAAAAAAATAAAAGATGTGTTAAAGGAGAACAAAGAATCGGTTCCCATCCCTATCGGCATGGTGGAACTGATGGAGATAGAAAAAACTGCTCGGTCAATTACTAGTAGTAGGGCGAGCGAGTTAGTTCAGGTTGATACAGTACCTTTAGGAGCGGAGTTGGAGACTAAGTCTCAGGAGCCACAGGGAGAGTCAAAAGAGAAAGCTGGCAGTGCAGAAGTTACTAGCAGTCTGCAGATAGAAAAAGGAAGTCCCAGGGTGGCATCACAGGAGGTGGAGTTAAGTGTCATCGCAGAGGAGGCAACAAGTGATGTGAAGGATGCAATTCCTGCTCCTCCACCCAATGTTACATTGGCACCATATAGATCAGGAGACCCAGCCCCTTTGGGTGGACACGTATTGACATTTGGGCGATCATAAACATTGCCTAGGTCTCTAGAATTTCGTGGTCCCTCTACACCCCCTTGGTATATGCTGGTATCACCTGGTCTATTGGTAAAACACCCTACTACACCAGATCTTAATGGACTAAAAGATGTCCTGCATCATTGTGGAGATGCCTTGAGTGTAGAACGTATAGGTTTTATGGAAAGTTACCCTGCTCATCCAGGATTATTTCCAGAGGAAAATTCTAATAGTTCTGATAAGAAAAATGTGGATTTGGGTAGGAGAAGTCAAAACATAAAAATTATAAATTCAAACTCAGATAGAAGCCCAGATCCCAATCTGAAGAGAAAATCCTCAGATTCTAATTCTGATTGCCCTGTAGCAGTTGTTACAGATATTAAGACCCTAGATCTGGTAGCTAAGCAAGTAGGAATGACAAAGGATTCTTCGGTTGCAATGCATTCACAACAATGTACAAGAAACAGCAAAAGTGTTTGGCTTAGCAAGGAAAGACTGGGTTAAAATCTTACCACTCACAGTAAATCGAGCATTATGAAGCACTTTGCCACTTGAGTTTAGGGTAGGAGAGAGATCTTTTAAAGGCACAGTAGCCCTATTGGAACATAATCAGCATATGGGGCAAGCTGGAGTGGCCATCCTGTCTAACCTAAAACAGAGACCTAATGAGTCCCCACATCAGTTTCACCTGCGGTTAAGTGCAGCATGGCACAGTCACATGGCAGAGGAAACAGATGAGCCACCATACGTTAGTTTGTTGGTCAATAACTCTTTTCCCCATTTGCAGGAAATGGTTAACATGCATATAACTGATAGCACTTCTTTGAAGGAGGCATTAGCCTTACTGGCCAAGGCATATTCTCAACGAGGCCCTAAAATAGGTCTGCGTGAAGCCCCTGTTGCAATACTTCAGGAACCACGAGCTAATCCCACCGTGAGGATTGAGGGACCCCCAGGGTTAGGCAGCAATTAGCATTATCCATGTCAAGGATCCTAGATCCTCTTCTCTGTCATCAGGGCATACGGAAACACTTGCAACTTTTGCAAGCAATCAGCTTGTTACCACACTTTCTAAATCCATGGTAAGAAAGGTTCATACCTTTGTGTTGATGAAATTAACAGACCCAAGAAATTGCCTGTTGGAAACTGATTTCCTATACAAACAGGGATGTGTTCTTGATTTGGGTAACCAATTGTTGTGTCTGACCATAGAACAGGCAAAGGATGACCCACCAGTGATCATACCTGAGTGTGGCATGGTGTCCCCAGTGGAGGACTCTGAACACATTTATGGTAGCCTATGCAACCTTTACTCTGCCCCTTGCGTATCTGGCCCGGACACTGAAGGAGGCAGGGGAAATATGGAAAAAACAGGAGTTGTTTGGTTTTAATCATTATTTATTATTTGTAGCTCTTGTCCCCTAACAGCCCTACTCTACTTGCGCTACATTGATGTCATCTTCATCATCTGGACACATGGGAAGGAGGAATTCCACCAGGATTTCAACAATTTCCAACCTGCCATCAATCTCAGCCTGGACCAGTCCGCACACGAGATCCACTTCCTGGACACTACAGTGCAAATAAGCGATGGTCACATAAACACCACCCTATACCGGAAACCTACTGACCGCTATACTTACCTGCATGCCTCCAGCTTTCACCCAGACTACATCACACAATCCATTGTCTACAGCCAAGTTCTAAGATACAATCGCAGTTGCTCCAATCCCTCAGACAGAGACAAACCCCTACAGGATCTCTATCAAGCATTCTTAAAACTACAATACCCACCTGGTGAAGTGAAGTGAAGAAACAGATTGACAGAGCCAGACGAGTACCCAGAAGTTACCTCCTACAAGACAGGCCCAACAAAGAAAATAACAGAACGCCACTAGCCGTCACCTTCAGCCCCCAACTAAAACCTCTCCAGCGCATCATCAGAGATCTACAACCTATCCTGAAGGACGATCCATCACTCTCACAGATCTTGGGAGACAGGCCAGTCCTTGCTTACAGACAGCCCCCCAACCTGAAGCAAATACTCACCAGCAACTAGACATCACACAACAAAAACAAAAACACTAACCCAGGAACCTATCCCTGCAACAAACCCCATTGTCAATTCTGTCCACATATCTATTCAAGGGACACCATCATAGGACCTAACCACATCAGCCATACCATCAGGGGCTCATTCACCTGCACATCTACCAATGTGATATATGCCATCAGGTGCCAGCAATGCCCCTCTGCCATGTACATTGGCCAAACTGGACAGTTTCTACACAAAAGAATAAATGGACACAAATCAGACGTCAAGATTTATAACATACAAAAACCAGTCGGAGAACATTTCAACCTCCCTGGTCACTCAATTATAGATCTAAAAGTCGCAATTCTTCAACAAAAAAACTTCAAAAACAGACTTCAACAAGAAACTGCAGAACTGGAATTAATTTGCAAACTGGACACCATTAAATTAGGCTTGAATAAAGACTGGGAGTGGATGGGTCATTACACAAACTAAAAACTATTTCCCCATGCTAATTTCCCTCCTACTGTTACTCACACCTTCTTGTCAACTGTTTGAAATAGGCCATCCTGATTATATTTTCCACTCCATGCTTCTGATGAAGTGGATTTTAGCCCATGAAAGCTTATGCCCAAATAAATTTGTTAGTCTCTAAGGTGCCAGAAATACTCCTCGCTCTTTTTGAAAACTGGAGTAATAGAAATCGGATGGAATTTAATAGTGTAAAGTACAAGATCATGCACTTAGGGATTAGTCAGAATTTTTGCTATAAACTGGGGGTGTATCAGTTGGAAGCAAAAGAGGAAGAGAAAGAGTTGGGTGTGTTGGTCGATCACAGGTTGACTATGAGCCGCCAAGGTGTTGCAGCTATGAAAAAGGCTAATGCAATCTTAGGAAGCATCAGGCAAGGGATTTTCAGTCGAGATAGCAAAGATACCATTATACAAGGCACTGGTGAGATCTCATCTGGAACACTGTGTGCAGACCTGGTCTCCCGTGTTCAAGAAAGATGAATTCAAACAGGAACAGGTGCAGAGAAGGGCTACGAGGATGATCAGAAAAATGGAAACCCTGCCTTATGAGAGGAGACTTAAGGAGCTTGCCTTCTTTAGCCTAACCAAACAAAGGCTGCGGGGAGATATGATCAGTCTCTATAAATACACCAGAGGGATAAATACCAGGGAGGGGAAGTTTAAGTTCCATGCCAGTGGTGCACAAGAACAAATGGATATAAACTGGCCATCAATAAATGTTGGCTTGAAGTTAGATGAAAGTTTCTAACCATCAGAGGAATGAAGTTCTGGAGCAGCCTTCCAAGGGCAGCAGTGGGGGCGAAAAAACTAACTAGCTTCAAGACTGAGCTTGATAAGTTTATGAAAGGGATGCTACGCTGAGACAATGGCATGTGGCCCGTCTGCCACTGCTAGTGCAAGTATCTCCAGCCATTAGTGGAAGAGCTGGGATAGGACTGGTCTTTGGGCTTGCAGTTCATTGTCCCTTCCCCTTGGTGCCAGGGCACTGTTTCTCATTTGGCTGCGCAGTCTGGGTCTGGTTCCCGTGAGGACTCTGTCAAACCCAATTGTTAGTCTCCCCCCGTCAGTTAGCAGCTGTTGTGGGAAGTCATGGCTGAGGAGGAAGAAAGCCGATATCTCAGGCAGGTGGGGCCAGTGTCAAGCAGGGCTTTGAAAGTGAGGGCAAGGGGCCTAAACTCTGTGTTCAATGGGGAGCCAGAGCAAACAGCAAAGAAGCCGTGGGGCTGGGCAGACGCTGCTGCACTGTGAACCAAGCGGTGCATTCTCAGAGCTTGGCCTCCATTTCCTGAAGACAGAGAACTGCAGCAGTCTTATCAGGGCATTTACCACCTAACTCTGTGGCCAGCTCAGCAGCTGATAAGATCAGGTGTGATCTGCTCACGGGCAGCAGATAGATGGGAGGGTGTTCTGCTGGGGGAGGGCGCAGGAGCAGGGCAGAATCAGACTGGCCTGCACAGATGCAGACGGTTCAGCTAAATGGGATTCCCAGCGGTGATGTGGGTATTTTGGTGCAGGTCTGTGTGGAAGGTCTGACTGTGGAATAAACCTGGCTTAGGATGGAGTCAGCTATGGCTGCTAACAAACCCAATTTAGCTAATTCTGTTCTAGCCACGTTGCTTCCAAGATAGGAGTGTCCACACAGCCTGGCACAGGAATACCCGCTCCAGTTAAACCAGCACTGGAGGCGCCCAAGGCCATGGGCCCATCTAACTGTCTAGGGCCAAGGGATGGGCTTGCTCTGGCAGAGTTCTCCAAAGAATTCCCCTCTCACTGCCAGAGTCATCGCCGCCTCATGTGGGGTGGCTGCTGCCGCTCCTCTCACCCCAGTGCTGATGTTGGCCAGGCAGCGAGAGGCCTAAGAGACAGGGCAGGTAACATTGGCCACGAAGCCAGAGCAAAGCTAGGTGTGGTCTGTGCCCTGCTGGCCCCTCAGCCTGGGCATCTTGGCAGCGCAGGTCTCCTGCAGATGCTGAATGGGGAGGGCAGTGGATGAGCCCCAGGAGATGGGAGTCCTGGAGGTTGAGGAGTAGTTGCCCAGAATGGCCCTGGGCTTCGGTCAGAGATGAAAGGCTGGAGACCTGCAGCAGGAGCAGAGTGGCTGCACCCCTGGCCTGTGGGCGAGAGCCGGTCACTCAGAGCCCGAGGGCTGGAGCCTGGTAGGGAGAGGGCAGGAGCTGCTCTCAAAGTGGGGGAACTCTCAGTTTGCACAGGCGGAATAAGCAGACCTGCTGTCAGGTGCAACGCTGGGTTTATGCCTTAGTCACCAGGATTCACAGAGCCTCCTCCTGCAGTACAAACACCTCATCCCCAGCCCCACCCCAGAACCTGCACCCCTAGCCAGAGCCCTCATACCCGCATTGCCCCCCAACCCCCTGCCCCAGCCCAGTGAGTGTGAGTGAGGGTGGGGGAGAGCCACCGTGAGAAGGGGAATGTAGTGAGTGGGGGATGGGGCCTCGGGGGGATGGGTGGGGCAAGGGGCGGGGCCTCAAGGAAGGGGCGGGTCTAGGGTGTTTGGTTTTGTGAGATTAGAAAGTTGGCAACACTCACACACACACACACACACACTGCAGGGCTCAGCCCCTCCAGCAGGGGGCCGGAGGGACAGAGACACACACACACACAGAGCAGGGCACATCCCACACAGCAGGGACACACACACACACTTAAGGGCTTTGTCTGCAGTAGAAGGAAAGGTGTGGTGTTGTTAACGTGTGTGAGGTTACCGGTGTTAACATCCTAACACAGGCCAGGCCAGTTAGCAAGGGACCCCTTTTCCCCTAGTCCAGACAAAGCTTTGGCACATTTCAAAGTCGCGAGGCTGCTCTCACCTTCCATTTTCTCACTGATCTGAAAGCTCGTCACAGGATGCACCCCCTGGATGACTGTCTGCCCCGTTCTTTGGAGCCCTGGTTCAGCAAAGCATTTCAAGGCCTGCAGAACGTTAAACCCCTGAGCAGCAAACTCACCGAAGTCTCGTGTTTAAAGTGATGCTTAAGCATTTTGTTAGGGTATTGGGGAGTAGCAGTGTTAACCCACAAGACTCTCTGCCACTTGGCATTGACAGTGTTAACCAGAGGGACTCCCTGCCACTGGGAATTAGCAGGGTTAACCCATGGGACTCCCTGCCATTTGATGGGAGCTGGTTGCAGATAGCATGAGACTACTTCCCAGGGTAGGAATTCAAACCTGCACCTCCCAAAACTCTGTTCCCAGCTCTGTACCAAAACCTCCCTCGCAGACTTTGGCCGACAGTTTCCAAAGCGGCCTGTAATTCACGTCCACCTGCTCTAGGAGCATGGCCAGTGGGAGAAGAGGCAGCAGTTGGTTGTGATGGATATATGTAGTTTGGAAGGATACGATTTTCATCAGTAAATGTTGCTAAACATCAATTGCACCAGACACACCCAAACCAAGGAACAGATATTTGCATTGATAATAACAAAATTTTGTGATAGGCCTCGTAAGACAAATGCTTGTTGAGAACTTATTAGAGTTTGATTTTAGGCTCTTCACTTTGCAGATTTTGACAGGTGATGTTGACAATTTGTGCTTCAACTTTTTGAATCTCAACATTTACAGTTATGCAGATAAAAATACACAGGATCTTTTCAGGGGACAAGGTAATATGACATATTTATTATGAGAACACAATTTGATTTATAACCAATACCTACATACAGAGAGAGAGAGAGCGCAAGGCTCCTTCCTTCCAACAGGGGGCAGCAGGGACACACACACACACACAGACACACAGACACACACACACACACACACACCCCAAATGTTCTGCAGCTGCTGTATAGTTACCAGTCCTGGACATAGCTTGAGTCTGTAGCTTTGGTTCGCAGCTCGGGGCAGCTAACTGGCCAGGAACGTCAGGCACGAGGAAGAGCCGGTCTCTGTCCGGCGCACACAGATGCCCTTTGGGTAACGTTCTGCTGACAACATCAAAGTCTCCCATCTCCCCCATCCTTTTTATAGGCTTTAGTTTGAACAAGAGTCTCTGGGTCTGTCTGTGTCACGCTGCCTCTGGGTTCGGTGATTGATCCCCCATCCATTGCAGATGTGACTTTCAGCCTCGGCCCTGGCTTTGATCTTGTTTCAATTGTACCTTTGTTCTTTTCTTTTGGGGTGGGCTCTTCTCACTTTGTCAGGGCTGTTGTCTGCCTTTCACTTTCAGGACAGGCTGGGGCCCGGGAGGTTGATTCTATTATCCACGCAGACCTCATTCACACATCTGAACTAAGTTAATAAGGTTACAGCAGGGTTTTGCAAAATGGAGTGAGCATTTCCAAATGGAGTTTTGGTTACAATATGGAGTCTTATCAAAACAAGTGTAATGAACAATTTACGATGTTGGGAGGCAAACAGTAAACAGGGACCCAAACAGCAAGGATCAGTGATCCAAGTAGCAATTGAACTGAAACGGCAAGAGTAGCCGAATGAACAGCTACAGCTCTAACCAGCGGACAGTAATTGAACCAAACTGCGAACTTTTTCAATGAGCGCGAACTGCGGGGACTTAACGAGCAGCTTTCTTGCCATTTAGCCAGTTATTGCGATAACCAGTTTTATGAATGAACTCTGTTTCATTCATAAAACTTTACTCATGAAATTCTGCTTGTTCATTTGATACAAAATAAAGTCTTAACATTAATAAATATTAATAAAGTCTTAATAATAATAGTAATAAAAAAAACAATTTCATTCTTCATCTCTGCATTACTGTTACTAAATCACTATTGCTCCCCATCATTTCCCACAACTGTGAAAATTTAAATCTATAAAAATAGAAAAATGCTTAAAAATAAACATTGATATTGTCCACTGAAATTTTAAAAAAGCTAAAAATAAAATTCAGTAAAGCCTAGATATAAAAAGATGCTTTATCGAGAATTTATAGCCCCCAGCCTGTGCTGCCTGATTTCACCACTAGGGGTCACTCTAAGACGAAGCAGCTTCTTGTCGGACCCTCCCACTAGAATTAATTTTTTTCCCATTGAAATAAATAAAAAATTTCCAAAAAATGTGGTTTCCGGTTTGTTTTATTCAGTGCAACAAAATAAAAGGGAAGTAAATCTGGCCGGGAGCCCAGAGTCCCGAGAGGGGAGAGCGGCTGCAGAGAGGGGCAGACGCAAGTGGCAGGGGTGTCACTGAGGGCCCGTGGCCATTGCATTGGGTGGGAAATTAGGAGAGAAGCTGCAGCAGGAGGACCCAGCTATGGCTGGGAAGAGGAGCCCGGCTGGTCCTGGAGCGGTGCTGGCTGTGTCGGAGGCTGCTGTGCCTTTGGCGCTGGTTAGACCTGTACTGACCTCTCCAAAGATCTCTGAATCCACGTCTAACCAGTACCAGATGGTCACAGTAGTGCAGCCTTTCACGACAATCAATAGGGGGAGTCCATCTGTGTGGGTGGGAAAAGCAGGTGATCGGTGTCCAGGGCCGGCTTTAGGAAGTGCGGGGCCCGATTCGAACAGTTTTGACGGGGCCCCAGCAGGGATGACTAAAAAAAAAAACCACGTAAACAAACACATGGGGCTTGTACTCACCGGGCAGCACTCCTAGTCTTCAGCAGTGAGTCCTTCACTCGCTCCGGGTCTTCGGTGGCACTGAAGGACCTGCCGCTGAAGTGCTGCCGAAGACCCGGAGCGAGTGAAGGACCCGCCGCCGAAGTGCCGCTGAAGATCCGGAGCGCTGCCAGGTGAGTAAAAATTAAAAAGGAGCCTCTAGCCAGGGAAGGGATTCTTGGCCACTTGCCCCCACACCAGCGGCTCTGCCACTGGGCGCGGGGCCCTCTTAGGCGCGGGGCCCGATTCGGGGGAATTGGTGGAATTGGCCTAAAGCCGGCCCTGTCGGTGTCAGGGGAGCAGTGCCACTCCTTGAGTGGGACTAGGACTCATCGGCCTCCCCCTCCTTCGCTCTGCGCCTCAAGGCATTGCTGAGTTTCCCCACAGCCTCCATCTGCTCTGCTCCCCCCCCACCTGTCCTATTGGCTGACTTAGGCAGCTCCTGTTTGTTGTATTGGCTTTTGTGGATCCCATCCTCAGGCACCTCGGTCTCCTCATGCACCATACGGGAACCGGGCGCCTGACCCGTGGTCTGTGAAGACCACTGGGAGTTCAGTATCGCAATGCTGAGCCTTCGAGAAGCTAGCTACATGGTTTGGTATAGAACCCAGGTGTCCTGGCTCCCAGTCAACCCCTGTTGAGACAAATCCACCCCACTGCCTGATAGGACCCAGGCATCCTGGCTCCCCAGCCTGTTTGCTGACCCATGTTGGTTAGAGTCCATCTCACCAACCCAAGGTGAATTCGATTAGAACAAAGCCACAAGTGTCTTCCCCAGCACTGCAGGTCTGTAGGTCGCCCGTGCAGCTGGTTCCTGGTCCATCGCAAACCTCACACAGGCCCCTAGAGAAGGAGAGAGAACATGAGCCATCTGGATTTGTCCCTCCCTCACCTTCCCTTGGGTTTGATCCACACCAGATGGGGATCTGGTCCCACTGACTCCAGTGCAGCTACAGTGACAGACCGCAAGCTGGGGAGCAGACAGAAATCCAGTTCCTAAAATCTTGTGCTCTCCTTACTCAGATTCAAATCTGGTTCCTTCCAGACAAACTCGCAGTGGAAGATCCTCTTTCCAAAATCTCCTTGTTCATTGGCCAGCTGGGGAATGTAACCAGTCAGGGCACGTTTTCAGGGATTCCAACTCCAACCATTACCTCCCAGTTCCAGGATTGGTTCACTCATCGCCACGGGAACTTGGGACTTCCAGGCATCTTCTCATTGGCTGTTTCCAGTCAGACCTGGCCCCTGTTATTCTGCTGCTGCTTTGTAGTTACTTTAATAAACCATTTCAAGCAACAGGCTGTGCTGGGCTTTTGTTACATGGGAGAAGTTAGGAAATCAGCCCCTGTAGGAACAGACCCCACTCACCCATAGCCAGGAGAGCAGCGAGGATGCAGATGACAAGAGAAGCCTCCATGGTGATGGGGAAGCAGTAGATTGGCACTGGGGTCCATGATGCAGCCAAATCTCCAGCCAGGGGATTAATCACGGATGGACTGAAATGAGATCAGACGAGGGATTGGAATGTATTGGAGACAATTTGTTATTTCAGAAGGTGGAGAAAGCTACTAGGGAAGAGGGGCTGAGTCGCCTCCAGGATGCAGGGCTGACTGTAAAAGTTGGGACATGCAAGGTGGGGATGGCAGAGATGCCATACGTGGGCCACAAGGTGGGGAGCAGCTGCCTAAAGCCAGAGCCATGACAAATAGGGAGGAATGCGTTGAGAATTTGAAAGTGGAAGGCAGATGGGTGAAAGTGATCATGAAATGGTCAAGTTAATGATTCTAAGGAATGGTAGGAGGGAGAACAGCACAATAAAGACAATGGATTTCAAGAAGGCAGACTGTAGCAAACTCAGGGAGCTGGTAGGTAAAATCACATGGGAAGCAAGTCTAAGGGGAAAAACAACTGAAGACAGTTGGTAGTTTTTCAGAGAGACATTATTAATGAAGCGATGGGCTTAAATGACAGCAAAGGAGGTTTAGGTTGGACATTAGGGAAAACTTCCTAACTGTCAGGTTGATTAAGCACTGGAATAAATTGTCTAGGGAGGTTGTGGAATCTCCATAATTGGAGATTTTTAAGAGCAGGTTGGACAAACACCTGTCAGGGATGGTCTAGATAATACTTAGTCCTGCCATGAGTGCCGGGGACTGGACTAGAGACCTCTTGAGATCCATTCCAGTCCTAGGATTCTATGATTCTATGCATGAGCTGGTTGACATGGTGGGTGGAATCTCAGAGCCATTTGCCAGAGTTCTGGGGTAGCCAAATTTCTAACCCCTTCATGGCTGGTACGTTCACAGCACCCACCCAGAGCAGTCAGAGACAAACCTCAGATGCTTCTGCTGGAAGGTTGCAGTGTGAGGTGACTCTGTTTCTGGGAATCTGGAATGATCACACACAAGAACCACAAAGAAGAGGGAGATAAAGCAGGCTGCTCTCTAAACAGAGGGAGACAAAGCAGGCTGCTCCTTATGGCAGCGAGAGACAACTCACCCGCCTGGTTCTAGTCTGGTTCTTTGCAGGCTGTCTCTGGTCCCACACTTCCCTGCAGAGCCCCCAGACTGCCAGCAGGACCAGAAAACCCCACCCCTTAAAGTGATAGCTTGCCACTGCAAACAGTCCTCAATACACAATGTCCAGCTCCCTGCAAAGCAGCTCTCAGCCATACACTACTTTTAACAGCGGAGGGATCCCAGGGCCCAGGCAAGAGCAAACCCCTATCCCTCCTTCAGAGTCAAATTCCTTCAGTGCCCCCCTCCTGAGAGATCAGGGCCTGCGGCCCCAGCACCATCTCCCCAGGTTCCCCAGGGGGAGGAGGAATTGTACTGACCCCTTCCCCACTGAGGTGGGGTTTCCTCCCCACACCACACAGCCGTGGTACTCCCCCCCAATCCCTCGGTATCATTCATGTTGCCACAGACCATCAAGCTGTCATAGACGGAGGGGGGGAAGAAATTCCCCCTCCCTCTTGGTGGCAGCAACATCTGTCATCTCCCCTCCCGCCCAACCCTGTGCACTGCGCTTTGGAGCTCCCCCCCTTGGGGGGGTCACGGCATTGCCAGGGATCTGCAGCTGCCTCCATTTCCCCACATTTAGCTGGGGGCTCAGCCACCCTCAGTCTCTGTTCTGCCCCATGCTCCCTGGTAAGGGGGGGGGCAGTGCTAATACCTTGGTCCCAGAAGACACAATCCAAGAGTTTACACAAGAGTCAGAGAGTCTCCTCTCCGGTGCGGCAGCGGGCGGCTCTCTCACCCCACCATCCCTCAGTCTCAGGCAGCTGTTTGTACTCCGTGGGAAGAGAGCTGGAGATTAATAGTGTTTCCCCTCTGATACAACCCTGCCACACCCATCAGTTATCTCATTTGCACATTGGCTCTCGCCTTTATCACCATTCATAGGGTGGAGGAGTGGGGGTGGGCGCCAGGACTCCTGGGTTCTGCCCCAGGCTCTAGAAGAGTAAAGTGTTCCTGGGGAGAAGTCAGTGGCTAATTCTGCAAAGCAGAGAAGATGTGCCAGTCTCTCGCTGTTTCCTGTCTCTCTCCCCTTTTACAGAAGGGCTCACGTGTAATGTAGAAACATAAAAAGTTTTTCATGATTCTTCTGGTAGAGTCTGTAAGTTCCTATTCCCCTCGCTGGCCCTGCCCACCCTTTGGACGTCTGTGGACACTGCCAAATCCTCCTGCCTTCCTGATGGGAAATCAAATGAGGGAAACCATCTCCCCTTGGAAGGCTTGGGGTGGCAAAGTGGGGGAGGGAGTCAGGATGCCTGGGTTCTACAGAGTGGACAATGGGGCACAGGAGATTAGGGTTGGGTGGGCCTTGGAAATCTGGGTTCCATAAGGACATGGGGACTAGTTAATGAGGCAGGAAGGGGGCCTGCAGGTCAGGACTCCTGGGTTCCATAGAGAAGTGAGTGGGGTCTAGTAGTTAAAACTGTCAGGACTCCTGGGTTTTCTCCCAGTTCTGGGAGGGCAGTGAGGTCATAGAATCATAGGACTGGAAGGGACCTCGACAGGTCATCTAGTCGAGTCCCCTGCACTCAAGGCAGGACTAAGTATTATCTAGACCATCCCTGACAGGCGTTTGTCCAACCTGCTCTTAAAAATCCCTAATGATGGAGATTCCACAACCTCCCTAGGCAATTTATTCCAGTGATTAACCACCCTGACAGTTAGGAAGTTTTTCCTAATGTCCAACCTAAACCGCTTTTGCTGCAATTTAAGCCCATTGCTTCTTGTCCTGTCCTCAGAGGTTACTTCCCTGTAACAGCCTTTTATGTACTTGAAAACTGTTATCATGTCCTCTCTCAGTCTTCTCTTCTCCAGACTAAACAAACCCAATTTTTTCAATCTTCCCTCATAGGTCATGTTTTCTAGGCCTTTAATCATTTTTGTTGCTCTTCTCTGGACTTTCTCCATTTGTTCACATCTTTCCTGAAATGTGGCGCCCAGAACTGGACACAATACTCCAGTTGAGGCCATATCAGTGTGGAGTAAAATGTAAGAATTACTTCTCATTTCTTGCTTACAACACTCCTGCTAATACAGCCCAGAATGATGTTTGCATTTTTGCAACAGCATCACACTGTTGACTCATCTTTAGCTTCTGATCCACTATGACCCCCGATCCCTTTCTGCAGTTCTCCTTCCTAGGCAGTCATTTCCCATTTTGTATGTGTGCAACTGATTGTTCCTTCCTAAGTGCAGTACTTTGCATTTGTCCTTATTCAATGTCATCCTATTTACTTCAGACCATTTCTCCGGTTTGTCCAGTTCATTTTGAATTTTGAATCTAAAGCATTTGCAACCCTTCGCAAACTTTATAAGTGTACTCTCTATGCCATTATCTAAATCATTGATGAAGATATTGAATGGAACCAGACCCAGAACTAATCCCGATGGGACCCCACTCATTATGCCCTTCCAGCATGACTGTGAACCACTAATAACTACTCTTTGGGAATGATTTTCCAACCAGTTATGCACCCACCTTATAGTAGCTCCATCTAGATTGTATTTCCCTAGTTTGTTTATGAGAAGCTCATGTGAGACAGTAACAAATCCTTACTAAAGTCAAGATATACCACATCTACCGCTTCCCCCTATCCACAAGGCTTGTTACCCTGTCAAAGAAAGCTATCAGGTTGGTTTGAAATGATTTGTTCTTGACGAATCCACACTGATTGTTATTTTCACCTTATCTAGGTGTTTGCAAATTGATTCCTTAATTATTTGCTCCATTATCTTTCCTTGTACAGAAGTTAAGTTGACTTGCGTCTGATGAAGTGGGCATTCAATGAAACCTTATGCTCCAATACTTCTGTTAGTCTTAACGGTGCCACAGGACCCTCTGTTGCTTTTAACTTGTCTAAGTAATTTTTGACTTGTTCTTTCCCTATTTTAGACTCTGATTCTACCTCATTTTCACTGGCACTCACCATGTTAGAGATGCAATCACCACCAACCTTCTTGGTTAAAACCGAAACAAAGAAGTCATTAAGCACCTCTGCCATTTACAGATTCTCTGTTATTGTCTTTCCTCCCTCATTGAGTAACGGGCCTCCTCTGTCCTTGGTCTTCCTCTTGCTTTTAATGTATTTGTAGAATGTTGTTTCCTTCTATGTCCCTAGCTAGTTTGATCTCGTTTTGTGCCTTGGCCATTCTAATTTTGTCCCTACATACTTGTGTTATTTATTTATATTCATCCTTTGTAATTTGACCGAGTTTCCACTTTTTGTAGGACTCTTTTTTGAGTTTCAGCTCATTGACAATCTCCTGGTAAAGCCAGGCTGTCTCTTGCCATACTTCCTACTTTCCTATGCAGTGGGATAGTTTCCTCTTGTGTCCTTAATAATGTCTCTTTGAAAAACTGCCAACTGTTTTCAATTGTTTTTCCCCTTAGACTTGCTTCCCGTGGGATCTTACCTACCAACTCCCTGAGTTTGCTATAATCTGCCTTCTTGAAATCCATTGTCTTTATTTTGCTCTTCTTCCTCCTACCATTCCTTAGAATCATGAACTCGACCATTTCATGATCACTTTCACCCAAGTGGCCTTCCACATTCAAATTCTCAACCAGTTCCTCCCTATTTGTCAAAATCAAATCTAGAACAGCCTCCCCCTAGCAGCTTTCTCGACCTTCTGAAATAAAAAATTGTCTTCAGGTCTAGAGGTTAGGGCACCAACAGACCAGAGGAGTATCACTTACCAAACATTCAGAGTAAAGTTTCCCGGGGTGAAGTCGGTGGCTAATTCTGCAAAGCAGAGAAGATGTACCAGTCTCTCGCTTTTTCCTGTTTCCTGTCTCTCTTTCTTTCTCTCCTTTTATAGGAGGGCTCATGTGTAATATAGAAACTTAGATGCATTTTCAAGCTTTGTTTGGTAGAGTCTGTAAGTTTCCATTCCCCTCGCCGGCCCTACCCACCCTTTAGGTGTCTTTGCACACTGACAAATTCTTCTCCCTTCCTGCCGGGAAATCGAATGAGGGGAACCATCTCCCCTTGGAAGGGTTGGGGTGGCAATGTGGGGTAGCGGGTCACACCAGGAATGGGGTGGCTAGACTCTTGGGTTCTATTTCCAGCTTTCTGGACCCATGTAGATTAAGGGCAGGACTCTCCTATCCTTGGAAGAAGCGGGGTCCATGGGAGATCTCAGCCCCCATGAAGACATGGACATACGCAGGGAGATTTTCGAGCCTGCCCAGTACCCTGCTCCCTGACGGGGACAACACATCAGCTGTGAATGGGCAGAGCAGTGCTCTGACCAGCCCTCCCTCGGCATGCCCTAGGCCGGGGGAGCCAGGGGGAGCCCTGCAGCTGCTCTTGCTCACCCCAAAGGACTGGCAGGAAGATGGGGAGCACACCAGCTTTCTTGGACCCCATCGCGGCTCCGTGTGTAACCCAGACACTTCCTGGATGTGGTGATTGATTCTGCTCTACAGCCCTAGCTAACAGCCAGTTGACTTTTAGCTCATGCTGTAGAGGCTCCCCGGTTCGATTCTGCCCAACGACAACCGGGGCCTGTCGGTGTTACACGCGCACAGGACCAGAGGACACTGGAATCAGAGCCCGGCAGCTGGCCCCTAAGCGGGGATGGGAGAATTCGGGGAGGAGAGGGGGCAGGGAATCTCTTACCTTCGCCCAGGCTGTGCTGTGCTCAGGGGGGCTGATGGTGTCCAGGAAGGGGCAACAAGCTGCGGGCACATGCAGATCCCCCGTCCCTCGCACTCAGTGTCTCAGCTGCTGTCTCGCCTTCTGTAGGCTCCTAGCTCCCCCTCTTTCTGCCAGCCCCCCTCTTTGTGTGCCCCTCTATCTTCCCTTCCCTCTGCTCTGCGGCTGGCTCAATCCCACTGCCCCCGCCCCGCGTCCGGCCCTTCCTCTTCCCTGGAACCGCGCGCAGGGGAAGTGAAAGGAGCAGCTGGCTGAGGAAGCCGGGCAGGGCCTCATCTCCCCACCTGGGCCGGCTGTGGTGGGTAACAGGGGAGGGACAGAGCAGGGCCTAGGAACACCCCATCCCCCCAGCGCATTTCCTGGTGGACACAGCTCTAAATGTTGCCATGCGGTCAGGGGAGACAGTGTGTAGTTATAACACACGCACACAGAGCGTGCAGGGCTCAGCCCCTCCAGCAGGGGGCAGCAGACAGACAGACAGACACACACACACGCTAGGGTTGACAGGTGTCTGGTTTTTCGACCGGAACGCCTGGTCTAAAAGGGACCCTGGAAGCTCCCGTCAGCACCACCAAATCCAGTCCGCGGTGTTGCGGGGCTAAGGCAAGCTAGTCTCTACCTTTCCTGGCAGACCCTGCACCTCCAGCCAGAGCCCTCACCCCACCCTGCACCCCAAATCCCTATCCCAACCCAGAGCCTCCTCCCACACCCTGAACCCCACATCCCAGGCTCCCCCCCCCCAGAGTTCATATCCCCTCCCACACTCCAAATCCCTCAGCCCCACGCTGGAGCCCCCTCCCACACTCCTCATCCCCTGGCCCCACCCCAGAGCCCTCACCCTCCCTGCACCCCAACCCAGTGAATGTGAGTGAGAGCAAGCCACCAAGGGAAGGGGAACAGGGCCTCATGGAAGGGGCAGGTCTAGGTTGTTCAGTTCTGTGAGATTAGAAAGTGTTGTTTTTTTTTAAGAATATCAGGGTTGGAAGGGACCTAGGAGGTCATCTAGTCCAACCCCCTGCTCAAAGCAGGACCAATCCCCAGACAGTTTTTTACCCCAGTTCTCTAAATGGCCCCCTCAAAGATTGAACTCACAACCCTGGGTTTAGCAGGCCAATGCTCAAACCACTGAGCTAACACACACACACTTTAGGGCTCTGTCCGCACTAGAAGCTCACTGGTGTTAACATCCGAATGCAGGCCAGGCCAGTTGTAGCTCTGACATGGGTCAGCTGGCTGAGATCACCCATGAGACCCCCGTTTTAACGCAAGGCACCCCTTTTCCCCTCGTCCAGACAAAGCTTTGGCTCGTTTCAAAGTCGCGAGGCTGTTCTCGCCTTCCATTTCCTCTCTGATCTAAAAGCTCGTCACAGGACGCACGCCCTGGAGGACTGTCTGCCCCCTTCTTTGGAGCCCTGGTTCAGCAAAGCATTTAAAGACGTGCAGAACTTTAAACCCTTGAGCAGCAACCTCACTGAAGTCTTGTGTTTAAAGTGATGCCTAAGCATTTTGTTATGGTACTGGGGAAATAGCAGTGTTAACCCACGGGACTCCCTGCCACTGGGCCTTAACAGTGTTAACCAGAGAGACTCCCTGCCACTGGGAATTAGCGGGGTTAATCCACAGTACTCCCTGCCACTGGGAATTAGCAGGGTTAGCCCATGGGACTCCTTGCCACTGGGAAGCAGCAGTGTTAACCAGCGGGACTCCCTGCCACTGGGAATTAGCGGGGTTAACCCACAGGACTCCCTGCCACTGGATTTCTCTCTCTGACCATTGTCATCATGATCTACACAGAGACTTAATTCAGGTTATAGGTGAATTTATTACATGATACGACTATATCTGCAAGAGCAGTAATGATAAAGCAACAAAGACACTTAATTATTGATATAGTGTCAAGGCAGTTGCAACTGGCTATAGATTATATAGAAGTTAGCTTCTATATCCAACTTGTAGTAATATGCTGGATTCTCCAAGTGCTCACACAGGCTGTTGGGATCATGATATGATTAAATTGCTCCTTGGATCAGCACAGCGCTGATACAGTCGATACATGAATGTGGCCAACTCTTGTGATTCTAGGCTTCCTGGAGTCGTGTGATCATGGGAAAATTGCAGCTTTCATTAAAAAGAAGTAGTTTCTAGCCGTGGAGAACAGCAGGAAAAGGTGACCAACAAACCCTCAAAACAGGAGGCAAACAAAAAAACAACAACATTTTTTTTAAATCTCGTGATTTTTAGTGGCCTGAATGGTGATTTTTGAACGCTTGTGGTGACATTACTGGGAAATGCTTGTTCCAGCGCCCTCATTCATTTGTAACGCGGCTGATAGCGCACAAACTAGCCATGGTCTTCAGTTCTTCAAATCAAAGGCATTGTTTAAAAGGTACACAAAGTCTGCTGTAGGCCCTGGCTGGATGGTTGTGCAGGTCGGGTACTAAAGAGACAGCAGCTGACAGCAACGTTGGTTGCCATGTTGAGTTACATCAGTTGAGGATCTTGGTGCATTTTGTTGGTTTTCCTGTATTAGACAAAATGTTTAAAAAAGCCTAGAAACTTGACACACTGCAGGAAATTAAAGAATAAAAATGCCGCTTCTTTTTTGGCTTGATTTTTAAAATTTGGGAGGGTCATGCCTTGATCTCCAGCTGGGATTGGGTCTCTGACTCATGAACACGTCTGCTGATCATTTACGCTTTTTCCCGTCTTCCTTCAAAGCGGTCTTCCGAACCCTTTCGGCATCTTCAGCCACTTCACTGAGAAAGCTCAACAGCATGAAGTAGGTGGTTAAAAAAGAGATTCCCGCAGTTAATATGTGACCAAGCACTGGTAGATTTGCAGTTAATCCAGGCAAACCCGTCTTTAGCAGCAGTTTGATTACAACATCTCTGTTTATTTCTTTTGCCTCAGGAGATATGATAACAGCCTTCAGCTCCGCTATCGGTTTCCCAGTCTGCCTGGCCAGATTAGGCAAGGAGATGTCATCTAGACCGAAGTACTTGTAGAAGGCAATCATGGATCCTAGCAGGATGCTAATATCACAAGCAACAGAGAGCCGCGGGATAGGAATGACATTGACTAAAGCCGATGCGAGGGATATTAGCCATATCCGCTTCTTCAGGGCAGCTTTCTTCTCCTCTATGATTTCTGCAGACAGGTTTGGCAGACTGAGCAGAAAGGCAAGTCTCTGCAGACCTTGGATATCATCCTGCAAAGTCTTTACAAGGCCAGGAGCATCATACTTGGTGAATTCACAGCTGGAGAGAAGGAAAATCTCTGGGTTGCACATCCTTGCATTTTGCAGGTGTTTCCTGCAGTCCATCCTGAGTCGCTGCAGGACGCTCTCCTGACTGAATGTTCTAGGGTGATCCCTTTCTTCGTTGCGCAAGTCTTCATCCACCTTGGAGCGCACAAAATAGAACCTCTTCCCCATCCTCTCGATCTCTCGGGCCAGGGCCGTGTGGTTGCATTTGAAGCGCTCCGAAGCGATGATCACGAAGAAGTCATAGCGTTTGAAGTTCACTTGCTGCAGGTACGTGGTTGGCTGAAAATCTGGGGCGCCAATGCCGGGCAGGTCCCACAGCCTCACGTTGGGGTGGTTTGGATAGGGATAAACAGTCGGCTTCGTCGTCATTTCTGTCACCCCCGTTGGGGCAGCCCCGTCATCCTCAGCGGTCAGTCCCCGGAGGGCGTTGATGAAGGACGATTTCCGGGCACCCGTCTCCCCCGTGACTGCGATATTGAGCATGGTGGATTTGAATGACTCCAGCTCTGCCTGCGATATAGAAGCCACTTCAGCCTGTTCTTTGTCTTTGAAAATATCCATGAACTCCTCAAACAACTTTATGGAGCCATTGAAGAATTCCTTTGGGTCCAACCCTAGATCCAGAGCTTCCATGCGAGCTGAGATTAACTCCATATTCTTCATGAGCACTGAGACGGACTCCATACCCTTCATGAGCACGGACACTAGATCCATATCCATGGCACCTACAAGAGATTCTCTCTTCCCAAGACAAGAAAAGGAAAAGGCATGTTTCGGTTAGTGTAAATGTAGCCTTAAAAAAATAAAACTGTTCATGTAGCAACTTTTACAGACATGCAGCGTGGGGCTGGTTTCACCCTCACCAGCACATGTGCTGAAACTTGCATCCCTGTTCCCACTGTGCACAAACCTTAAGCACTGTTAATACAGGTTAACCTCCCCGGTGCACGGACTCTTACTCCTGGGGGAATTCTGCGCTACTGCACACATGTAATTAACGAGCTGTGCATATTGTTAATAATTTGGCACAGGATTCTCCCAGGAGTAGACTATGGGGCTGTCAAATGTGCTGCATGCGGAGCCAGGAGAGCAGGAGGTCGCCATGGGGGTGTCTGATGATGTCTGGAGTACATGTTGCTTTTCGGGATGTGTTGGAGATGGGAGTGAAAGCCAAGGACCACCCAGCACAGGCACAGGGGGGCAGAGAGAGGGGCTCAGACCACCCCCCAGAGAGCAAACTGCTCCTAATTCCCAACTCCCACATGGGGGGCAGGCACCTCTAGAATGCAGGGCCCCCCAGAATCTGGCTGACATGAGGGGTGGGAGAGAGAAGGACTCAGACATTCCCAGATCCTGGTACACACCTGGGAGGAGAGTATGTGGGGCTGACACACTCCTTCACCCTTCATCCCTCCCCCTTTCCCTGCCACTCACCTGTGTGTCACCCATACTAGCGTCCCAACCCCACTAATCCCCATCCCTTCCCCCTGAGGTGGCCCTCAACCCCTCCCCATCAACCACCCCATTTATCCCCCTCCCCTCGCTGCAGCCCTAAACCACAATAACCAGAATAAAAAACTACTTGGAGAGAATCATATACATAGGACTAGAAGGGACCTTGAGAGGTAATCTAGTCCAGTCCCCTGCACTCATGGCAGGACCAAGCACCCACAGGTCAGGTGGGGACCAAGTACCATCCCTGACAGGTGTTCATCTAACCTGCTCTTAAAAACCTCCAATGATGGTGACATTCTGTACCTTGGGGGCTGCCCTGTAACCCCCATATTGATCATTTATATATAATTGTGATATTGCATATAAAGCAGGTTGTGTGAGCTACCAGCAGAAAGGTTATTATCTCCTGAAAGTCACTGCTCTATATAAATATATCATTAATATATATGAAGTTATGAGAATTGTGTTGTATGGTTGTCACTAAAATATGCTGTGGGTTTGGGAGGCGCCCAGATACTGACTCTCCAGAGACAATGACAAGGGAGGTACCAACACCCGGGTGGGTGCTAAACAGTCATCGCCAGCCATTGTCCAGCAAGGGAGCTACAATGCAATGACTCACCTGCATAAGGCCACACCAAGGGAATTGCTCAACCTTGCCTGGGAACTTAGCAATGCCCCCAGACATGTCTGGACTTGTTTTCTCCAAGCACATGGGACTGAGGGTATAAAACAGAACACAGGGGGCCCATGCTTGGCCTTTCTCCTTCCCCAACCTACTCTAAAGACTTCAACAGAGGGGACTGGCCCAGATTTCGAGGATGAAACCTGTGTACTATGGACTGCAATATTCAGTGGGGTGAGAAAAACTGGTCAATCTAGATGTTGCCCCATCTAATGGGGTTGAGAGTTTAGACTGCCTAATTATATTTTCTTTTCTTTTGGTAACTAACGCTTTTTGCCTATTACTTATAGTCACTTAAAAACAATATTTTGTAGTCAATAAACTTCTTTTACTGTTTATCTTTACCAGTGAGTTTGCCTGAAGTATGTGGTAAATCTGCTCAGGTTTTACAGCGGCTGGTTGGTGTATGTCCACTTTCCATTGATGAAGTGGGGAACCAATGAATAAATTTGCACTGCTCGTCTTGAGCAGTGCAAGACGGTATATTCCTGAGGGACAGTGCTGGGAGCTGGGGGGATTCGGCTCTGGTGCCTTTCTCTGTGTGATTCATGACCGTCTCTGGGAGCATTCATGGAATCTAGCTGGGTGTGGGGCTCCACATGCGGTTGTGGTGAGTGATAACAGCATCTGGAGGGGTTTGCTGCTGGTCACTAGCAAGGCATTGTGGGAGACAGCCCAGGCTGGAGAGAGTTCAGGGGGCACAGCAGTCCCACAGTCCCAGGCTGCACCCCAGGGATCCCGTCACAATGGAGCTTCCACAATCTCCCTAGGGAATCCATTCCAGTGCCTAACCATCCCAACAGCAAGTTTTTCCTAATGTCCAACCTAAACCGCCCTTACTGCCATTTAAGCCCATTGCTTCTTGTCCTGTCCTCAGAGGTTAACGAGAACAAATTTTCTGCCTCTTCCTTGTAAAAACCTTTTATGTACTTGAAAACTGTTACCATGTTGCCCCTCAGCCTTCTCTTCTCCAGACTAAACAAACCTAGTTCTTTCAATCTTCCCTCAAAGGTCATGTTTTCTAGACCTTTCGTTATTTTTGTTGCTCTTCTCTGGACTTTCTCCTATCTGGCCACATCTTTCCTGAAATGTGGTGCCCAGAACTGGACACAATAATTTGGTTGAGGCCATCTTGGTCCCAGGATATTAGAGATACAAAGAGGGTGAGGGAATATCCTTATGGTCCCAGCTTCTGTTGGTGGAAGAGACACAAGCTTGAAAACTTCACAGTGCTTTCATCAGGTCTGGCACCAAAAAATCATTGGTAGAACCCGTGATCCTTAAGAAAAGGACATTTTGGGGGAGCAGGGGGAGAGAGGAAATCCTTGGCTTAAATGACCACAAATTTGGATCAGTAACCCTAGACAGTGCTAGTTCCAGTCCAGCTCCGAGTTTTAAATCTCTGGGAGATTAAACAGCTCAAACTGGTGGTTGCAGGGCCGGTGCAACCACTAGGCGAACTAGGCGGTTGCGTAGAGCGCCAAGTGGTTGGGAGCGCCCAGGGCCATCCTCAGGCATAGGCAACTGCGTAGGGCACCTCAAAATTTGGGGCACCACTGGGTCTTAGTGTCCACCCCACTGGTTTTCCTATCCCTGTTCTGACCCTTCCTGCAGGCTCTGAGTCTTCCTGGGAAGGGGATCTAGTAGTTAAAAGAGAAAAAGACTCCAGCCTGCTAGACCTATTAGCACAACACTGAAACTGTTAAAGAGCCATTCAAGGGGTAATGAAGACATTTAACAGGAATTTGCCAACCCCCAGGTATTTACTGTCAGTTTCAAAATGTACTGACCAAAACAGTTGTGCATGACTGTAATATTTACTCAGAACGTGTCAGTCTACAGGACCTTAGTGTAAAATTTGCTTTAAAAATATTTCATTAGTGAGATGGTGAAGATTATAAAATCACATCTCTAAAAAATCCTTGCATAGATTTTTAGATGCACAATCATCTTTAGCCTTAAATACTTGGATCTTCAGACATATGGTTTTTAATATAAATCCTTCAAAAGACCCCCCCTTATCTAAAATACACATTTTAATTACTATAGTAAAAAAAACTTACTTCCAGTCTTTTCTGTCCATCCATTTCTCCCTTCACCCACCCACCCCCGCTGCGCTCATTGAAGGAAGCAACAGCCCTTTGCTGCCAGATAGCTGGACAAAGAGTTTCCCTTTCTTTACTTCTGACTATCAGATGAACTAGTTTTAAGCAAAATCAGTACCTTTGTTATGCCTAAAATCTTTGGAAACATATTTTTTAAAGTTGGTGAAATTTCATAAACACGTGTATTGCTATGGAGATCACACACCGTAAATGAGTGTTCCCTTTTTCTAAAAGCAATGAACATTGTTATGGACACACTAAACCTCTGTGACGGATTAATTTACAATAATGTCTGTTTCAGTGAGTTAAATATGTAGTCATCTGGAATGATGACTTTATGAAGGCTTAAGAGTACATTTAAAATATAAAAGCAGCTTCGAAATACTGATTAAGAAAATATAAAACAGAGAAGAGCTGCGTCATGTAGTCCATAATAGTGAATGTTGTATTCAGCTGACTCATCCTTACTACAAAGTTTTTGCAAATAAATGTCTGACAAACTTCAGGGCATAGCAAAAAGCCTGTGACTGACATTTTTTATTCCCAAGTAGAGTGCTTTTAATTAGGTCTAGTCTGCATGACCATTCTGCGTGAGGGAGAGGGCACAGGGGTCTCTGCGGGGAACTGTGACTCTCCGCCACCGTGAGGTGGGCCGGGTGTCTTCTTATTCTTTCAGCCTTGTCCCTCCGCCCTTTGCAGGGTCCTGCCCCTCCCGCGCCTCACTGGCTTCTCCATGGCTGGGGCTCGCCGCCCCCACAAGCCGACGCTCTGGCTCTCTGGTGCCTCTGGAAGGCAGCTCCTCCTTGCCGAGCCAGGGCACCGCTTTTTGGTGCCCCCAGGGCCGTCCTTAGGATTTGTGGGCCCTATGCAGTATTATTAAACTGGTGCCCCTATGCCCGACGGCAGCCTGGGCTTGCAGCCCGGCGGGGGCGGGGATGGAGGGACAAGGCAGAAAGAATAACAAGACTCCACAACTCTGCCTTGCCCCACCTGGCCCCTCAGGCGCCCTCCAGGGCTCATAATTCCCCTTGTGCCCCTCTTCCCCTCCCCTCAACGCCCTCCCCTCCCCAGATACCTCAGAGCTTCCTCCGCCTTGCAGCCACAGCAGCTCCCAGCTTCCCTTCTGAGGAGGCAGGTGCAAAGTGCAGGTGTTTTGTTATCAGGGTCACACCCCGTCTGGCAATTAGTCACCAACATTGAAGAAGCCAGGCCAGTGCCTCAGCTTTGCATAAACATACAGAGAGGTTACCTGCAGCTGGTGGTGAACGCAGTAAGAGAACGGGGGATGTGACTGCTCGGAGATTCACCTCGCCTTGTTGACAAAAAGCTCCACCAAAACTCCCCTCAGCAACTTCTGTGCTCTCTCCTTGCACCCAGAGCCTCCAGGTAACCAGACCAGCTGCCCACTGAGTGTCCCCTTGTGGGCATAGCAGCTCCACAGCACGCTGCCTCAGTTTCCCTTCTTCCGGGCTCCTCACCCAACGCCACACACAGGAGTTTCTCCAGTCAAACACACCTCCTCCCGGGCAGGAGCCCCCTGCTCTGTGAAGCCCCGGCCACAGCTTCCCCTCTGGCTCTTCATAGAGTCTCCTTGAACAAGGGGTTCTGTCATTTGACAAAGTGTGTGGACCTGGCTTCCAACCCACCATCATTCCTTCCCTTACTTCTAACCCTGACCTGCTCCCGGGGAGGGGTGCAAATTGACACTCATAAAAACAATCAGTCCCCCACCTACCCCAAATCATCCCCCCATATCACTGTCTATTTTACTGTCCCAGACCCCTCCTGCCCATCCCTCTTCCCCCCAGCCCCTAGTTTCTTACCCCTCCCATACTGCCTGTCTCTCTCTGGACTCTGTGTGTCCCCCTGATCCTGGCTCCATTCCCTTTTCCACCCCGACAAGAGCTGGATGACATGAACAGCCAGTAACACACCCACCCTCTGGTGGCCTGGATCCCAGGCCAGACTGTGAGCTGCCCTCTGGGCTATCTCGCTAGGGCAGTGCAGACCTGCTGATGAGTGGTGATGAAGCTCCCGTTGTATTAATTAATTAAGGCCTGGTCTACATGACAAAGTTAGGTCAAAGGAAGCCGCCTTACATTGATCTAATAATGTATGCATCTACACTGTGAGGTCTCTTCCGCCAACCTAACCCACCTGTAGCGTTGACTTAATTACATAATGAATTCGATGTTGATGGGTCGACAGACAGGCAGTGTAGACCCAGTGTTGTGTACGTTGACTGAATTGGCCTCCTGGCGGTGTCCCACAATGTTCCGCTGTGACCGCTACGGAGATCGTTTTCAGCTCCGCTGCACGGCAGCCAGGTACAGAAGCAACAGCCCCTTCCTGGTTAAAGCCCTGGGAACGTTTGAATTCCCATTTCCTGTGTGATCAGCGTGGCGAGCTCGCCGAGCATGGTGACTCAACGCTCCAAACGCGCCCCAGCCTGGAGTACACAGCAGGTGATGGATCTTATTGCTGCGTGGGGAGTAGAGTCTCTGCAGGCAGAGCTCCCATCCAGCCGAAGAAACGTCGACATCTACGCAAAGATCACATGGGGCAAGGGGGAGACAGGCTACCCCCGGGACACACAGCAGTGCCGTGTGAAAACCAAAGCACTTCAGCAGGCAGGGGTACCAGAAGACAAGGGAAGCGAACAGCCATTCTGGTTCTACAATGAGCTGCATGCGATTCTCAGTGGCGACCCCACCACTGCCCCAAAATGCAGCACGGATACCTCCCGGGAGTCCCAGGCCACCTCAGGCAACAACGAGGAGGACACTGTGGACAAAGAGCAGCAGGAGGAGAATGGAAGGCAGGCGAGCACGGGATCCATTCTTCCTGAGAGCCAGAAGCTATTTTTAACCCCGGAGCAGTCCAGCCATTCCCAGAACAGCATCGTGGTCAGGTGTGATGCTGGGGAAGGCACCTCTGGTGAGGATGCAATTCCAATGAAACTGTAGGGGTTACGTGCTCTTATATTTTTTGTTTAATATGAAAGAAAAGTGAGGTGCAGTGGGTATTTGAGTCCCGGTGGCCATCCTAGCTTCACAGAGGGTTCTCCCCCAAAAAGGCTGTTTATGTGCACAGGGATGGCCCAGGAATCCTCCATGGAGAGCTCTAGGAAACTTTCATGGAGGTTCTCTGCAATCCTTTCCAGAAGGTTTCTGGGGAGGGCTGCCTTATCGGGAACACCCACAACCAGCCTTTCAGGTGCAGCAATGGAGGAGCCAGATGCGCTGATGGGCCATTAAAGGGAATTCACACTCCCAAGGACTTTCCCAGGAACTGGATACAATGGAGACTTCTCAGAGAGAGCAGGTAGACAGTGGAGGCTGTTTGATTCAGGTCATAGCAAAGCCTAAGGGACTTAGGCACCAACATTCTATTTTCATAAGTGACTGAAGGCTACATTTCCATAGCTATTTAGGTACCTAAAGATGTAAAGAGAGGTTGGAAATCAATGGGAGTTGGGTGGCTACCCTGCTGAAGGACTTCCAAAAACTCCACTAGGTGCCTTTCTGCATCCTCGGGCACCTAAATCCCTTTGAAAATCCAGCCCTTAGCTCCTAAGGCACTTTTGAAATGTTTACTCCAGGTTCTTGTTTATTTGGATATTATTCAATTCCCCAAACAGCTTCATCTCACCCAGCCAATGTCCAAGAGTAGAAGCAATAGACTCCCAAAGGAGGGACAAAATAATACATCAGCAGCTAATAAATGTGTGAGCTAACACCACTTGCTAGCACTGTGAGTGCAGGATTTTTTGTTTTGAAATGCAAATATAATAAAAAAATCAAGAGACAGTGTGTGTGTGTGTGTGTGTGTTGGGGGAGGGAGCAGAATGGAGACACATTAGGGTCCAAAAAAAGGAACGTCCCTTATCAAAGAAGCTGCGACTCACCCATGAGTTCTGCACCTTTCCATGATGAAAAGAAATTGGAAGCCCTGAGTTTAGCCATCCGGGTCCAGTGTGTTTATTTCTCTCCCCACACCACACAGCCGTGGTACTCCCTCCCAATCCCTCGGTATCATTCATGTTGTCACAGACCATCAGGCTGTCATAGACGGGGCGGGGGGGAGAGAAATTCCCCCTCCCTCTTGGTGGCAGCAGCATCTGTCATCTCCCCTCCCGCCCACCCCTGTGCACTGAGCTTTGGAGCTCCCCCCCTTGAGGGTGTCATGGCATTGCCAGGGATCTGCAGCTGCCTCCATTTCCCCACATTTAGCTGGGGGCTCAGCTGCCCCATGCTCCCTGGTAAGGGGGGGGGGCAGAGCTGATTCCTTGGTCCCAGGAGAAGCAGTCCAAGAGTTTACACGGGAGTCAGAGAGTCACCTCTCCGGTGCGGCAGCGGGCAGCTCTCTCACCCCACCATCCCTCAGTCTCAGGGAGCTGTTTGCACTCGCTGGGAGGAGAATTGGAGATTAACAGTGTTTCCCCTTTGGTACGACCGCGTCACACCCATCAGTTACCCCATTTGCACGTTGGCTCTCGCCTTCATCACCATTCATAGGGTGGAGGAGTGGGGGTGGGCGCCAGGGCTCCTGGGTTCTATCGCTGGCTCTAGAAGAGTAAAGTGTTCCTGGGGAGAAGTCAGTGGGTAATTCTGCAAAGCAGAGAAGATGTACTAGTCTCTCACTGTTTCCCATCTCTGCTTCTTTCTCTCCTTTTATAGAAGGACTCACGTGTAATATAGAAACTTAAATAGATTGTCAAGCTTTGTTTGGTAGAGTCTGTAAGTTTCCATTCCCCTCGCCGGCCCTACCCACCCTTTAGGTGTCTTTGCACACTGACAAATTCTCCTCCCTTCCTGCCGGGAAATCGAATGAGGGGAACCATCTCCCCTTGGAAGGGTTGGGGTGGCAATGTGGGGTAGCGGGTCACACCAGGAAGGGGGTGGCTAGACTCCTGGGTTCTATTTCCGGCTTGCTGGACCCACGTAGATTAAGGGCAGGACTCTCCTATCCTTGGAAGAAGCGGGGTCCATGGGAGATCTCAGCCCCCATGAAGACACAGACATACGTTGGGAGATTTTTGAGCCAGCCCAGTACCCTGCTCCCTGATGGGGACAACATATCAGCTGTGAATGAGCAGAGCCGTGCTCAGACCCAGCCCTCCCTCGGCATGCCCTCGGCCGGGGGAGCCAGGGGGAGCCCTGCAGCTGCTCTTGCTCACCCCAAAGGCCTGGCAGGAAGACGGGGAATGCACCAGCTTTCTTGGACCCCATCGCGGCTCCGTGTGTAACCCAGACACTTCCTGGATGTGGTGATTGATTCTGCTCTACAGCCTTAGCTAACAGCCAGTTGACTTTTAGCTCATGCTGTAGAGGCTCCCCGGTTCGATTCTGCCCACCGACAACCGGGGCCTGTCGGCGTTACACGCGCACAGGACCAGAGGACACTGGAATCAAAGCCCGGCAGCTGGCCCCTAAGCGGGGATGGGAGAATTCGGGGGGGGAGGGCGGCAGGGAATCTCTTACCTTCGCCCAGGCTGTGCTGTGCTCAGGGGGGCTGATGGGTCCAGGAAGGGGCAACAAGCTGTGGGCACACGCAGATCCCCCGTCTCTTGCACTCAGTGTCTCAGCTGCTGTCTCGCCTTCTGTGGGCTCCTAGCTCCCCCTCTTTCTGCCAGCCCCCCTCTTTGTGTGCCCCTCTTTCTTCCCTTCCCTCTGCTCTGCGGCTGGCTCAATCCCACTGCCCCCGCCCCGCGTCCGGCCCTTCCTCTTCCCTGGGAAAGTGAAAGCAGCAGCTGGCTGAGGAAGCCGGGCAGGGCCTCATCCCCCCCGGGCCCGGCTGTGGTGGGTAACAGGGGAGGGACAGAGCAGGGCCTAGGAACACCCCATCCCCCCAGCGCATTTCCTGGTGGACACAGCTCTAAATGTTGCCATGCAGTCAGGGGAGCCTGTGTGTAGTTCTAACACACGCACACAGAGAGTGCAGGGCTCAGCCCCTCCAGCAGGGGGCAGCAGACAGACAGACACACACACACACACACACGCTAGGGTTGACAGGTGTCCGGTTTTCGACCGGAACGCCTGGTCATAAAGGGACCCTGACAGCTCCGGTCAGCACCACCAAATCCAGTCCGCGGTGTTGCGGGGCTAAGGCAGGCTAGTCCCTACCTATCCTGGCAGAGCCTGCACCCCCGCACATCCCTATCCCAACCCAGAGCCTCCTCCCACACCCTGAACCCCTCATCCCAGGCTCCACCCCAGAGCCTGCACCCCCAGCCCAGAGCCCGTATCCCCTCCCGCACTCGGCCACACCCCCCCAACCTGGAGCCCCCTCCTACACCCCAAACCCCTCATTCTCTGGCCCCACACCAGAGCCCTCACCCTCCCTGCACCCCAACCCCCAGCCCCAGCCCAGTGAATGTGAGTGAGGGTGGGGGAGAGCCACCGTGAGAAGGGGAATGTAGTGAGTGGGGGATGAGGCCTCGGGGGAATGGGCGGGGCAGCGGCGGGCCCTCATGGAAGGGGCGGGTCTAGGGTGTTCGGTTTTGTGAGATTAGAAAGTTGGCAACCTGAACAGAAACACTCTCACACACACACATATCATACCCAGCAGAGGGCAGCAGGGACACACACACACACACGCACACAGAGCAGGGCTCATCCCACGCAGCGGGGACACACACACTTTCGGGCTCTGTCTGCACTAGAAGGAAAGGTGTGGTGTTATTCACGTGTGTGAGCTCACTGGTGTTAACATCCTAACGCAGGCCAGGCCGGTTGTAGCTCTGACACGGCTCAGCTGGTTGCTATCACCCATAAGATCCCCCGTTTTAATGCAAGGCACCCCTTTTCCCCTAGTCCAGACAAAGCTTTGGCTTCTTTGGAAGTCGCGAGGCTGCTCTCGCCTTCCATTTCCTCCCTGATCTGAAAGCTCCTCACAGGACGCATGCCCTGGAGGACTGTCTGCCCCCTTCTTTGGATCCCTGCTTCAGCAAAGTATTTAAAGGCCTGCAGAACTTTAAACCCTTGAGCAGCAAAGTCACTGAAGTCTTGTGTTTAAAGTGATGCCTAAACGTTTTGTTACGGTACTGGGGAGTAGCAGTGTTAACCCACGGGACTCCTTGCCACTGGGAATTAGTGGGGTTAACCCACAGGACTCCCTGCCACTGGGAATTAGCAGGATTAACCCACAGGACTCCCTGCCACTGGGAATTAGCGGGGTTAACCCACAGGACTCCCTGCCACTGGCAATTAGCAGGGTTAACCCATAGAAATCCCTGACACTGGGAATTAGTGGGGTTGACCCATGGGATTTCCTGCCACTGTGAATTAGTGTGGTTATCCAGTGGGACTTCCTGCCACTGGGAATTAGCGGGGTTAACCCACAGGAATCCCTGCCACTGGGAATTAGTGGGGTTGACCCACGGAACTCCCTACTACTGGGTTTTTCTCTCTAACCATTGTCATCATGATCTACATAGAGGCTTAATCCAGGTTATAAGTGAATTTATTACATGATACGACTCTATCTGCACGAGTAGTAATCATAAAGAAACAAGCACACTAACTATTGATTCAGCATAAATGCAGTTGCCCTGGCTATAGATTATAGAGAACAGTGGTTTTCAAACTGTGGGTTGTGACCCAGTTCTGGGTCGTGGGATGTAAGGCACTGGGTCGCGATGGTTCTGGTCAGTACCGCTGACCGGCCGTTAAAAGTCCCATCAGCGGTTAAAAGTCTCATCCCTGGCCCCACCCCTGAGCCTGCACCCCCAGCCCAGAGCACTGACCCCCTCCCACACCCGAACCCCCTGCCTCAGCCCAGATACCCCTCCCACACCCTGAACCCCTCATTCCCAGGCCCACCCTGCAGCCCTCATCCGTGCACCCCAACCCTCTGCCCCAACCCTGAGCCCCTCCCACACTCCAAACCCCTCATTCCCAGCTCCATTGGGTCACGGGCATCAACAATTTTCTTCAACTGGGTCACCAGAAAAAAAGGTTGAAAACCACTGATCTAGAATTTAGCTTCTATAACCAACTTGTAGCAATATGCTGGATTGTCCAAGGGCTCACACAGGCTGTTGAGATCATGATATGATTAAATTGCACCTCGGATCACCTGATGCAAAACACAGCATTGTTACAGTCGATATATGAGTGTTGCAAACTCTTGTGATTCTTGCAATTATTGGTATTTCCCTTTAAAGCTTCCTGGAGTCGTGTGATCATAGGAGAATCTCAATTTTTATTAAAAAGAAGTTTCTAGCCCTAGTTTTTAGTGGCCGTGGAGAACAGCAGGAAAAGGTGACCAGCAAACTCTGAAAACAGGAGGCAAATGAAAAAAAGCCGAACATTTAAAAAAATCGTATGATTTTGAGGGGCCTGAATGGTGATTTTTAAATGCTTGCGGTGACATTACTGGGAAATGCTTGTTCCAGCCCCCTCATTCATTTGTAACCCGGCTGCTAGCACACAAATTAGCCGGTGTCTTCAGTTCTTCAAATCAAAGGCATTGTTTAAGGTGCACAAAGTCTGCTGTAGGCAATGGCGGGACAGTCGTGCAAGCCGGGTACTAAAGAGACAGCAGCTGATGGTTGGTTGCTACATTGATTTACATTAGTTGAGGATCTTGGTGTATTTTGTTGGTTTTCCTGTTTTAGACAAATGGTTTGGCTACCCTAACAAGTCCAAGAGAGAGCCTAGAAACCTGACTCACTGTGGGAAATTAAAGCATGAAATGGCAGCTTCTTTTCAGCTTCATTTTTAACATTTAGGGCTGTGGTGGCCCAATCTCCATGTGGGATTGGGTCTCTGATTCATGAACACGTCTGCTGATCATTTACGCTTTTTCTTGTCTTACTTCAAAGCGGTCTTCCGAACCCTTTCGGCATCTTCAGCCACTTCATCGAGAAATCTCAACAGCATGAAATAGGTGGTTAAAAAAGAGATTCCCGCAGTTAACATGGGACCAAGCACTGGTAGATTTGCCGTTAATTTAGGCAAACCCTTCTCCTCCTTTAGCAGCCGTTTGATTACAACATCTCTGTTTATTTCTTCTTCCCTGGGAGATATTATAACAGCCTTCAGCTCTGCTATCGGTTTCCCAGTCTGCCTGGCCAGATTAGCCAAGGAGCCGTCATCTAGGCCGAAGTACTTGTAGAAGGCAATCATAGATCCTAGCAGGATTCTAATATCACAAGCAACAGAGAGCTGCGGGATAGGAATGACATTGACTAAAGCCGAAGCGAGAGAGATTAGCCATATCCACTTCTTCAGGGCAGCTTTCTTCTCCTCTATGATTTCTGCAGACAGGTTTGGCAGACTGAGTAGAAAGGCAAGTCTCTGCAGACCTTGGAGATCATCCTGCAAAGTCTTGACCAGGCCAGGAGCATCATACTTGGTGAATTCACAGCTGGAGAGAAGGAAAATCTTTGGGTTGCTGATCCCTGCCTTTTGCAGGTGTTTCCTGCAGTCCATCCTGAGTCTCTCCAGGACGCTTTCCTGACTGAATGTTCTAGGGTGATCCCTTTCTTCGTTGCGCAAGTCTTCATCCACCTTGGAGCGCACAAAATAGAACCTCTTCCCCATCCTCTCGATCTCCTGGGCCAGGGCCGTGTGGTTGCATTTGAAGCGCTCCGAAGCGATGATCACGAAGAAGTCATAGCATTCGAAGTTCACCTGCTCCAGATACGTGTTTGGCTCAAAATCTGGGGCGCTAATCCCGGGCAGGTCCCACAGCCTCACGTTGGGGTGGTTAGGATAGGGATAAACAGTCGGCTCTGCCGTCGTTTCTGTCACCCCAGTTGGGGCAGCCCCGTCATCCTCAGTGGTCAGTCCCCGGAGGGCGTTGATGAAGGACGATTTCCCGGCACCCGTCTCCCCCGTGACTGCGATGTTGAGAATGGTGGATTTGAACGACTCCAGCTCTGCCTGCGCGATAGAAGCCACTTCCGCCTGTTCTTTGTCTTTGAAAAGATCCATGAACTCCTCAAACACCTTTATGGAGTCATTGAAGAATTCCTTTGGGTCCAACCCTAGATCCAGAGCTTCCATGGGAGCTGAGATTAATACCAGACCCTTCATGAGCACTGAGATGGAGTCCATATCCATGGCACCTACAAGAGATTCCCTCTTCCCAAGACAAGAAAAGGAAAAGGCACGTTTAGGTTAGTGTAAATGTAACCTGAAAAAAATAGAACTGTTCATGTAGCAACTTACAGACTTGCAGCCGTGGGGTTGGTTTCACCCTCACCAGCACATGTGCTGAAACTTCCATCCCCATCCCCACTCTGCACAAACCGTAAGCACTGTTAATACAGGTTAACCTCCCGGTGTACGGACTCTTACTCCTGGGGGAATTCTGCGCTACTGAGTGCGTGCATAATTAATGAGCTGTGCATATTTTTAATATTTTGGCACAGAATTCTCCCAGGAGTAGACTATGGGGCTGTCAGATGTGCTGCATGTGGAGCCAGGAGAGCAGGAGGTCGCCATGGAGGTGTCTGATGATGTCTGGAGTACGTGTTGCTTTTCGGGATGTGTTGGAGATGGGAGTGAAAGCCAAGGACCACCCAGCACAGGCACGGGGGGGCAGAGAGAGGGGCTCAGACAGCCCCCCCCAGAGAGCAAACTGCTCCTAATTCCCAACTCCCACATGGGGGGCAGGCACTCCTAGAATGCAGGGCCCCCCAGACCCTGGCTGACATGAGTGGTAGGCGAGAGAAGGACTCAGACATTCCCAGATCCTGGTACACACCTGATAGGAGACTATGTGGGGCTGACACACTCCTTCACCCCTCATCCTTCCCCCTTTCCCTGCCACTCACCTGTGTGTCACCCATACTAGCATCCCACCCCTCTTATCCCCACCCCTTCCCCCTGAGGTGGTCCCCAACCCCTCCCCATCAACCACCCCATTTATCCACCTCCCCTCGCTGCAGCCCTAAACCACAATAACCAGAATAAAAAACTACTTGGAGAGAATCATATACATAGGACTAGAAGGGACCTTGAGAGGTAATCTAGTCCAGTCCCCTGCACTCATGGCAGGACCAAGCACCCACAGGTCAGGTGGGGACCAAGCACCATCCCTGACAGGTGTTCATCTAACCTGCTCTTAAAAACCTCCAGTGATGGTGACATTCTGTACCTTGGGGACGTGCCCTGTAACCCCCATATTCCTCATTTATATATAATTGTGATATTGCATATAAAGCAGGTCGTGTGAGGTACCAGCGGAAAGGTTATTATCTCCTGAAAGTCACTGTTCTATTTAAATATGTTTATCATGAATACATCTGAAGTTATGAGAATTGTGTTGCTTGGTTGTTACTAAAATGCTGTGGGTTTGGGAGGCGCCCAGATACTGACTCTCCAGAGACAATGACAAGGGAGGTACCAACACCCGGGGGTGCGAGGCCCTGAGCCTGCTCCAGGAAGGGCAGCGGCGGTGGTGGCTCATACTCCCAGGAGCCGCAGAGCCCGAGCGCAGTGAGGGGGGAGCTGGAGGGGCGCAAGGGGGCCTCCTCCCACATGCATCTGCTGTAGGAGCCCCCAGGAGGCGGCTCGTCCCTGCCGAGTTGCTGCAGCGGCCCAAGCCCGGCAAAGCCAGTGAGTGGACTCGGGGCGGGGGCCGCCGGGGTGGGGTGGGGAGGGCTCACAGGGGGGCTGTGCACACTCCAGGGGAGTTCAGGGGGCGGGGAGGGGGGACCTGGTCTGGGGAGCAGCCCCTGGGCACGGCTGGCCCCTGGGGTCTATAAAGGCTCATTGGGATTTGCCCCTCAATGAACCGAAGTGCGGGGGGGGGGGGGGGGGCGGGCAAGGTGGAAGTTTTGCCTAGGGCGCAAAATATCCTTGCACCGGCCCTGGCAGGAACTGGTGCATTGAACTTAAACTTCAAGAGATTTACAGGGGCTTTTAGCGTGTAGATGTAAGCAGAGTCCGGATGAGCTCTACCCTGACATCTGGTGGGGAATTATGGCGAGTGTGGAAAGAACTCCAGGGGCTGATCTGGTTTGCATAGGCACACCCACCCGCCTGGCATGAAACAACAGCAACTCAAAGTGGTTACTTTGGCTGGTGTGGGATCCCCAGTTTTCTCTGTTATTGGGGCAGGATTCTGATTCTGTGGGGTGGGGGGACAAGGTGGAAGTTTCACCTAGGGTGCAAAATATCCTTGCACCGGCTCTGGGTGGTTGTATTTTTATATGTGTTCTGTGGGAGGTGGGAGATTTCTGACGTCCTTAATGCCTCGTTTTCGGGCCTTGTAAATGACAGAAACAGCCTTTGGATTTTGTGGAGAGAAATGCAGGGTCTGAAATCTCACCCCTCGGGCAGCATGAAGGGGATTTAGTGTAACTGAGAATCTCCCTAGTCCCTCGGTACCTTCCTCCCACCCTATAATTCCCCCGCCCGGTACCTCAGAGCTCCACAACTCTGCCTTGCCCCACCCGGCCCCTCAGGCGCCCTCCAGGGCTCATCGTTCCCCTTGTGCCCTCTTCCCCTCCCCTCAACGCCCTCCCCTCCCCAGATACCTCAGAGCTTCCTCCGCCTTGCAGCCACAGCAGCTCCCAGCTTTCTTCTGACGAGGCAGGAGCAAAGTGCAGGGGGTTTATTATCGGGGTCACACCCCACCTGGCAATTAGTCACCAACATTGAAGAAGCCAGGCCAGTGCCTCAGCTTTGCATAAACATACAGAGAAGTTACCTGCAGCTGGAGGTGAACGCAGTAATGAGACAGGGGCCATGACTGCTCGGATTCCACCTCACCTTGTTGATAAAAACTCCACCCAAACTCCCCTCAGCAACTTCTGTGCTCTCTCCTTGCACCCAGAGCCTCCAGGTAACCAGGCCAGCTGCCCCATGAGCATCCCTTTGTGGGTGAAGTGGCACCGCAGCACCCTGCCTCAGTTTCCCTTCTTCTAGGCTCCTCACCCAATGCCACACACAGGAGTTTCTCTGTTCAAACACCCCTCCTCAGAGTGAAGCATCCCGGGCAGGAGCCCCCTGCTCTGCGAAGCCCCGGCCACAGCTTTCCCTCTGGCTCTTGAACAAGGGGTACTGTCTCCTTGAACAAGGGGTACTGTCATTTTACAGAGCGTGAGGGCCTGGCTTCCAACCCACCATCATTCTTTCCCTTACTTCTAACCCTGACCTGCTCCCGGGGAGGGGTGCAAATTGCCACACGTAAAAACAATCCATCCCCCACCTGCCCCAAATCATCCCCCTATGTCACTGCCTCTTTTACTGTCCCAGACCCCTCCTGCCCATCCCTGATGCCCCCAGCCCCTAGTTTCTTACCCCTCCCATCCTGCCTGTCTCTCTCTGGACTCTGTGTGTCCCCCTGATCCTGGCTCCATTCCCTTTTCCGCCCCAACAACATCTGGGCCCCATGGACAGCCAGTAACACACCCACCCTCTGGTGGCCTGGATCCCAGACCAGACTGTGAGCTGCCCTCTGGGCCATCTCACTAGGGCAGTGCAGACCTGCTGATGAGTGGTGATGAAGCTCCCGTTGTATTAATTAATTAAGGCCTGGTCTACATGACAAAGTTAGGTCAAAGGAAGCCGCCTTACGTTGATCTAATAACGTATGCATCTACACTGTGAGGTCTCTTCCGCCAACCTAATCCACCTGTAATGTTGACTTAATTACGTAATGAATTCGACGTTGATGGGTCGACAGACAGGCAGTGTAGACCCAGTGTTGTGTACGTCGACTGAATTGGCCTCATGGCGGTGTCCCACAATGTTCCGCTGTGATCAGCTGGCTGAGATCACCCATGAGATCCCCGTTTTAATGCAAGGCACCCCTTTTCCCCTAGTCCAGACAAAGCTTTGGCTCATTTCAAAGTCGTGAGGCTGCTCTCGCCTTCCATTTCCTCTCTGATCTAAAAGCTCATCACATGACGCACCCCCTGTATGACTGTCTGCCCCCTTCTTTGGAGCCCTGGTTCAGCAAAGCATTTAAAGACGTGCAGAACTTTAAATCCTTGAGCGGCAACCTCACTGATGTCTTGTGTTTAAAGTGATGCCTAAGCATTTTGTTATGGTACTGGGGAGTAGCAGTGTTAACCCACGGACTCCCTGCCTCTGGGCCTTACCAGTGTTAACCAGAGAGACTCCCTGCCACTGGGAATGAGCGGGGTTAACCCACAGGACTCCCTGCCACTGGGCATTAACAGTAAAAGGCAACAGAGGGTCCTGTGGGCATTAACAGTGTTAACCAGTGGGACTCCCTGCCACTGGGAATTAGCAGGGTTAAGCACAGGAATCCCTGACACTGGGAATTAGTTGGTGTGATGGGTTGGATCACAGAAACCCCCTTGGGATCTGCCACCTGATGTGCAAAGACTACCCCTGCTCCTGTTTTCCCTGCCAGCGCAGGACTCCAGCACCCTGTCTTGCTGAGCCAGACACTCCCGTCTTCTCCAACTCAGACCCAGGGTCTGAATCACTTGTCCCAAAGCTGCAGGTTTACCTGAAAACAGCTCACAGAAGTGTGCTTGTCTTTGGCACTCAGATGCCCAACTCCCAATGGGGTCTAAACCCAGATAAACCCGTTTTACCCTGCATAAAGCTTATGCAGGGCAAACTCAGAAATTGTTCGCCCTCTATAACACTGATAGAGAGATATGCACAGTTGTTTGCTCCCCCAGGTATTAATACATACTCTGAGTGAATTACTAAATAAAAAGTGATTTTATTAAATACAGTAAGTAGGATTTAAGTGGTTCCAAGTAGGAACAGACAGAACAGAGTAAGTCACCAAGTAAAATAAAATAAAATGTGCAAATCTATGTCTAATCAAACTAAATACAGGTAAGTTCCTCACCAGTTCCAGAATGCTCCCCTTTTACAGGCTAATCTCCTTTTAGCCTGGGTCCAGCAATCACTCACACCCCCTGTAGTTACTGTCCTTTGTTCCAGTTCCCTTTAAGTATCCTGGGGGGGGGGGGGGTGGAGAGGCTTCTTCCTTAGCCAGCTGAAGACAAAATGGAGGGGTCTCCCACGGGTTTAAATAGACTCTCTCTTGTGGGTGGAGACCCCCCTCCTCCCTCCTATGCAAAGTCCAGCTCCAAGATGGAGTTCTGGAGTCACCTGGGCAAGTCACATGCCCCTGCATGACTCAGTCTTTACAGGCCGAAGCCATTGTCCACAAGGTATCTTGCATGTCTCCAGGAAGACTTCTTTTGTGGATTGGAGCATTCCAAGATGCATTGTTCTCCACGTGTTTCCTGATCAGGTACTTAACCTGGCGAATTCCTTCCTAAATGTAAGCGGGGAAATGATCCCGCTATTGTGGGGGACTTTCCTGGCTTCTGCACTACCCCAGTGAAATGGGCGAGCGAAAGGATCTGAGTCCTCGCTCCCACTCCCTTTACCCAGAGGCCTCCCTGCCCTCGAGGGCTCCCCTTCCACTCTCCTGTCTGGCAGAGTCCTCATAACCCCAACAAGGCTGGGCCCAGGATTCCAACAGGGGCTAGGGTGTCCCCACTCCAGGGTACCCTCTCTGCACTGGGCACCTCCCTGACCCACTGATTATTCCATACAATTTAAAGCAAATACAAGTTTTTTAATTAACAATTAATCTAAAGAAAAGAATAAGGAAAAATGGGAGAAGTTGGTTTTCCTGTATTAGAAAAATGGTTTGGCTACCCTAACAAGTCCAAGAGAAAGCCTAGAAACCTGACTCACTGTGGGAAATTAAAGAATAAAAAGGCTGCTTCTTTTCGGCTTGATTTTTAACATTTAAAGGTGTGGTGGCCCAATCTCCATGTGGGATTGTGTCTCTGATTCATGAACACGTCTGCTGATCATTTACGCTTTTTCTTGTCTTCCTTCAAAGCGGTCTTCCGAACCCTTTCGGCATCTTCAGCCACTTCACTGAGAAATCTCAACAGCATGAAGTAGGTGGTTGAAAAAGAGATTCCCACAGTTAACATGGGACCAAGCACTGGTACATATGCAATTAATCTAGGCAAAACCTTCTCCTCCTTTAGAAGCAGTTTGATTACAAAATCTCTGTTTATTTCTTTTGCCTCAGGAGATAGGATAACAGCCTTCAGCTCCGCTATTGGTTTCCCACTCTGCCTGGCCAGATTAGCCAAGGAGCCGTCATCTAGGCCAAAGTACTTGTAGAAGGCAATCATGAATCCTAGCAGGATGCTAATATCACAAGCAACAGAGAGCCGCGGGATAGGAATGATATTAACTAAAGCCGACGCGAGAGAGATTAACCATATCAGCTTCTTCAGGGCAGCTTTCTTCTCCTCTATGATTTCGGCAGACAGGTGTGGCAGACTGAGTAGAAAGGCAAGTCTCTTCGGCCCTGGGAGATCATCCTTCAAAGTCTTGACCAGGCCAGGAGCATCATACTTGGTGAATTCACAGCTGGAGAGAAGGAAAATCTCTGGGTTGCTCATCCCTGCCTTTTGCAGGTGTTTCCTGCAGTCCATCCTGAGTCTCTCCAGGACGCTCTCCTGACTGAATGTTCTAGGGTGATCCCTTTCTTCGTTGCACAAGTCTTCATCCACCTTGGAGAGCACAAAATAGAACCTCTTCCCCATTCTCTCGATCTCCTGGGCCAGGGCCATATGGTTGCATTTGAAGCGCTCCGAAGCGATGATCACGAAGAAGTCATAGCATTCGAAGTTCACCTGTTGCAGGTACGTGGTTGGCTGGAAATCTGGGGCACCAATGCCGGGCAGGTCCCACAGCCTCACGTTGGGGTGGTTTGGATAGGGATAAACAGTCGGCTCCGTCGTCATTTCTGTCACCCCCGTTGGGGCAGCCCCGTCATCCTCAGCGGTCAGTCCCCGGAGGGCGTTGATGAAGGACGATTTCCCGGCACCCGTCTCCCCCGTGACTGCGATGTTGAGCATGGTGGATTTGAACAAATCCAGCTCCGCCTGCGCTATAGAAGCCACTTCTGCCTGTTCTTTGTCTTTGAAAATATCCATGAACTCCTCAAACACCTTTATGGAGCCATTGAAGAATTCCTTTGGGTCCAACCTTACATGCAGAGCTTTCATGAGCACTGAGATGGACTCCATACCCTTCATGAGTGCTGAGACAGACTCCATACCCTTCATGCGTGCTGAGACAGACTCCATACCCTTCCTGAGCACTGAGACTAGATCCATATCCATGACACCTACAGCAGATTCTCTCTTCCCAAGACAAGAAAAGGAAAAGGCATGTTTCGGTTAGTGTAAATGTAGCCTTTAAAAAATAAAACTGTTCATATAGCAACTTACAGACACGCAGCCGTGGGGCTGTTTTCACCCCCACCAGCACGTGTTCTGAAACTTGCATCCCCGTCCCCACTGTGCACAAACCTTAAGCACTGTTAATACAGATTAACCTCCCCACTGCACGGACTTTTACTCCTGCGGGAATTCTGTGCTACCGTATGTGCACAAAATTAACGAGCTATGAATATTTTTAATATTTTGGCACAGAATTCCCTCAGGAGTAGACTATGGGGCCATCAGATGTGCCACTTTGCGGAGCCAGGAGAGCAGGAGGTCACCATGAGGGGTGTCTGATGATGTCTGGAGTACGTGTTGCTTTTCGGGATGTGTTGGAGATGGGAGTGAAAGCCAAGGCCCACCCAGCACAGGAACGGAGGGCAGGGAGAGGGGCTCAGACAGCCCCCCCCCCAGAGAGCAAACTGCTCCTCATTCCCAACTCCCACATGGGGGGCTGCCCCCCCCGATCCTGGCTGACACGAGGGGTGAACGGGAGAAGGCCTCAGAGACTCCCAGATCCTGGTACATACCTGGGAGGAGACTATGTGGGGCTGACACACTCCTTCACCCCTCATCCCTCCCCCTTTCTCTGCTACTCACCTGTGTGTCACCCATCCTAGTGTCACACCCCTCATCCCCACCCCTTCCCCCTGAGGTGGCCCCCAATCCCTCCCCATCAACCACCCCATTTATCCCCCTCCCCTCGCTGCAGCCCTAAACCACAATAACCAGAATAAAAAACTACTTGGAGAGAATCATAGACATAGGACTGGAAGGGACCTTGAGAGGTCATCTAGTCCAGTCCCCTGCACTCATGGCAGGACTAAGTATTATCTAAACCATCCCTGGCAGGTGTTTGTCCAACCTGCTCTTAAAAACCTCCAGTGATGGAGATTCCACAACCTCCCTAGGGAATCTATTCCAGTACCTAACCATCCCAACAGGAAGTTTTTTCTAATGTCCAACCTAAACCGCCCTTACTGCCATTTAAGCTCATTGCTTCTTGTCCTGTCCTCAGAGGCTAACAAGAAATTTTTTTCTCCCTCCTCCTTGTAACAACCTTTTATGTACTTGAAAACTGTATCATGTATTTGTCAACTGATACTCATGCCTGGAATATTGATATAGAAGGGTACAGCTTGCTCAGGAAGGGTAAACGGGGGAAAAGGGAGGAGGTGTTGCCTTATATATTAAAAATGTACACACTCGGACTGAGGTTGACATGGAAATAGAAGACAGACTTGTTGAAAGTTTCTGGGTAAGGATAAAAGGGGTAAAAACCAAAGGTGATGCCATGGTAGGGGTCTACTACAGACCACCTAACCAGGAAGAAGAGGTGGATGAGGCTTTTTTTAAACAACTAACAAAACATCCAAAACACAGGACTTGGTGGTGATGGTGGACTTCAACTCCCGAGGCATCTGTTGGGAAAATAAGACAGCAGGGCACAGATTATCTCACAAGTTCTTGGAATGTATTGGAGACAAGTTTTTATTTCAGAAGGTCGAGAAAGCTACCAGGGGAGAGGCTGTTCTAGATTTGGTTTTGCCAAATAGGGAGGAACTGGTTGAGAATTTGAAAGTGGAAGGCAGCTTGTGGGAAAGTGATCATGAAATGATAGAGTTCATGATTCTAAGGAATGGTAAGAGGGAGAACAGCACAATAAAGACAATGGATTTCAAGGCGGCAGACTTTAGCAAATTCAGGGAGTTGGAAGGTAAGATCCCATGGGGAGCAAGTCTAAGGGGAAAAACAATAGAAGACAGTTGGCAGTTTTTCAAAAAGTAATTATTAAGGGCACAAGATCAAACTATCCCACTGCATAGGAAAGATAGGAAGTCTGGCAAGAGACCAGCCTGGCTTTACCAGGAGATCTTGGATGATCTAAAACTCAAAAAAGAGCCCTACAAAAAGTGGAAACTCAGTCAAATTACAAAGGATGAATATAAACAACTAACACAAGTCTGTAGGGACAAAATTAGAAAGGCCAAGGCACAAAACGAGATCAAACTAGCTAGAGACATAAAGGGTAACAAGAAAACATTCTACAAGTACATTAGAAGCAAGAGGAAGACCAAGGACAGAGTAGGGCCGTTACTCAACGAGGGGGGAAAGACAACACAAAATGTAGAAATGGCAGAGGTGCTTAATGACGTCTTTGTTTTGATTTTCACCAAGAAGGTTGGTGGTGATTGGACGTCTACCATAGTGAATGCCAGTGAAAATGAGGTAGGAGGGGGAGGTGTGCGGGGCTGGCAGATGGGGTTGGGGGAGAGACCCAGCCCTGAACTTTGGTGGAGCCGGGCCCCCGTGCTCTCATATTGGTGGAGTAGGGGCACCATGGGCCCATACATCTCGCCGCCCCTGTGGGTGAGGGAATATCCTTATGGGACCAGCTTCTGGGTGGAAGAAACACAACCTTGCAACCTTCCAAACTTTTCTCCTCCCTTGGTGTTCACACCTCAAGTGCTAGAAGAGGGCCTCACCCTCCCTGATTGAACTAACCTCGTTATCTCCAGACTGATTCTTGCCTGCCTATTTATACCTGTCTCTGGAAATTTCCATGACATGCGTCTGACGAAGTGGATATTCACCCACGAAAGCTTATGTTCCAATACATCTGTGAGTCTATAAGGTGCCACAGAACTCTTTGTCGCTTTTTACAGATCCAGACTAACACGGCGACCCCTCAGATACTAAACTTCACAGAGTTCTTCTTCAGGTCAGGTACCAAAAAAACATTGGTAGAACCCTTAAGAGAAGGATTTTTTGGGGAGGGGGAAGAGGGGGAAGACTGGATCTTGGGAATCCCTTGCTTAAATGACCCCAAATTTGGATCAGTAACCCTAGCCAGTACCCCCATTAGGCAAACCGTGGTTCAAGGCAGTCTAATTAACGATGCAGATTTTAGAGCACTTAGAAGATACCGAAAGCTGGTCTAAACCTTAACTCTAACAGGGCTGCTGGCCCACTATAATAGGAGGAAGGGCCAAGAGAACGTGCCCTTGTTTTGTTTGTGTTCTCCAGGGCGTTGGCTGGCTCACGGGAGCTGGGAATGCAAAATATTGCCATCGATACTTGAAACTGACAGGTCAGCAAAGTACGGAAAATGGTGCTTCAGAGCTGATTAGAATTTGATTTAAGGTCAAAGTTTCGACCCATGACGTTGACAGTTTGTGTTTTAACAGCTACCAAGTTTCAAGTTTCTGAGTCTCAATGTCTACTGCCATTGTTGTCTGACACCCGATCGTCTGACCTTCCCTGGCTTCCCGCAACTGTGAAAGTGTAAATCGATAAACATGCTTAAAGCCCATAATTTTGCACAACTGAGAAAACTGAAATCAAAACAAATAAAATAAATCCTTAAAAACAAACATCGCTATAAAATAAAAATAAACATTCTGCCAAGCCTAGATCTGGGTCTTTCTTCTCCACAGCGCTGGTTCCAGTCCAGCTCCGGGTTTTAAATCTCTGGGAGATTAAACAGCCCAAACCAGCGGTTGTATTTTTATGTGCGTTCTGTGGGGGGGTGAGAGATTTCTGACGTCCCTAATGCCTCGTTTTCGGGCCTTGTAAATGACAGGAACAGCCTTTGGGTTTGTGGAGAGGAATGCGGGGTCCGAAATCTGAGTTATGCTTCGTCTCACCACTGGGGCAACACGAAGGGGATTTAGTGTAACTGAGAATCTCCCTAGTCCTTCCCCACGCCCTATAATTCCCCTCAGAGCTCCACAACTCTGTTTGCCCCACCCGGCCCCTCAGGCGCCCTCCAGGGCTCCTCATCATTCCCCTTGTGCCCCCTTTCCCGCCCCTCAACGCCCTCCCCTCCCCAGATACCTCAGAGGTTCCTCCGCCTTGCAGCCACAGCAGCTCCCGGCTTTCTTCTGAGGAGGCAGGAGCAAAGTGCAGGGGTTTTGTTGTCGGGGTCACACTCCACCTGGCAATTAGTCACCAACATTGAAAAAGCCAGGCCAGTTCCTCAACTTTGCATAAGCACTGTATGGAAGTTGCCTGCAGCTGGAGGTGAACGCAGTAAGAGAACGGGGGATGTGACTGCTCGGACATTCACCTCACCTTGCTGACAAAACCACCATCAAAACTCCCCTCAGCAACTTCTGTGCTCTCTCCTTGCACCCAGAGCCTTCAGGTAACCAGACCAGCTGCCCGCTGAGTGTCCCCTTGTGGGCATAGCAGCTCCACAGCACGCTGCCTCAGTTTCCCTTCTTCCGGGCTCCTCACCCAATGCCACACACAGGAGTTTCTCCATTCAAACACCCCTCCTCAGAGTGAAGCATCCCGGGCAGGAGCCCCCTGCTCTGTGAAGCCCCGGCCACAGCTTCCCCTCTGGCTCTTCATAGAGTCTCCTTGAACAAGGAGCGTGTGGACCTGGCTTCCAACCCACGGTCATTCCTTACCTTACTTCTAACCCTGACCTGCTCCCGGGGAGGGGTGCAAATTGACATTCATAAAAACAATCAATCCCCCACCTGCCCCAAATCATCTGCCCATGTCACTGCCCCTTTTACTGTCCCAGACCCCTCCTGCCCATCCCTGTTGCCCCCAGCCCCTAGTTTCTTACCCCTCCCATCCTGCCTGTCTCTCTCTGGACTCTGTTGTCCCCCTGATCCTGGCTCCATTCCCTTTTCCGCCCTGACAAGAGCTGGGCCCCATGGACACCAGCTTCAGCTGGAAAACTAGCCAGTAACACACCCACCTCCTGGTGGCCTGGATCCCAGACCAGACTGTGAGCTGCCCTCTGGGCCATCTCACTAGGGCAGTGCAGACCTGCTGATGAGTGGTGATGAAGCTCCCATTGTGTTAATTAATTAAGGCCTGGTCTACACAGCAAAGTTAGGTCAAAGGAAGCTGCCTTACGTCAACCTAAAAATGTCTGCATCTACAGTACGAGGTCCCTTCGGCCAACCTAACCCACCTGTAGCGTTGACTTAATTACGTAATGAATTCGACGTTGATGGGTCGACAGACAGGCAGTGTAGACCCAGTGTTGTGTACGTCGACTGAATTGGCCTCCTGGCGGTGTCCCACAATGTTCCGCTGTGACCGCTGCGGAGATGGTTTTCAGCTCCGCTGCACGGCAGCCAAGTACACGGGCAACAGCCGCTTCCCGGTTAAAGCCCTGGGAACGTTTGAATTCCCATTTCCTGTGTGATCAGCGTGGCGAGCTCGCCGAGCATGGTGACTCAACGCTCCAAACGCGCCCCAGCCTGGAGTACACAGCAGGTGATGGATCTTATTGCTGCGTGGGGAGTAGAGTCTCTGCAGGCAGAGCTCCCATCCAGCCGAAGAAACGTCGACATCTACGCAAAGATCACGCGGGGCATGGGGGAGACAGGCTACACCCAGGACACACTGCAGTGCTGCGTGAAAACCAAAGCACTTCAGCAGGCAGAGGTACCAGAAGACAAGGGAGGTGAACAGCCGTTCTGGTTCTACAATGAGCTACATGCGATTCTCAGTGGCGACCCCACCACTACCCCAAAATGCAGCACGGATACCTCCCGGGAGTCCCAGACCACCTCAGGCAACAACGAGGAGGACACTTGGACAAAGACCAGCAGGAGGACAATGGAAGGCAGGCGAGCAGAGGATCCATTCTTCCTGAGAGCCAGAAGCTATTTTTAACCCCGGAGCAGTCCAGCCATTCCCAGAACAGCATCGTGGTCAGGTGTGATGCCGGGGAAGGCACCTCTGGTGAGGATGCAATTCCAATGAAACTGTAGGGGTTACGTGCTCTTATATTTTGTTTAATATGAAAGAAAAGTGAGGTGCAGTGGGTATCTGAGTCCCGGTGGCCGCCCTAGCTTCACAGAGGGTTCTCCCCCAAAAAGGCTGTTTATGTGCACAGGGATGGCCCAGGAATCCTCCATGGAGAGCTCTAGGAAACTTTCATGGAGGTTCTCTGCAATCCTTTCCAGAAGGTTTCTGGGGAGGGCTGCCTTATTGGGAACACCCACAACCAGCCTTTCAGGTGCAGCAATGGAGGAGCCAGATGCGCTGATGGGCCATTAAAGGGAATTCACACTCCCAAGGACTTTCCCAGGAACTGGATACAATGGAGACTTCTCAGAGAGAGCAGGTAGACAGTGGAGGCTGTTTGATTCAGGTCATAGCAATGCCTAAGGGACTTAGGCACCAACATTCTATTTTCATAAGTGACTGAAGGCTACATTTCCATAGCTATTTAGGTACCTAAAGATGTAAAGAGAGGTTGGAAATCAATGGGAGTTGGGTGGCTACCCTGCTGAAGGACTTCCAAAAACTCCACTAGGTGCCTTTCTGCATCCTCGGGCACCTAAATCCCTTTGAAAATCCAGCCCTTAGCTCTTAAGGCACTTTTGAAATGTTTACTCCTGCTTCTTGTTTATTTGGATATTATTCAATTCCCATATGGGGGGAGGGATAGCTCAATGGTTTGAGCATTGGCCTGCTAAACCCAGGGTTATGAGTTCAATCCTTGAAAGGGCCACTCAGGGGTCTGAGGCAAAAATCTGTCTGGGGATTGGTCCTGTTTTGCACAGCGGGTTGGACTAGATGACCTCCTTTGGTCCCTTCCATCCCTGATATTCTATGTATTATTTACAGAGCAAACAGCTTCATCTCCCCCTGCCAGTATCTAAAAGTAAAAGCAATAGACTCCCAAAGGAGGGACAAAATAATCCATCAGCAGCTCATAAATGTGTGAGCTAACACCACTTGCTAGCACTGTGATTGCAGGTTTTTGTGTTTTGAAATGCAAATACAATAAAAAAATGAAGAGACACTCTGCATGTGTGTTGGGGGAGGGAGCAGAATGGAGACACATTAGGGTCCAAAAAAAGGAACATCCCTTATCAAAGAAGCTGCGAATCACCCATGAGTTCTGCGCCTTTCCATGATGAGAAGGAATTGGAAGTCCCGAGTTTAGCCATCCAAGTCCCGTGTGTTTATGTCATCTGGCAGCCTGCAGAGGGCAGTATTAGCTCTGAACACATGTTCCCACCCATTTCCCCTTCCAGAACAAACAGGAAACCCAAACTCAGCAGCTGGCAAACATACAGAAAGCAGTAACACTTTAACTGCTAGAGGTGCTCAAATAGGTCTGTTCAGCCCACCCTCGCCCCCCTGCAGCACAGCCCCCTCCCCACGCCTCCCTGGGTCATTGGGGCCAGTCCTGACTGCCAGAGGAGAGCCCCCACCCTGCCCCCTGCAGCACAGCGCCCCCTAGCCCCACCCCGGGGCATTGGGGCCTGTCCTGACAGCTAGGGGAGAGCCCCCCACCCTGCCCCCTGCAGCACAGCGCCCCCTAGCACCACCCTGGGGCATTGCACTGAGTGCAAGGGGATAGCGACCCCCACCCCACTCCCCTGCAGCATAGCGCCTCCTAGCACCGCCCTGGGGCATTGGGGCCAGTCCTGACAGTCAGGGAAAGCCCCCATCCCACGCCCTGCAGCACAGCGCCCCCTAGTGCCTTTCTGGGGCATTAGGGCCAGCCCTGCCTGCCACGGGAAAGCGCCCCCCACCCCACTCCCCTGCAGCACAGCGCCCCCTAGCACCACCCTGGTTCATTGCACTGACTGCAAGGGGAGAGCACCCCCCTCCCCAAAACCCTGGGGCATTAGGACCAGCCCTGCCTGCCACAGGAGAGCGCCCCCCACAGCACAGCGCCTCTAGTGTTGCCCTGGTTCATTGCACTGACTGCAAGGGGAGAGCGTCCCCTACTGAGTCACCTACCCCACACCCTGGAGCCACCTTAAATTTTCTGGTGTCCCACCCAAGCACCGAGTGCTGCCAACCCTGCTGGTCTTGAGTATCTGAGATCAAGGCTGCTGTGTGCCAGGGGAACCTTTCGGAACAGCTGGGCAAGGATTTTACAGGGATGAAACAGAGCTGAAGTGATTTAACTTCAGGTTTCTTTGTTTAAACGATGTAACTCATTGAGTGTAAACCCTTGCATGGACCCTCTCAAAGCATTTAAGAAGCAATTGAAATGCATCAGCTGAAGACGTGTAACTTCTCTGTGTGTAGACAAGGCCTCGAGGGTCCAGTCCTGAATCCATAAAGCGCCATCCGCAAACATTAGGGCTTCATCACTTTGTGGCTTTCAGGACGCACGTTCCAGGGCTGTGCCTCCTTTAGCTAAACTAGTCCAGTGCTGCTGCGTGAATTTTGTGCTGTTTCAATAAACGGTTGCCTGTTTACTTTCACTTTCCCTGTTCCTCAGAGGCTGCCCTTGCCGGGGGAGAGATGGGGCGGGTGCCGGTGGAACAAACAGGGATTATTCCATTTCTCCCAGCACCCCGAGAAGATCGGAGGGTTTGATGCCTTTGGGGTGGAAGGTAAGAGATTCCCCTCCCAGGTGGGGCTGTTTTGTTGCTGGGATTTTCTCCAAAATATGTTTCTAAGGCCTGCTAAGGCACCTCGAACATGGCTGCTAAACACTGAACTGCACGTTAATGGCTCTGCACAGAACCGATCTCTGCTGCTCTAACGGGGTCACGGCTGTAACAGCTTCACGTGCCCTGTGGATTTAGTCAGGGGGACCCCGACCTTTGGGGGATGATGATGCCTAGCAACATGTGGAGATGGGGGAAGACTTTTGTGGCTCGGTGGAAGGGAGGGGGAAGAAGCCCCAAATCCCCAGTATGTATCTAAACCAGTGGTCCCCAAACTTTTCAGGGTCAGATCCCCCACTTACCCCTGTCTGCCGCCCCTCGCCCCAAGCCAGGGCTGGGAACATGGCCACACTTCCGGGGTTGGGGGTGGATGTGGAAGGGGTGAGGGGGCCGAGGCTGGTGCTGGGAGCAGGGCCGCAGCCAGGGGCTGAGGCAGGGGGTGGGCCTGAAGCTGAGATGGGGGCAGAGCGGGGCTGGGTGTTGCTTCCTCCATGCTCCTGTGGGGGCTGGCCCTGGCCCACCATGCCCCCCCAAAGATTCCTCCGTGCCCCACAGTTTGGGGACCTCTGGTACTTACACCTTTGCGTGGCTGTTTAAACATGGCCCACACTCAGAATTACACCCTCGCAAGTGTAGACTCGATAGCAAAGTCCATGTAGCAAAATCCAAATCCGGATTCTCCTTGCACCCGTGCTCCTCATTTACCCTGGTGCAAACGAAGTGTAAAAACGTCAACAGATCAGAATGGTAGTGCTGGATTCTCAAAGGGCACTTCACACCGGTTTGGTCGTATAAATGGGAGTAAATGTAATTCACATTCGCTGTAAGACCCCAGGAGGCAGTAGCTACGGCAACGGGAGAAGCCGGCCTAGCGCTGTCTACACCAGGGGTTCAGTCGGTGTAATTGCGTGGCTCAGGGGGGTGGATGTTTCACCCCCCTGAGCGAGGTGATTATATCGCTGTACGTTCGTAGCGTAGACCTGGCTTCAGTCTCTATTAGTTTCTCTAGGTTTGTAGAGACATTTCACTAGGGCCCTGCTGGGCCGAGCTGAGAATCGGTTTGTCAGTGTCAAACTGGCCGGATCCTGCCCCGAATGCCTTTCAGAGCATGTTGCTCCTTCTCTTGCAGATGTCCGACAAGCCTGCAGCGTAATGGGAACCGGCCCCGCATTGTCACTTCACTCGCTCGCTCTGTGGACCCTCTACAGTAAGTCCCCAGTTCGGTACAGTTCTGATTGGAACGACGCAGGCTTGGACACGTGCGCCTCGGTCCTTTGATCACACCCGTGGAGGGGCTCAGTCCCAGATCCCACGCACGTCACACTCACAGCTCTCCCACACTGCTCCAACTAATCCCTCCACCGTTCAATACAGCTACACCCCACCCTTTGAAGGCAACTAGTGTGCACACCGATCATTCTCTTGCCATGTCAACTCCAGGGGCCAGAGTTAAGGTTAAATGGGTGTTGACCTTAACTCAGTATTTCCTGGTTTTCAGAAGCCTGAGTTTTGTTGAACTCGACATTCTGGTAAGGCAGGAGCTATCACCAGGCATCCTTAACTCTGCATTAACCAGGGTGACCACACGTCCCGCTTTGGCCGAGGGAGTCCCATTTTTAAGTCCTGTCCTGGCTCAGCTGGCAAGAGCAAACTGGACAAATGCACAGTTGTATCAAAAAAGTGGGGCGCGAACCCTAGCAGGGCATGGAGGAACCTGTGGGGAGGGGAGACAAGTGGCAACGCCAGCCCTGCATGGGAGGGAGGGCTCAGGAGAGCGGCTGGGGCCCAGCCAGCCCAGCCCCACGTGGGCAGGTGACAGGGGGTTCTGGGCCAGCCCCGCGTGCAGGGGTTTGAGGGAGGCCTGAGGCTGGCCCCACGTGGGTGGGCGGCGGGGGGCCATGGGCCAGCCCCATGCAGTGTCCCGTTTTCCCTTTGGGAAAATATGGCCACACTAGCATTAACAAAATGTTTTGCCGTTTGTCCCGTCTGGATTTGGAGACATTTTACCTCTGGCCTGGAGCTGTGCCTGTTTTTCTCCCCTGCTCCTGTACTCCCCCCTTCCAAATGATGTTGGTCCCTGTAACACGCTGCCCTTGTCACGCTCTGGGAGAAACATTCATGTCAGCGTACGAGGCACTGGGGAGACCTCATCTGGAAAACTGTGTCCAATTCTGCTCAGGGAAGATGAATCCGGCCTGGGCCAGGTGCAGAGAAGGGCTGCTAGGATGATCAGAGGAATGGAGAACTGATCTTATGAGAGGAGACTGGAAAAGCTTGGCTTGTTTAACCTAGCAAAAGCAGGCCAGGAAATGAGTTTCTCTGGCCTATGTTGTGCAGATGGTCATAATGGTCCATTCTGGCTTTAATATCTACGCTTCCGGTTCTTGGTTCCCCCGAGTCCCACACTGGCCCTGTAATTTTCACCCATTTTCAGATCCCTTCATGCAGTCAGAGGGGCACAAAGCAGCTTCTGTGTCAATTAGGGCCGAAAAATGTACGGGCGGAGAGAGACTGGTTCTGAAAGTGAAAGATGTTCTGTTGACAGCATACAAATAGAGAAGTTAGAAACAAACATCAAATCCACTTACGGGAAGATTGTGACATAACACAAACTTATTTCTTAGGCTCCAGAACCCTGACACAGAAGAACCAAAACCAGAGAGAGACAAAGCAGGCTGCTCCTAAGGCGGAGAGGCGTAACTCAACCCACCTTACTCTAGGCTGGCTCTTTGCAGACTGACTGATGATCGCACACTTCCCTGCAGACCCCCAGCTTTTGATTAGGACCTGGAAACCTCTTACCTGTTAAAGAGATAGCTTGTCATTTTAACACTCTAATACTGACCCTCGCTTTCCTTTCAGGGGTGATCATGTCACAGTTATCCATCACAGCTCAGTGCGGCGAGGACGTCACCCTGAGCTGCACCTTTTCCACACTCGGCTTGGCAGCAAATCAACAAGTGAACGTCACCTGGAAGAAGCCAAGAGCCGATGGACCAGATCTGCTGGTCCACAGCTACTCTTTGGGAATGGAGAAACAATCTGAGGCTTACAGGGGGCGGACGCAGCTGGACCCAGAAGGATTCGCCAAAGGGGACGCGTCCCTGAGACTGAGGGATGTTCACATTGAGGACGAGGGGTCTTACAGCTGCTTCGTCAACTCTGAGCTGGGCCCGCGGTCTGAGGAGACATCGCTGACAGTGCTGAGTATGACACCTCCTACAATGGGCTTTGCTGGCCTCTGAGGCTACAGCTGGTCGAAAAGATGCCGTTCAAACATTTGTTGGGAGGAAAACAGCTTTTCAACTAAATGCAAATTGTCACACACACACACCAATTTTTTTTTTCCATTTTTTGTTGCTTAATTCCCATAGAAGTCGAGGGAGTTAGGCACGTAGAGGGATTCTCAAAAGCACCTCTCTGCATCTGTAGGCACCTGAATCCCTTTGGAAATCCCCTCATGCCGTCTTGGTGCATCCATGGCTTTGATACCAAAGCTTCTCTGACACCCTCCATCACTAGCTCCAGTATTAACCACCATCTCCCCTTCTGCTAATCCACTCAGGTTTTGCAGTTACAGATTTTGGGGTGAAATGGAAAACGGGTGCAGGCTGTGTTGTGGGTACTTTTTAGACTACAGCGTATGCATGTCATGAGTGCATGGGCCACTGCTTGATGTTTGAAAAACTCAACAAAAAATATTGATTTTTCTCTTTAAGGGGCAAGACAACGAGAGTCGCCCATTGTAGTTCAGGAAGGGGAGGACATCACTCTCAGCTGCTCCTTCGAACCTGAGCGAAACCTGCAGCTGTTGAACATCACCTGGAAGAAGGAAACAGCGGAGGGACGGGATCTCCTGGTTCACACGTACTATAAGGGGAGGGACCAGAGGCTGAGACAGAATAAGGCTTACCGGGGCCGGACCCAGCTGTATCCGGAGAGATTCCACGAGGGAATTGCGTCCCTGAGACTCAAGAACGTCCAGCTGGCGGATGACGGGGTCTACACCTGCCACGTCAAGCCACAACTGGGCACATTTTCCGTGCGGATGAGAGTGACCGTGGAGAAGGGTAGGGCTCCTCTCACAGGGCACCGCACGAGTCCCAGGGTCCGGGCAGCTGGGCCGCTAGGAACAGCTCCACGCGGCGGTGGGTTCTCACATCACCGTAACCCACTGGGGAGCAGAGCTGGATGGCTCAGCGAGATGGTAGATGGGAGCCCAGGTGATCGCTGGTGAATCTCAGTGGTAGCAAAGGGGAAGGAGTGAGAGGGGCCAAGCACAGACAAATAGGGTTGCCAACTGTCTTGTTTTTATCCAGGCAGTCTTGTTTTTGGCTTCTCTGTCTGGGTGATTTTCTGGGACCTGGCAACCCTCAATGGCACCCAAACCAAAAGTCCGGTTACCACGGGGTGGACGGAGGCACTGGGTCATTACCCCGCACCAGCCCCTGCTCGACCAAGGCCACCTCCTACCTGCTGGCAGGTCCCATGAGACGATCCAGTGAGAGATGTGGGGAGAGGAGCAAGCAATGGGGTGGGGCCTTGGGAAGAGATGAAGAAGGGGGCGTGGTCTCCTCGCGGGTCTGGTTACCAGCAATTAGAAAGGAGGGAACCCTACAGGCAAATGGGAGGAGAGGTATGATCTCTCTGTGCAGCTCTGACAATATTTGAGATCCCCTGGGCTCGTGGCAGTGGGAAAGGTGTCTGCAATTCCCAGCACCTCTTGGGGGGGAGAGCGGGGGTTTCCTGGGACCCTGCTGCGCTCACAGAAGCATTCTGGGTTTTGTGGATTTTTCTTCCCCTCCCACATTTCTTACAGGTGCCAGGTGTGTCTGGTTCTATTGGGCACCTCTTCCTCTTCTACTTCTTCCTCTTTCCCTGTTGGTAATGCTTATCATCATTAAAATGCGTCGTCTTCCCGGCCGATGGAAACTGAGGCCATCCAAACACGCCTTTGGATTGGAGGCTGACTATGAGGAGGGAAGAGCGCAGCCGGAAGCCTATTTCTTGTGGGACTTAAGAGTGGATGATACCAAACAGACTCTAGAGTCCCGGCAGGTGAGTTTCAAAACATTTTTCTCTCCTTGGCGCGTCTGTGGGGAGGCATCTTCATTACAGATGTGGGGAGGGTTTACGCTGCTTTGAGCATTTTTCTTTTGCCTGTTTGAAATCCCTCTGTTTAATTACATTTGCACTCAGCGATCTCCAGACACGAAGAAAAAAAATTCCCTGCCTCCCCTTCTCCACCAGAATTTTTAAGGTTGATTGTTTTCTGACCCCGAATGTCAGGGTGCAGTTACCCGGCCCCTGGATGGACTGTGAGGAGTTTATAATTGCTCAGAAATGCATAGATTCCAGCCAGAAGAGACCACTCTGATCATCTGGTCTGACCTCCTGGATAACGCAGACCAGAGAACTGCCCCAATCAGATCCTTTAGAAAAACATCCAGTCTTGATTTTAAAATTGCCAGTGATGGAGAATTCATCACAACCCCTGGTAATTTGTTCCAATGATTAATTACTCTCACGGTTAAACCTTATTTCCAGTCTGAGTTTGTCTTGCTTCCTTTTTCTGCTCGACTGAAGAGCCGTCTGTTATCAATTTTCTATTTCCCATGTAGGTATTTATTCCCCATGTAAGTGATCTTCTAATTCTGGAGGCCATATATTTCTCTTTGTGTCCATTTGCTTTCCTCATCAATTTTCTACAATGCCTAGCTTAACATAAGAACATAAGAATGGCCATATTGGGTCAGACTGAAGGTCCATCCAGCCCAGTATCCTGTTTGCCAACAGTGGCCAATGCCAAGTGCTCCAGAGGGAGTGAACCTAACAGGTAATGATCAAGTGATCTCTCTCCTGCCATCCATATCCACCCTCTGACAAACAGAGGCTAGGGACACCATTCCTTACCCAGCCTGGCTAGTAGCCATTAATGGACTTAATCTCCATGAATTTATCTAGTTCTCTTTTAAACCCTGCTATATTCCTAGCCTTCACAACCTCCTCAGGCAAGGAGTTCCCCAGGTTGACTGTTGTTTCAACTAATTTGGCCGGTACTGACGTTAGACTTACCGGTCTGTAATTACCAGGATCACCTCTGGAGTCCTTTTTAAATATTGACGTTACATTAGCTATCTTCCAGTCATTGGGTACAGAAGCTGATTTGAAGAACAGGTTACAAACCATAGTTAATAGTCCTGCAATTTCACATTTGAGTTCTTTCAGAACTCTTGGGTGAATGCCATCTGGTCCCGGTGACTTGTTAATGTTAAGTGTATCAATTCTAAAGCCTCTTCTAAAGACACTTCAACCTACAAAGGACGACAGGTTTGGGAATCTCCCTAACATCCTCAGACGTGAAGACTGAAGCAAAGAATCCATTTAGTTTCTCTGCAATGACTTTATCGTCTTTAAGCGCTCCTTTTGTATCTCGATCGTCCAGGGGCCCCACTGGTTGTTTAGCAGGCTTCCTGCTTCTGATGTACATCTAATTTATATTCATTGCTATCAACTTCCCGTTTCTTCCAATTGTTATATATTATTGTTTGAAGTGGTTTTCATTTCCTCTCTAAGTAGGCTGGTTTTTTAAACTCTTTCTCATCTGGGATTGTGGTTTTCTGGGCATCTAGTAAAATGTTCTTAAACCATTCCCAATTATCATTCACCGTTTTCTCTTTACATTCTTTCTGCCAGCTGATACATAATTAAAACACCCTGTATCTATATTACTGGTTGGGACTTTATTCTCATTGCACACGACAAATGTGATCAAGTCATGACCACTTGCATCTAAAAGAGCCACGCATTTTTAGTTCTGTGATCAATTCCTTTTGATCTGTCAAGATCAGTAGCAGATTAGCCACTGGGCCGACCGGGCTTCTAGCTGAAAAACCTTTCCTTGCCTTTATCCAATGCCAAAAATGGGGGGCGCCAAAAAAGGGGGGAAAACCCACTCCCTGAAAATTAAAAAAAAGGGAAACAAATCAACATTTTGAGAATGAAAATATTCAGTTTGAATTGAATTTTATTTTGTTTAGAAAATTGCAGCAGAAAATTGAAATGTTGTGATAATAAATAATAAATAATAATAATAATAATGGAATCGTAGACCCATAGGGTTAAAAGGGACTGCAAAGGTCATCAGGTCTAACTCCTAATAATAAAAACCTATTGTTTATTTGGTGCATTACAGTAGCACCCCTAACCCGGCCTGGGACCCCACTGTGCTAGGTACTGTACATTATTACTGCCCTTAATTAGGTGCATTACGGTAGCACCCACATGCCCATATCCTGGTGCAGGGCCCCACTGTGCTGGGCGCTGTAAATTATTAGTGCCCTTTATTAGGCGTATCATGGTAGTGCCCAGGCACTCCATCCTGACCCTGAACCCCAGCGCGCTAGGTGCTGCACAAACACAGAACAAAGAGAGTCCCTGCTGCGAAGAGCTTCTAGTCTATGTACAAGAGACACCAGCTGGAGACAGCCAGATGGATGGGGGAGGGCAAGGAAACAATTAAAGACTATTGTTTAAATAGGCCAGTCAGACATGGTTGGGAAGGGGGAGAACGCACGAGCGATGGGATGGCTGCAAACGAGGTGTGTTTCGTTAGCACCAAGGAAGGGACAAGGGGGGATAGGGGTGCTGAGGGGAATGGAGTCAGAGGAGTGAAGCTGAGGTGAAGAGACCATGGGCGGGGGCTGGCGTGGGCAGAGGTGCACATGCCAGCTCCGATCCAGCTAGCCCCTAGCAGTGGGGCCACGGAGACCCAAGCAGTGGTCCCCTGTACAGTCCCGTCCGAGATCCTAGACACGTCCTGGGGCAGCTAGCCTGAGCCGCCGCCTGCAGCCACGCCAGTATTTTTAACAAGCGAGTGCAATCAGAGTCGTGCCGATTGCCGTGTAAACTCACCCTTTCTATTCACTCCAATGTGAATCTTTTCTAGACGCCAGCCTGGGATGAAAGACACGCATGGGAGAAGCCTGAACAGCCAAAATTCTCCCGTGGAAAATCTCCTGCAAAGGAAAAGGATCCCAGAAATATTGCCCAGAAGCCTAGCAAAACAGGTAAAGTCCCACTTGTAAGCAGCGCTATTTTCACAGAAGAAGGAAAACCAGTTCAAAAGAATGAGTTAGGCATGTTTATTTCATAGACCTCTCATTATTTCTTAACTCTCTAGCTCTCTGTGGATTATTTCTCACACGTGTTTGCCTTCTTCCCAATTTCGTATCTAGGCATGTAACTAACAAATTGCTCCCCTCTTCCAGATCAGAATGAAGATGTTAAATAGATCAGACGCTCTTAGGGGCAGGGGAATGTCTCACTGGGTTTGTGCAGCACCCAGCGCCCCGGGACCCCGGATCTTGATATGCAGCCCTGATTTCGGTCAGGGGGTGGCAGTGCCCAGTGCTACATGGGGCCCCGATCCATGTTTGGACTCTAATACAAGTTCTGGGGCTGGTGTGCTTGTGTGTTACTCCCCGTCAGAAATCAGGGCCTGGGGCTGCGGGTCGAGGCAGGTTCCCTGGAGAGGAGCCAGGCTGGAGCAGGGCTAGGAACAAGCAGGTGCCATGAAGCCACCAAGCCGGCTCCCAGCAAGCGGAAAGTGGCTTCATTCTGCATGTAATTGCTTAGTCACATCTTTAAGCAGAGCTGGTCTGTTGAGCCTTCCAGCTAATCGGGCGGGGTGGCCAAGTAGGAGCGTACTCCAGGATGGCTGCGCTCAGAGACCAGCTCTGCTACAGGCCCCGATTCCCGACCATCCCATCCAGCTGAACAGGCAGGAGACACCCGGAGACCAGGTTCTGGTCCTGGATCTATTAGTAAATGTGTTGTCCCCCCAGGGTACCACGGCATTGCAGCTGGGAGCGAATGCCTCAGCAAAGCAGGCAGCCCCAGGGGAGCTCAGAATGCTGAAAACGGCTTTCCCCACAGAGCCTGGAGCTGAGAGAAAAGCATCAAGTGGGTCTGTTAGTGGCTGGGAAGGGAAATGCCTCTGTGTCCCCCACACACACATGCTGTCTCCTGGCTCCCAGCCACACTGGGCTGTGGATAGGGTATGATCTATGGTAAAATGTCACTTCCATGTGTAAATCAAACTTGTGGGTGCGGAAGGCAAGGGAAGGAGACACTAGAAAAGGCAGAGACACAGCTCAGTCCTGACCTGCAGCCCCCCTGCCACCCCAGCCCTTAGCTCTCCACCCTCACGGCTCTGCCAATGAGGCTCAGTCCTGACCTGCAGCCCCGCTACTGCCCCAGCTCTGGGCTCCCTCCACAGCTCTTCCAGTGCTCCTCGATCCTGACCTGCAGCTCACTGCTAGGCCAGCAATGGTCTCAGGCTCTCTGCAGACTCAGGCAGGTGTTGCTCCATCAGTTACACGTGGGAAGTCCCTCCTCTGACATCTGTTGTCCCAGGCTGTCTGTAGACTCATCTCTCCATCCGTTACCCTCGGCTCATTATTTTGATGTTGTTTTCACAAGTGTAACAGCTAGAGAATTACTTTAAAAAAGGAAAAGGAAAGCCGCGTGTAACAGGATGACTCACCCCTCGTGAGCGCCCCCTGGCTGAGTGCATGTGCCTTCACTCTCTTCTTTGTTTTTGGTGGCTCTTCGGTGACTCAGCCCTCCAGCCAAGTCACACACAGTCTTCACTATGAATTGCTACTCTGCCAGCCAGCCAGTCACCCAGTCTTCACTCCTTGAGCTCCACACAGCACCTGCCTGCTGCGCTGTTCTGCAGCTCCTTTTATATGGCCCTCCTGGCCCCTGATTGGCTGCTTCCCCTGCAGCCACTCTAGCCTGCTTAGCCTGCTTGGAGGACCTCTCTACTGCTCTTTTTTCTGGGGCAGGGTGTGGCAGGACCCATCAGGGGTCCCTCCAGCAGGGGGCCTCAGGGCCTAATCTACCCCGTCACACCACGATTCTGGAGAACAAGCCAACAGCTTCAGGTAGGGGCAGGTACAGATATGGGCATGTACTGGATGTTGTAAATGACAGAGGCTGGCAATGCCCCCCGGGGAATTATGAATTGGCAGCCCACAGCCGCGTCCCAGCCATGCGTGGGGAACAGCCGAGCCAGCCCTCTACAGAATGTCACTGAAGGCTGAAATAAGAGTTGAAAGTTTCATGTTTAACAGGGACTTTTAAAGCCAACTGTAATTGAAACGTTTCTTTTCCTTTTCCAAGGCCAGAGGCTGGACTCTGACGGGGATAGTGCCGATTCCTGGAGCTACACATTTACTTCTGACACAAGTGACCTTTCTGAAGCAGATTCTGCATGGCAGGAGGATGGGGGGTCATCACAAAACACCATGCGAAGCGTCGCTCTCCTGGGGCAGACGGGTGCTGGGAAATCATCCTTTGTCAATGTCATTAGAGGCCTGGGTGATGAAGAGGAAGGTGCTGCTAAAACCGGGGTGGTGGAAACGACAATGGTACCAACTTCTTATCAGCTTCCCAAACAACCCAATGTTACCATATGGGACCTGCCGGGGTTCGGGTTGATGACACGTCAATCAGACATGGACCACGATCTCTTCAGTTTGAGCCAATACGATGTATTCCTCATCTTCTCCTCCCGTCACTTCACAGCCACCCACACTGGCCTGGCCCGGAAGATCCAGCGAGCAGGGAAGAAGGTTTATTTTGTGCGCTCCAAGGTCGACAGGAACTTGCTTGCTGCCCGGAGGAATCGGCCTTCTACCTATAATGAAGAGCAAATTCTGCAGAGAATCAGAGACACTTGCGTGAAAGACTTGCAGAGA